>NC_133617.1:622616325-622926325 GCF_048593235.1 Sminthopsis crassicaudata
ATTGTGGTATATGAATGTTATGGAATATTATTGTTCTGTAAGAAATGACCAGCAGGATGAATACAGAGAGGCTTGGAAAGACTTACATGAACTAATGCTGAGTTAAATGAGCAGAACCAGATCATTATACACTTTAACAACAATACTGTATGAGGATGTATTCTGGTGGAAGTAGATATCTTCGACAAAGAGAAGATCTAATTCAGTTCCAATCAATCAGTGGTGGACAGAATCAGCTACATCCAGAGAAGGAACACTGGGAAATGAATGTGGTCTATTTGCATTTTTGTTTTTCTTCCCAGGTTATTTTTACCTTCTGAATCCAATTCTTCTTGTGCAACAAGAGAATTGTACGGTTCTGCATACATATATTGTATCTAGGATATACTGAAACATATTTAACATGTATAAGAATGCCTACCATCTATGGGAGGGGGTGGAGGGAGGGAAGGGAAAAGTAGGAACAGAAATGAGTGCAAGGGATAATGTTGTAAAAAATTACCCATGCATATGTTCTGTCAATAAAAAGTTATAATTAAAAAATAAACAACAAAAAATATGTAATTATAATTTTTAAATAAAAGAATAATGTCACGATCAATCAGAATTTGCCCCAGTACTATTACTATCTAAGACACACCAAATAAGGTGAGAATTATTTTCTTATTATAAAAAAATAATAGTAAGAGAAATCAAAATCATTTGGAAATGGTATGAGGTACATATCACTCCTGTCATCATCTTTGTTACCAGAATTGTCTAAGAGATTCTTTTGGGGAATATGAGATATGTTTACACCCCCAAATTCTAATTCAGTTACCAAAAAAGTAATTAATTTAATACCTTTTTAATAGTCTACGAACATTTAATCCAAAAATAAAAACTACAGGATAATGACTTGTCCTAAGGTTCTTTCTATATGAATGTGATTTTTAAAAAGAATAAGATTGATGGTGATGAGTGGTGGTAGCACTGGTGATTTTATTGATGATGATAGATGATAAAAGGCAGAGAGTCAGGAAGGTGGATTCAAGTCTTACTTCTACCATATATTGTCTGTATGACCCTGGACAAGCTACTTTATCATTCCAAGTTACTTGTTCCTACCATGCCCATTATTTAATATTTCATATCTCTCCTCCCTTTCTCAACTAGACTCCTTGAGAAAGTCATGTCTAGTGCTCCCAATTCCTGTCTTCTCACTCTCTTCTGAAAACTTCTATGCATATCCTCTGACCATTTATCAATTGGAGAATGACTTTTATTTTTAAAACTTTGAATCAGTCCCTATTAATCCATTTATATAGGTAAATATGTGAACTGCTATGTAATTATATAAAAATATGAACTGATTTACATATGTGTATAATATTACATGAGACTTTCATTTTTAAAAATTGCAAAGATTTTCCCCCATTTACCTGCTTCTTTTCTAACTTTAGCTGCATTGATTTTATTTGTGCTAAAATTTTTAAATTTTATGTTATCAAAATTGACCATTTTCCCTTTTATGACCCTGTCTTTGCTTTGGCCACAAACTCATCCTCTATATATAAATCTGAAAAGCAATTTCTTCCCTGCTCCTCTAAGTTATATTGCTACTTCATATCTAAATCATGTTCTTACTTAGATATTATTTTGTAACAGTGTGAGGTGTCTATGCTTAGTTTCTCGAAAACTGTTTCCTATTACTCCTCCCAAAGTTTGTTGTTGTTGTTGTTTGTTTGTTTGTTTTATAATGAATTCTTGTTCTAATTACTGGGATCTTTGGGTTTATTAAAGACTGAACCATAGTGCTCCTTTGCTTTGTATAACATGTATCTAATCTGTTCCACTGATCAAAATGTCTATTTCTTAACCTGTTACAAATTATTATGATGTTCATTGCTTTGATATGTAGTTTGAGATCTCGTACTAAGATCCCTTTGTTCCCAGTTTTTTGGTTTTTTGTTTTATTTTGTTTTGTTTTTAAGAATTCCCTTGAGATTCTATTCTGCCAGATACATTTTTTAAATTTTCTTCCCTAGTTCTATAAAGTAATATTCTGGTCATTTGTTTGGTATGATACTGAGTAAGTAAATTAATTTGGGTGTTTTGTCATTTTTATTACACTGTCTCAGCCTACCCAAAAGCAATGAATATTTCTGCAAATTTTTAGATGTCTTCATTTGAACAAAAAATGTTTTGTGGGTTCATGAAGTTCCTATGTCTTGGCAGAGAGACTCTATAAAGTATTTGTCTTTTAGGAGAGAATTTACACTTTTAAACAGTTTTATAAACAAGAAAAGAAAAATGGAATTAATGAATTGAGAATGTAACTAAAAATTTTCTAATTGTTTTAAATGGAATTTATTTTTCTATCTTTTCATTTGGATTTTGTTGGCAATAAATTTATTCCTGATCGTATAAGACTTCAGCTTCTCCAATTATAAATAATAATGGCTCTTGATTTTAGATAGATAATGTTTATTATATTAAGGAAAGATGTCTTTATTCTTGTTTTCTATTTCTTGTTTTCTTGGGGGGTTTTTATTCCTTTTTTTTTTTAAAGCAGGAGTAGGTATTATATCTTGTCAAAAGATTTTTTTCCCCATACATTGTTATGCTCATATGATTTTTGTTGGTCATTTTGTTGGTCAAACTAAATATGTTTAGTTATGTTTACAGTTTTGTAATTCCTCTTCTCCCCCCCCCCAGATGGCAGGTCGACCAATACATGTTAAATATATTAGAGTATAAATTTAATACAATATATGTATATAGTTTGAATATTGAACTAGTCATGTATATAAATTCAGCCCAGTAATACTGTAATGTTTTACTACAGTTGCTTTGCTATTGTTTTATTTAAAATTTTTGCATCAAACTTTATTAGCAATGTTGATTTATCAGTTCTTTTCTCTATTTTGATTTTCCCTGAGTTAGGTAATAAAACATCTTTGTTATTATGGAAAGAATATGGAAAGATTCTTTTTCCTATTTTTTTTCAAATATTTTATGTAATATTATAATTTTTCTTTAAATGTTTGATAGAATTCACTTGAAAATACATCTATCCTGGGATTTTTTTTTTCATTTGGAGAGTTCATTTTTGACTTCTCTAATTTTTTTTTCTAAAATTAAATTAAGTCCTTTATTTCTTATTCTGTTAATTTGGATATTTTATATTTTTGTAAATATTTGTTTATTTCATTTAGATTGCTAGTTTTATTCATATATATTTGAACAAAACAGTTCATGAGTTGGAAAATGACTCAGAAGCTATGGCAAAAAGGAGGCTTTATTAAAAATGCTAAGAGTCATTTTCTTACTGGGCATATATTTCTCAAAGGAGAGAGATCTGCAAATAATCATTTTTTGAAGACCCATTTTATGTGTAAGTCTAGGGGAAATTGAATGTGATATCATGCCTGGGATTGTAGACTTCCTGACAAGATCAATAGGAGATTAATTTGTTCTTGAATGGCACAACTTATCATACTCTGACACCAATTGGAGATATAGATCAAAGGGGACCTGGTTTCTGTGATTTTACATAATTTTACAGAGCTCACTCAAGTCATACAAAGTTCACCCTATCAGTTTCATTTCTTCATTGATTGTGACTATACCTTTTTCATTTCTGACACTGGTGATTTGGTTTTCTTCTTTATTATTTAAATCAAGTTAGCTAATACTTTATTATATTCATTTAAAAATTATATTCCAATTGTATTTATGAATTCAATGTATTCAGGGGTTGCTTTCAATTTTATTAATCTTTTGTTTTTAGAATTTCTATTTTGGTATTTAAATCTAATTTGATATTTGGTATTTGTTGGTTCTCTGTTATTTTTAGTTACATTCCCAATTCATTAATCCCATTTTTCTTTTCTTGTTAATGAAACTGTTTAAAAGTGTAAATTCTCTCCTAAACATTTCATTCTCTCTTAAACACTTCTTTGTCTACATATCAAGTTTCAGTATGCTGTTTCATTGTTGTCATTATCATTAATGAAATTGCCAGTTGTTTCTATGATTTGTTTCTTGACTCATCCATTATTTATAATTGCTATTTAGTCTCCAATTTAATTTTAATCATCTAATCAATTGCCTCTTATTGATTATAATTTTTGTTGAACTGTGGTCCAAATTTTAACATTTAATACTTCTGATATTCAGCATGTTTGTGAGGATTTTGTAAAAGTGCTATGTACAAGTGAGAAATAGATATATTCTTTTCTATTTCATTAGATAATTTTCTTTTTTTTTTTTTTAATAGTTTTTATTTACCAGATATGTGCATGGGTAATTTTACAACACTGACAATTGCCAAACCCTTTGTTCCAATTTTCCCCTCCTCCCCCCCCCCCATGGCAGGTCGACCAATACATGTTAAATATGTTAGAGTATAAATTAAATACAATATATGTATACATGACCAAACAGTTGTTTTGCTGTACAAAAAGAATCGGACTTTGTCATTCAATCATTTTCAGTTGAGTTTTTGTCCTCTCAGGTCCTTCTGCTCTTTTCTTAGTGTGTTAAGTGTTATGTTATTCCAAGATCTCAGGGATAATTCAGGCTAAGGACTTGCAAGCTTTCAGTGCTCCTAGAGTAGTTTGATCAGGTGTGAAATTTAATCACTGCCCTTTTGATTGAAGCTCAAGAAGATTCATGACTTGTGCTTGGGTCTTCTCAATACTTCTGTTGTCATGTCCCCATTTAAAACTGATGCTGGACTCCACCATTATAAGCCTGCAAGTTCTGGTAACAAAACTGGAAAACTACTTTGATATAACTATCCAGATTTTTCCTTTATAAGCTTCAGACCAGGCTAGAGGCTAGAGTTGAAACCCCGTTCTGCCAATGGGGTCAGAATTAAACAAATATTATTTGCCTCAGAACTTCTTTTTCTAACAGTTTATAAACTAAGAGCCATGATCACTCCCTCAAATGTCAACTATAAATTTTAAAACCTCTCATTCTGCCCTGGATCTGTGACCTAGATTTGGGTAGGAAGTGACAGAGTTGCCAATTGTTGCCCATTCCTGTGACCTGAAAAAAGTCTTAATTCCATTAAGTTTTTTGTTCTGCTTACCCTTAAGCATGATCCTACTCTTCATTTAATATCAATGCACTATAATGCTCCATGAAGATAGTTTTAGTCAATCCATTCCAATGATTCACAGATCTTTCTGTGCTGACCTGTACTAGAAAAGCAACTCACTGATTTTTTTTTTCCCTTAGATTTCCCAATTAGGACTCTATATGATGCATTTTCTAGATCTTTATGGAAGAATTATGGGGAGAATCCTGCTGTCCTTCTTCCTGTTATTCTGACATCTTGGCTCTGCTTCCTAGCATATAAGCTCTTTGGAGGCAGACATTTTTCTTGTCTACTTCTATTGATATGACCAGAACATAGCACAATGCTAAGTACTGTGCTTTTTCATTTATTTATTCATTTTTACCTATTAAACACAATCAGATTTATATTAAACTAATACAATTAGGCTTACCTTGTTTTATTATGTTTGCTTCACTTTTTTGTACTTTCAGATACTGTATTTTTTACAAATTGAAGGCAACCCCCACATACATCAGGTCTATTTGGCATTGTTTTTCTAACAACATATTCTCACATCATGTTTCTGTATCACATTTTGGTAATTCTCACAGTATTTCAAACTTTTTCATTATTATTATATCTGTTAATGATGATCTAATATGGGTGATATTACTATTGTAATTGTTTTGGGGCACCACAAACTGAACCCATATGAGATAGCAGACCTGATTGATAAATGTCGTGTATCCACCATCCAGCTGTTCTTCCATCTTTCTCCCTCTCCTTTGGCTTTCCTATTCATTAAGATACAACAATATTGAAATTAGATCAAATTCAATGTAAGTAAATACTGAGCATTAAGGCATTCATATTTCCAAAAACATTAAGGACAGTTATTGGTGCATTCAAAAGTTGAAATATGGCAACCTTATAAACAGAAAAGGTAGTGGGGAAGAGTTTCCACTCTTTCTTCAAGTAAAAAAAAAAGCATCATTTATTTGACATCACCAGAGAATAAAAACTCTACATGAATTAAAAATTTTCTAAATAACTGAAGCTGACCACTTCAAACATTTTAACTAACTTTTTCCAACCAGAATTTAAGTACTTTAGGATAGAAATATTTCTTAAATGGGTCCCATACTCCTTAGCCTTCTTAAAATGAGTACACTAAACACATGCATTATGACTCAGGGTCATCATGACGAATAAGCTATGTAGACTTTTCACTAGCAGGACTAGCTGATATGCCAAAAAAAAAAATCAGTGTTTTTAAAAAGCCAATAGACTCTAACAGGATGAAATTCAATAGGAATAAATATGATATTACACTAGACTTAAAATCAACTTCTCATTATAAGATGGGAAAGGTATGACTAAACAGCAGTTCATTTGATAAAAGTCTTGAGGTTTTAGTGGATTGAAAGTTTAATGATTCAAAAGGGTGGTATGGAAATCAGTAAAATTAATGTAATCTTAGCCTGCAATGAGAAACATTGTATAAAGAATGGGAAAAGATAGTCAAGTTCTTCTCTGTCCTTATTGGAATACATGTGGACTATTGTGAACAGTTCTAAGTACCATGTTTTAGGAAGGATATTGAGAAGCTGGAGAATGTCCAGAGGACAACACTGGGACAGCGAAAGGTCTCAAGATGATACCATATGAGAATTAGATGAAAAACCTGGAAACATTTAGTCCAAAGACAGAAAGATTCAGGGATGGAGTTAGAGTGGTTTTCAAATATCTGAAAGACAGATTAGACTTCTTTCCTTTTAACTCCATAAACAATTGTTTCTGTTTTGCCCAGAAACTCTGAGGGTCTTTTCCTCTCAGATTGAATTTTTTTAAAAAGAATTTTTAAATAAACCATTTTTTGCTTTGATTCTTACCTAACTTTAATCAGTCAAAGTTCTCAAACTGAGACCTATTAAAGGCTGTAGCTTAAAAAGGCCAAGGTCTCCCCCTACAACCAGAATCATCACCAGTCATCCTGATCTGTATCTTGCCACTGACTCCAATTGGCCCCAGAGGAGAAAGAAAGCCTGTGATTTTGTATAGCCCTTCTTCATTCAAATCCAGTTCACTTGCAAATCAAGATATTATCTTCCTGATGTTATGGTCCTCTTTCACAATGAAGGACCAACAAAAATAGCAGCAGCAGCAGCAATAAACAGGAGTAATACATAGATGTTTTGCAGACATAAACTCAAGGTTTTTGTAAAGGAATGTAGCCTAACAATTTGCATGAGCCACTTTAAGTAATAGATTCACTCCTATTTAAGGAGATGTCACAGGTAGGATCCTCTTTCACGTATGAGTTGGCTAGCTGGCTTCTAAGGCCCCTTCCAGAGGGTCTATGATTTTGAATCTAAAGATCATCAGATCCAACCAGCTAATTTTACAAAGAAGGGAACTAAACAAAAAGAGGTTAGATGACTTACCTTAATTCCCATAATGAAGCAATACCAAGAGACCAGAGAGCCAAGGTTGCCAAGTCCCAGATTAGGGCTTTTGCCTCCCCACTGAGATAATTCGAGCTGCATTAGAATATATTGGAGTATCTAGATTGCCCAGAGAATAGAGTATAAGGCCAGGAAGACCCAAGTTCAAATCAGACCTCAGACATTTATTAATTGTGTGACTCTGAGAAAGACACTTAACCCTGGTTGTCTCAGTTTCCTCATCTGTAAAAAGCTGGAGAAGGAAATGGCAAACCACTCTAATATATTTGCCAAGAAAACTCCAAATGGGGTCATGAAGAGTTGGACACAACTGAACAAGAAATAATATATTAATGTCTTTGGAAGCTAGTTAGGGATGTTGCACTGTTTGTTTATCCTTATAAGGAAAAGCTGTATTTTTCAAAGTCTGGCCTTTGTTTACAGTTTTTCTAACTCTTCCCTCATTGTCAGCTGTCACTTGTTTTCAAAGAAGCTTCTTCTAATATCCTTACTCACTCCTAATTTGGAGCGTCTACTTTGCTTTTTTAACAACATTGGGCTGAGAAACGAGATAAGCAAGCTTGATTTAGTATACAAAGTGGAAATAGGGTCTAGTTGAAAGAAAAAGACAGTCTAAAAGAGTAAGAATAAAGCACAAGATCTTCATATGTTTTTTGATCCTTCCTGGTATCCCTGCAAAGTTTGCCATGGATTTGAGGTGTTACTATCATTTGAAGCATTTCTTTATTAACTACCTTCTTTAATTGCGCAATAGATATAAAAGTAACCTCAGAGGAAGATCTAGCTGTCAGTGACTGTAATAGCGGCCAACTAATTTAACCTTTTAGTACCTGAAGAAGACATGCTTTTACTTTAGAATCCTTAGGCAATTCTAAAAGACTAGAATAAAAATTATTACCTTGGGGTCTATAGATCTCTCTAAGGGATCAGGGGATAGATTTCAAGTGGTCTATGAATTTGAATAGGAATGCAAATATATATGGATATGCATATATACAAATATACATAGCATTGCCTTCACTTATTGAGAAATATCATTTTGAAAAAGGAGCTGTAGGCTTTATCAAAGTGCCAAAGAGAATGATGTTACCAAATAAAAAAAAAATTTTAAAGATAGGGAAGTCCTAGACTAGGTTGACTTGGTTTAGACGTCATTCCATTGGAGGAGTTCATATACTGATGAAATCAAAGGTCCAGTTTTTTAAAAGTCAGGCACTAAAGGGAAGAGTTGAATATGAAGAAAGTTTTTGAAGAGTTCTTAGAACTAGAGTGGGAAGGGTTGGAGCTTTGACAAAAATGGATATTACCGAAAAGGAATATGAACATCCAGACCAAATTGTAAACCACAATAATTAAACCCAAAGGACTAAAAGTAATTCAAATTTCCTAGAGTTACAACCACAGGTTTGACCTATGACTGGCATTAACTTTCCCAATTACTCTAGGTCTAGCTTCAGTCATTCTGATCCCACTGAATTAGGTCTTACCTACACTGCCATTCAAAATCCCTCACATCTCCCCCCAATTTTACCCAATTTTCCAGCTTCTACCTTGATACTCTCATAACTATTTACTGTTTCATTACTGATCAGCTTTTTTCTTAGACATAGTATCTACTTCTTTCCAGAACCCAGAAGAGCATGCACAGACAAGCTAGGTCTGAAAGACTTGGAATTAGGTAAGTGAGGTACCCATGAATCTTTACATAGGCAATCTCTATCACTGTTTTTTTTTCCTTGCAGAAAACTAAACTTTCAATCTCTCCCTCCAGAGATTCCACTATTTTCCAATATTTTTGCTAATACCATGACCCATTTCACATTTTTCAATCTAAAACTCGCCTAGAAATATAGAATTTTGGATTTGACATTTAAGTATGTTTTCTGAAATCTCTTACATAATATATGCTCTCTGAAGAAAAGGATTATTTTGTTTAGATGTGTATATCTCCAGCTGAAGAAGTAATTTGTAATAGTGAATAGAAAGCCAGCCTTGAATCCAGGAAAACTAATATATATTGACTGTGTGACTGTGGGCAAGTCACTTAACATCTTAGTGGCTCCAAGCAAATCTCTAAGTTGCACACACAGAATATTCAAACTTTTGTCAATAAAGGGGAGTTCCTCATTTAGGAATTCCCTATTCCAGAGATGGGGAACATCAGCCTACCATACACACACATACCCAAGAAATCATTTGCTAAGGCAAAAGCAGGCAATGATGAACTGAAAGGGAGGTCCAACAATCTCCAACTGCTTGAGTTCTATAATTTTATAGGTCCTGGAATGATGTTATAAATAATCAAATGAAATATATAATATAAATATATATGTTTATATATAAATATAAATCCTAACAAACAATAGGTGTTTAAATTAAGCACCTTAATAAATGTTTGTTGAATGACTGTTTAACTGATTTAATCCATTTTATAAATTAAGTCACTAAGTACCCTCTAAGAACACAAAACTAGAAAGCCCAACTCTTCCGTCTAAAGTCAATATTCTTCCTTCTATATCGCACTTCTTGGCAGGGATAAGGTAGAAGGAAAAGAACTCAAATTTAAAGTTACCTTGGCTTATTTCAAATAGTAAAGAATGTCTTTCTTGATACCAAGAGAAACTTTGAAAAGTCTATTCCACTAATAGTTAAGACTGGGACACTTAAACCTGCCTGTAATCCCTAGCTAAAAGCTGATAACTGACGCATGGATTTAACCACCATGAAATAGTAACAACTCCTTCTGAAATACAAGGCCCATCAGATCAAAACAGCTGAAGGGAGAACAATATTAGCAAGAAAAAATGCTAATGAAAAGAACATGGCTGTTAAGAGACAGTTGCCAAACCAGCCACGTTCATGAAAGCACATTTTGGACTTAGAGAATAGCCCTTATGCTAGAAGAGCAAAAAAAAAAAAAAAATGTGAATTATTGAGCTGAGCTTAAACAGCTGAAGCTAGTAACTCTGTTTTAAAAAACAAAAAATAAAATTAAAAATAAAATTAAAGCCAGAGAACCAATTTTTCTTTTTTGATAATTCTTTTCCCAAGAAAAGCTCAGGACTGATTTGTCAAATTTTTTAAAACTGCTATGTTAACCAATGGCCAAATTTTATTCCCCAGAGTCTAGAATCCCCATTATAGAAATGAAGCTTCCCTAACAGTAGCTGCCTGAAGTTTAAAAACATATGTCCCTTCAGGTAAGTGCCCATGGCATGTGCAATGATGCTTGCCAACCCTGATTGGCAGAGATCATGATCAAGGCCCAAGGAATAGGAAGAAAAGGCAAGGCAAAGCAAGAAGCAGAACCCAGAGGATCCCCAAGCTTAGAGGTTTCAGAAGTGATTACAACAAAATACTCTAATTGCTTGTATGTTTTATTAAGTGGATCCCATTTGTGTTAAGGCCCACATGTGATGTTTAAATGTTATTTCTCCAAATTACACAAAACTGTAATTTTCTAGCAGGAAAAATATACTTTCAAAGAAGAAGAGATATAAAATGAGACCTGATCCCTTATTCATGAGAGACAGATGTTATTTTTGGCTGCACAGTGTAATGCATACCATATTATGTTCTTTTTAAATTGAACACTAGAAAATAAAACACTCTACCCTTCAATGAACTAGAGTTATCATCTTTTGGAAAAGTTTTATTTTGTTTTAATTAACACTGCAGATTTCTTTGGTCCCCCCCCAAATTTTGATTTGTTAGCTACAAAAAGATCCAGTCCTGCCAAGGTGGTGCTTCTTTCCTTCATTAAACAGTCCTCTAATATTTAAACATAGCACGTAGCTATCTTTGCCTCCCCTAGCTTTCCTTTTCAGTTTTGCAGTCAAGAGGATCAGGATTCAAATTCTAGGTCTGTCACCTATGTAGTCTGGATCAAGTAATTCCATTTCCACTAAAGACCAGATGGCTTCTAAGGACTCCTACTCTAAATCTATTCTGTAGGATAATCTATAACAGGCTGATTCAAGAGTTGTAGGTAATTTTTCTCCCACTTTCTTTAATTTCTTTAAGAGAACCAATGTGGGAAAGTCTGGAGGAAAATGAAGACCACCCCTTCTAACCCCACTATTCCCTGACTAGGCCTTTCCACTTGTATTCCTTGTCAATGGTTCCAAGGCCCTGCTGCCAGCAAAGATCAGCTGAAACTCATTAGCATCAGGACAAAATCTCCACGTTGAACTGGGATGACAAAAATGCAACCAGAAAATGAAGAAAATGTATTTTCTGGAAGCAGACAGTCCTTTTTGCCAACCAGTATGTGCAGGGGGAAGAAAACGCACACAAATGGTTATTGTTAGCCTGATCTAATTTTCATTTGGATATCCTCCTTTGCCAAGGCAAAGCTGTAGTTCATTTAAATGACTTGACCGAAGCCAACTGCTGAAGCTTTAGGGATTGGAGGATGCATTTCTTTTATTTCAGCAGACTTCTAAAATGGTGTGAGCAGCCCTAAGGGCCCTAGTAGGCTAAGGTAGGGAACTAATTAAAATTTTTCAAAAGCAGGTTGCCTGGTGTCTCCTCCAGAGGGAGTGGGTGGTAAAAGGTTCTCTTTTCGCAGAGTTTGTTTCTTACTGTCACCAAGGGAGGTGTAAGAAAGATCTTCCAGTGTCACTTTTAGGGAACAATTGAGAACAATGAGCTTCCCCATTTTGAAGGAGACTTCACCACAGTTGACAACAGGCCTAGATGAGAATAATTTGAATACCCAAGACAGTTAGGGGCTGAGGGAGGGGAAATACCAAGACAGAGTAGGAAGAGGGAGACCATTGTAAAAAGACAGTGGGATTCTTCCATTCCCTTTCAGTTTCAGTAGGTATTGGTGTCAATATATAACCACTGGAAAGAAAGTAACTATGTAGATAATGAGTGAGACTACTTCTACTCAAGCAGTTCTTTTCCAATGTAAAGTCAGTCACCATGAATAAGGGTGGGGCAGGGAATGGAGTGTTGAACTTCTGTCCACACTTTAGAACATGACAGTGGGGGGAGCAGAGTATCCATAGGGCCACCCAGAATGAGAGCAAGGTCACTCAAGCAGCAAGCTAGAAAAACACCATGGTCCAGGTGCAAGTTTACCCCCATAGAATGCTGGGAGTTGTTCCATCTAATTGTTTGGGCTAAGAGAGGAACTCCATTAATGGCAAATCTACCCCATGTCCACTCATGAAGCTTTGGGGAGGGGGAAGGAAGAAAAAGCCTATCAACAAGGGTCAGTTTCTTTTGTTCTGTTCCAATTTTCCATGGGAAAATTCTCCAACTGTTACATAGGATGAGAAGCTGGGGCCCAGTTCATATCCAGCCAAGCTGTAGTAATGACCCAAAATCATTTCCATGTGAGAGTTATTTGATGACCCATAATAGGCTGAAGGGATGGTTCTAATCCAAGTCTAGATCCTAATGGACTCAGGACTATAAGCCAGACATACCACCCTGCTCTCTCTATAGCCTGAGGATAAAGGCCAATAGCAGAGATACTGAAAGAAGCCCAGACTTCACCCTTAGTAGTTCTTGCAGTACCATAACCATTCAGGCTAACTGATCTGAAGGTTGTAGGATCAAGGAAATCTCATTTCTCAGGATCATCAATTTGAAACTAATAATAAAAATATGAAAAATATGTATGCACAAAAATAAGTGTGCATATGTTTATATATATATATGTGCTATATACAATAAATATGTACCAAAATACAAATATTAATATCTAGATACAGATATTTGAAGGTAAATAGTTTGTTCTCTAGAACTATCTGGGGGTAGGAGGAGGCATTTGTTCTAGAACTTAGAATGACAATGTGTTTTTTCTTCCTTCTGTTCTCACATCCAACTTTTCTAGTTTCTTATCAGTGGATCAACTTTACAAATGAGGAATCCCAGAGAAATCCAATCTAATTTGCCCTAATTCACACTGACAATAAGCAGCTAAGTAGAGATTCAACCTGACTTCAAATCAAGGTCAGTTTCCACTCTCTTACATTGCCTACTATTTCAACTAAAGTTTGGTCTGGAGTTTCTTTCCCAGATTCACAATAACTACAAAGCCATGCTCTGTACATGTACAGAGATCATTTACTGATGGGTAGCCATTTACTTGAACTGCTGCTGATGAGTTCACCCCTCACTTGACAGAGTGAAAGGAAGCTTTCTGGGATGATGTTTTGTGTCTTAAAACACAACTGTAAGAAATAATATGTTGATCTTCCATAGACAAGATTTCCCTTGCAGCTGTTTTCTCCCCGGAAACACTAACAGGCCTTCCAGAGGATCATTTCATTGAAGAACAAGATGGGAATCTCAGTCTATGTTAATCATCAGCCTGGGGAAGTGAGACAAAATTGATGCTGACATCCTTGCCAAAGGATAATATACAAATCAACATACTTCTTCTGAGAGGTCACATAGCTCATGCTGCACAGACACTTCCCAATGGTCTTTCCTTGTGATTTACTCAGGTCCAGCAGCTGCCTTACATTACCCAGGCTTCTCTCTCCGGGGAGGCAGGAAGGGAATGGTTGTCAATAGGTTAGCACCTCCTTCCCAAAGACTTCACAGGAGAGTAGAAGAATCTAGTTGCCAGGGGCAGCCCCAGGAATTGTTGACACTGGACTAAATGTGTTCCCTTTTATAAAACAATTCTCTAATTTTTCATAAGTTTAGAGCTGGAAGGGACTTAATTTAATCCCCTCATTTTACAGATAAAGAAACAGAGGCCCTGAGGTATTTAATAATTTTCCCAAGGTCATATGATAAGAATAAGAACTCCCATTTTCTAATTCTAAATTCTGTGTTTTTTCCACTGTACCCACAGTACCTCCAGCTCATATGATGCCAAAAAGCCCTGAAAAGAAAAAAGATCTGACCTCATTTAAGGCATCAAAGTGGAGAAGCCCACAACCCAAATATCCCCTCACTCTTCTTCCTCTAGAGGCCCAAGAACATGAGCCAAGAAGGGTAGTGTGAGAAGCCTGCATGCTTATCCATATCCGTGTTCAGCAATATGATAATGTCACATCTGGCTCCAACCTACTTTTCCAAGCTTATTACTCATTGCTCCCCTTCACGAATACTACAGCCCAGCCAAACTGCTATTCCTCAAACACAATATGCCATCCTCCATTTCTATGCCTTTACCCTGACATCCTCATGCGTGGAACACCCACCCCCATCACATCTGCCTAGACGAGATGTCTTCTAGAGATCCAGAAGTCTTTATTTCCTTCCAAGCTCAGCTGAGGTGTCACCTCCTATACAAGACATTTCCTAATCTTCCTATCTTCTATGGACTTCTCTATATTACCCCAAGTTAATTTACTTAACATATATTTTGTTTTTATTTTATGAGGATATAATTTTTCTCAATTAGATGTAAGTTCCTTGAAGACATAGTATGGGATTTTGTTCTTTGATCTCCCAGTGTCTACCACAGTACTATGGTAGGCACTTCATAAATATTTGTTACTTGATTGCTTTTCTCGGAATTCTCCTAGAAAAGAATTTGAAATATAGAAAGGATGTCTCTGTCTCTTTGTCTCTCTCTCTCTCTAGATCTCTGACTCTGGCTCTCTGCTCTTCCTCTTCCTATTCCTCTCCCTCACTTCCTCTCCCTTTCTTCTTCCTCTCCTCTCTACCTTTCCTTCCTTCTCTCTCCTTTCATTTTTATGTGTTTTGGTATGTTTTTGGTGTGTTCTTGGTGTGTAATCGACATGTTGAATTTGATACAATTGTTTATCTCACCTATATGTTGAATTTTATGTGGTCTACTTGACATGTAATTGGTGTGTTGAATTTTGCCATTTTCTTGTCATGCTATTGGCATGTTGAATTTTAGTATGATTTCTTGGTGTGTAGGTGTGTTCTTGGCATGTTAATTTTTTGAAGTGGTCTTGGCATATAATTGGCATGTTGATTTGTTACTGTGGTTTTCTTGGTGTGTGATTGGCATGTTCTTGCCATGTGGAATTTTGAAACTGTTTTCTTGGCAAGTTCAATTATTGATGTGGTTTTTCTTGGTGTATAATTGGCAGATTGAATTTTGCTGTGGTTGTCTTGGTGTATAATTGGCATGTTCTTTGCATGTAATTAGTTGTTGAAATTTTTATGTGGTTTCTTGGCATGTTGAATTTTTGGCATGGTTTTCTGTTGGGTAATTGGTATGATGAATTTTGACATGGTATCCTTGGCATGTAATTGATATGTTCTTGGCATGTAGTGTACATATTGTCTTTTGGCTTGTAATTTGGCATATTGAATTTTGACATGGTTTGCTATAGAGAGCAAGAACTCTGGAGAAGTATACTTGAAACAAGATGTTAATTCAGAGGAATTGATGAGACAATGGTTATCTAGTTTACATATACTTAGTACTTAGCATGGTGATGAAATAGTTCTCTAGTTCACACATATTTAGTATGGTGTAATGATGTAATTGTAATAGGATATATAAGAAATCGGGAAAGGAAGTCAGACTGTCAGACTGCTAGAGGAGACTGGGTCAGACTATGACAGACATAGACTGTGAAGGGGACAATAAAGATTTTGGACTTTATTCATGACTATTCTCATGGTAATTATTCTGCTGAGACCAAGGCTGGAACCCAAGGCCCTCTAGAAAACTAGCCCAGACATTGTAGTTTGCTGTCATATTGAATTTTTGACATGGTTTTCTTAGCATCAAATTTATAAATAGCCATTCCCCAATGGATAAATGATGAAAAGATATGAACAATTTTCAAATAAAGTTGTCAAAGCAATCAATAGCTACATAAAAATTTCTAACCCACCATTAATTAGAAAAATACAAATTAAAATATTACCTTATACTTATTGATTTTCTAATAAAACAAAAAAGGAAAATGACAAATGGTGGAGATGTGGGGAAAATGACACATTAATGCATTTGTTAGTGGAATTATGAACTGATTCAGGCATTCTGTAGAACAATTTGAAAGCATGCCCAAAGGGTTTTATAAAACCATTCATACCCCTTGACCAACAAAACCACTACTAGATCTATGTCCCAAAAGAGACTGAAAAAACAAAAGAAAAGGATACCTATATACAAAAATATTTACAGCAGCTCTTTTTGTTTATAGCCTATATTGAATTGATTGCCTTCTCAAAGTGGGTATGAGGAAGGAAACAAGAGAATCTGGAACTCAAAGTTTTAAAAATGAATGTTTAAAATTGTTTTAACATGTAATTGAGAAAAATAAAATATTAACTATATTTAATAAAGTAGAAAGTAAAAAACTACAAGTATGTGAATCCAAATATGGACCTATGAATAAAAAATAAAGCAAAAAAAAAAAAAAACCTTAAAAACAAATATTAGTTCTATAATTTCTCTACCTTTGTGACCATAGCAAATTACTTTTTCTCTTGAAACCTCAATTTCCTCTTTTGTAAAATGAAAGTATCACATAAGTTTTAAGATTCCTTCTAGCTCTAAATTCCATGATACTTAAATAGGAACTTTGTATGGAGAAGTATTGAATGAACTCTCCAAGTAGCTACTAAGATTGGTAGAGTCTAAGATGCCAAGATCAACTTACCAAGCCAAGCTTTTTACTTAAGGTCATCTTATTGTTGTGATGTTTAAAAAGTTTGAGAGACACAATTTCTGGGTAATTAATCATCTTATTAATAATATTAGCATATTACCCATAAAATGGGCCAGTGACACTCTAGAATGCCAAAGATGACTTATGATGATATTCTGGAGAGAAACAATCAGCTTTAATTGGTTAACAGGTAATGAAAGAATAAATATTACAATGAGAGGTAAACTTATTCCAAAGGGTAAGTGGGTGAGTGGAACTTATCTTTTATTTTGTTATTTATTTCTAAATGGCCTGGCCTTGTTCAAACTAATGGGCTTCTTCACTTTAGTTAAATTTTTTGTAAGATTAGGTGGGATCTGAAGAAGATTGAGGAAAAAGTTAATTCAGTCTCATCAACAATGTCCTTTGGAGACCAAATAACCTATAGATTTCTGAAAAAATTCTGGTTCCAATTCAATAATTAATTATTAATATGTGGATAAAATGCTCATTTCTCTCAATAGTCCAAATACTGTCCTAAGACTCTTTTCATTTTTATGTTTGTATTTCCAATTCTTACAACTTTAACTTCAGCAAGCATTCTCCTTCCAGAGATAGAAGGCTTTGGAAAGGAATGTGAATACAAAGAGATTGGATTCTCTAGCCCCTTCCCCCCACCCTTTCTTTATCCTCAAATGGAGTCTGCTGAATTCCTTGGATCCTGCTTCTCTCCTGGGTTACAAACCTCTGTGCCAGGGCTCAGCTAAGAGAGCATCCTGTGATGGAGGAGAAAATGGAAAAAATAACAGAGACATAGGTTTATAGATGCACAGCTGCTAGACTCAAAATGGAGACATTCTGGTACAAATAAATATTTTCTTTTACTCCTTTGGACAGCTATTCAACTAAATAACATAAGTTAAAATATCGGTTTTCCACCTCTCCCACTCCCACCTAAATACCTGTCTTAAGAGAGGTAGTACAGTATACTCAAAGTACTGGGAATTAAAAAAGCACATAAAGGGGTTAAAGCTGTATAATGTTTCCTCTAGGTTTTTAGTGATACAGTTCTCTCCTGGTTTTCCTCCTACCCATCTGAGATGATCCTTCCCAGTCTCCCTTGCTAAGACTGCCTAACTGTGGGTCTCTCCAGCAGGGTTCTGTCCTAAATCCTCTTCTCTTTCTATGCTATTTTATTTGGTGATTTCATCAGCTGCTGTATTTCATTATCATTTCTATGCTGATGATTATCAATCCTAACCTCTCTATTAATCTCCAGTGAGTGTGTGTGTGTGTGTGTGTGTGTGTGTGTGTGTGTGTGTGTGTGTGTGTGTGTCTTGGATCCTGATCATTCTAAAGCATAAGTCTGACTATGTCACCCCTGACCCCAACTCAAAACCCAATGGTTCTTTTGTCTCACATAATCGTATAGAGCCCTCTGACAGCTACAACCCTTCATAACATGCTCCTCCACCTTTCAAATCTTGTTATACTTTATACTAATACATGTATTCTCACAGGGCCTTCTCGCTGTTCCAAGAACAGACTTTCCATGTCCTGACTCCAGCATCTTCATTGTCTTCATGCCTAGAATTCTCTCTTTCCTCACCTTCACATCCTTGTTTTCTTCAAATCCTAGGTAAAACCCGATTTCTACAAAAAGGTTTTTCTGATTCTTTTTATTTCAAAAGCCTTTCCTCTATTGATTTTCCCAATTTATCTTGTATATGATTTATTTGTACATGTCTGCACAGACAGTGAGTTCCTGAAGAGCAAGAACTAGGTTTTACCTTTATTTGCAACCTCATTATTCAATACAGTGTCTAGTACCAAGTAAGTTCTTAATACATATTTATGATTGATTGACAATCAATCTGCCAGCATTTTAGCACCTGAAATTCTGGAGAATACAATGTATCCAGAAAAAATATATGTATAAACACATATGTATGTATGTATGTGAGAAATAATTCATTTGAATTTCTACTCTTATTCCAATCAGTACTAATCAATTTGATAGAATCATATCAAAGTGTTATATATAAAGTTCCAGAGCTGTAAGCTGCACTTTCTAAGTTCACTTGCTTAATATAGGATCTTAAAGAAAGGTCCTCCTCCCCCCCACCTTGTTTTTTGTCATGGTGACCAAGCCTAGCATCACAGAGATGACAACTACATGGAAAGTCTCCCAAAATATTTTTTTTTATGTCCAAACCAATCCTTGCCCAATAGGAGTACATGACCATTTTATGAAAACTTAGGCCATTAACTAAGTCTCTACTTAGGCACTTCCTAGTGCCTAACCTAAGGAGAAGACTGTTCATCTTGTGTGGAGATATTCCTTGCTTTACACAACTTGTGACCCTACTGACATTATTTTGCTTATTCAATGGAATTTGCTTATTCTGTATTTGGTATAGCTGTTTCAGAATGACTGAACACTTATACCCCTATAAAAATAAGGTCCTGGAAGCAGGAGGCATCTCAAATTGTAAGGAAGATCTGAGATCCACTTCATTAGAGGAGATTATAGACCTTTTAATGTGCCATTGGCTCAAAGCTCTGTCTTGGTCTATTTTATTATAGGTGGGATAATTTTAATGTGTGTGTGTGGTGTGTGTGGGTGTGTGTGTGTGTGTGTGTGTGTGTGTGTGTGTGTCTAGATGTCTGTGTGTCTGTATGTGTTGATAGGAATATATAAAATTGAGGTGATGTAATCTGTTGGGAAAGCATTAGGGCCTGGTGGGATAAAGGAAGTGTACTTTCTAAGAATATCATTCATAGGATCATAGATCTAAATCTGGAAAGGACCTTGGAGAACATCATGTATAAGCTTCTTATTTTACAAATAATAAAATTGAAAGTGTCACCCAGTTAGTAAGTGTCCAAGTTAGCATTTGAACTCATGTCCTCTAACACTCCCCTCCCCATCAGTGCCTTTCCCATTGTATAAAGCTATCTTTCAAATAAAGGACACAATTCCTCACTTATCCAGAAAGATGAATAGGGACGTCCTCCTGGGGATAGTATGATAAAGATTCAATTCTAGTCTCATTTAACCCTGACCCATTAATAACACAAAAAGCCAGGAAACTACAATCCAGAAAATTTGAGGTTTGTTTCCTATTGGCTATTAATTTTATAAGGTAAGTTTGGGTAAATCCTTTTATTCAGAAGTCTAACTTCATGCCTAACTTAATGTCTAAAATCACATAGCTAGCAAGTTTGTAAAGTAGGGTTTTGGTGGGAGGGGTTATTTGTTTTCATTTTTGGTGGAGGAGACAATCAGAGTTAAATAACTTGCTCAGGATCACTCAGCTAATAAGTGTCTGAGGTCAAATTTGAATTCATGTCTTTTACACTCTAGGATCTGTGCTCTAAACCACTTCACCACCTAACTGCCCCTTCGAGCGAGGATTAGAACTCAAGCCCCTTAGAATATGGTAAAGAGAGAATCTTAGTCTGTATGAACATGTTATAATGACTCATGTATTACAAAATGTGTACAATTTTTAAAATAAAGGATTTTCTGAAATTTTATTATTATCTTCTAATCCATCTTCCAAATCACAAGAAAAAAAAAAATCACCATTTACTTCTCAAACACTGCAGAGTCTTGCTAGGAAACACCATAAATAATAGCATGGAATTTGGGATAATCCAGATCCCAAATTATAAGCATTCCTCAAGAGTTATTGCTGAAGGTATCAGAAGGATCTTAGAAGAGCACTTTCAGCTGTAACATGGTCCTGACACACATATCCCAGGGATAGGATTACTGGAAGGCTTTGGTGTATTTCCTAAGGATTCAATCCCTAAATATATTCAATTCCTAGCCTAATGCTAGAGGAATAATTCTGACCCTAATCCAAATATCTTGAAAGTTAATATAAAAGTTCAGGTTACTTTTAATCCACTTTTTTTTGCTATTGTGATTGGCTATCATCACTTTATATTTAGTTTTATAGTCCTGACAATGAGGTTATTTATGTCCTCCTAGGTTCTCTGCCTGTGATTTGGATTAGCTGTCACTGGCTGAGTAATTTGTTATGGCTTCATAATATGATCAGCCATGCTAACAGTCTGGTTAACTAAGAGTAAGAGATTAACACACTCTCAGAAATACTTTTAAAGCACACACATATGCATGCACACAGGTACAAATCAATTTTTATGCATGTAGAATGCTATATTCTAAGAAGGAAGGCAATACTCTAAGACTCAAGCTTCTTTAAACTGGGTCACAAGCCATATAGAGTCTTGTAACTGAATGGGGAAGTTGTGGAAATTATGATTTATTACCAGTAAATGTTTAATTTGTATACCTATTTTATACACCTGGAGGTCACAAAAAATTTCTCTGGCAAAAAGGGATCAGGATTAGAAAAAGTTTAAGAAGCTCTGCTCTAAAAAACATACATTTAAGAACATCATAAGAAGCTCACACAGAATAAGACTTTAAAATTCCTGGATAAAATATAGTACCTTTTTCACTAATCCTGACTATTTTGTCTAGACTTGGTTTTATAAATAGGCCCAAAACTAACATTTTCAAATTATTCTGAATCCTCATAATAGTTAGTGTTTATATACCTCTTGAAGATTTACAAAATGATTCACAGACATTTTTTCATCTCATTCTCAAAACAACCCTCCTAGATCAGTACCATCTTCCTTTTTATTATCTACTCTTTTACATATTAGGAAACTGAATCTCATAATAAGTAATCACATAGCTTGTGGTCACACAGTTGAATTTCAGAAGTGAGATTTAATTTTAGGGTCATTCTTATCCCAAGTGAAACAAAGCCTTCACCCACTAGACAATTTGATGACAGGATCCCCTTCTGTAGTTTCTCTTCAAATCTTTGAATACAAAAACCATTCCTCTACTCAACTGCAAGCCTTGCTAATTTAATAGAAGCATATAGACAGTCCTTTTGTCTTTGCAATTCCCTTTTCAATTAAAAAGTTTGCTTTTCCCTCTGACTTCCATGCTATCATCCACTGCATCTAAGGCTATCTCTAGTCATAGTGATCTATATCTTGCCACTGGACCTAGATGGCTCCAGAAGAGAAAGTGAGACTTGTAACTTTGCATAACCCATCCTCATTTAAATCCAATCTACTTGCAAGTCAGGACATCACCTTCTTCATGTCATTGGTCCTTGAGAACAAAGGACAAACTATCAATCATTCTGTCTAGTAGAAGCAAGAAGAAAAAATATATAGATATATACATAAGCATACTTTTAAGATATTGCCAATTCACTTCCAGACCACTACAATAAAATGAATATTGCAATATAATGATTCACATGAATTTTTTGGTTTTACAGTTCATATAAAAGTTTTGTTTATATCATACTATATATAATTACATAATTATGTATACAATAGTATTATGTCTAAAAAATGTACATACCTTAATTAAAAATGTTTTTTCTCCCCTGAGGCAATTGGAGTTAAGTGACTTGCCCAGGGTCACACAAACAGGAAGTATTAAGGGTCTGAGGCCTAATTTGAACTTAGGTCCTAGTTCTCACTTCCTTCCAAGAGGTTAGAAGACCCAACCAACCCCCTCATTTTACAGAAGAGGAAACTGAGGACCAGAAAAGTATAATACCTTGTCTAAAGCAGGTCTGAATCTGGAGCCCAATATTTGATTCCAAGACTCTTTTGAACACACTTCAGTTAGCTTCTACTGAGTGAGGTTCCCCATAGCAACCAGAAACATTGCAATATATTTTCTTTTTTTTTTTTTTTTATTCATTTTTCCAAATTATCCCCTCCCTCCCTCCACTCCCTCCCCCCGATTGCAGGTAATCCCATACATTTTACATGTGTTACAATATAACCTAGATACAATATATGTGTGTAAATACCATTTTCTTGTTGCACATTAATTATTAGCTTCCGAAGGTATAAGTAACCTGGGTAGATAGACAGTAGTGCTAACAATTTACATTCGCTTCCCAGTGTTCCTTCTCTGGGTATAGTTATTTCTGTCCATCATTGATCAACTGGAAGTGAGTTGGATCTTCTTTATGTTGAAGATTTCCACTTCCATCAGAATACATCCTCATACAGTATTGTTGTTGAAGTGTATAGTGATCTTCTGGTTCTGCTCATTTCACTCAGCATCAGTTGATTTAAGTCTCTCCAGGCCTCTCTGTATTCCTCCTGCTGGTCATTTCTTACAGAGCAATAATATTCCATAACCTTCATATACCACAATTTATCCAACCATTCTCCAATTGATGGACATCCATTCAGTTTCCAGTTTCTAGCCACTACAAAAAGAGCTGCCACAAACATTTTGGCACATACAGGTCCCTTTCCACTCTTTAGTATTTCTTTGGGATATAATCCCAATAACAGCAATGCTGGGTCAAAGGGTATGCACAGTTTGATAACTTTTTGGGCATAGTTCCAAATTGCTCTCCAGAATGGCTGGATTCTTTCACAACTCCACCAACAATGTATCAGTGTCCCAGTTTTCCCACATCCCCTCCAACATTCATCATTATTTGTTCCTGTCATTTTAGCCAATCTGACAGGTGTGTAGTGGTATCTCAGAGTTATCTTAATTTGCATTTCTCTGATCAGTAGTGATTTGGAACACTCTTTCATATGAGTGGAAATAGTTTCAATTTCATCATCTGAGAATTGTCTGTTCATATCCCTTGACCATTTATCAATTGGAGAATGGTTTGGTTTCCTATAAATCAGGGTCAGTTCTCTATATATTTTGGAAATGAGACCTTTGTCAGAACCTTTCCTTTTAAAAATATTTTCCCAATTTGTTACTTCCCTTCTAATCTTGTTTGCATTAGTATTGTTTGTACAGAAACTTTTTAGTTTGAGCAATATATTTTCTGATAGGAGAGATTTAGAAATAGCTTTTATCTTTTTCAGGTTTTTTTTTTTTTTTACAATTTACCACAAACTTTTATAAAGTTTTTAAACAGATTTAAAATAGTTTCATCATGGATATAATCCAGACACAAGTCCAAGGATGAATTGGGGAGGAGTTTAGGAAGATAGGTTTCAGTTCAATATAGGGAAAGACCAGCCACTAAAGATGTCTGCAAAGAGAAAAAAATATCTTATGAATGAATGTGCTTGCCAACCAGCAAAGACTGACTATTGCCTGAGGGATTTCTCTGTTAAACAAAGAGCTACACTAAATGAACCATGAGATCCCTTCCAAATTTGAGATTCTATTATTTTAGGCAAATAGAAACAATTGCACCCTATGGTACCTGAAAATTCACAAAGTGCTTTATATCTATAATCTTATATAATTTTCATAGCATCCCTGTGTAAGGTAAGTGTTATAAATATCACTAATAGAGCCATTCCCTAACAGATAAATGATCAAAATATATATTTTAAAAACATAAAAGATATAAAAAGAGATATCAACAATCAGATGGGCCAAGCCTGATAGAGAATGCCTATAATCCCTGCTACTGAGGAAGACTGAGCCTTCAAGAGAAAGATCTCTTAAATTTATCCATTCTTGGACAGCCTAATGGCCTTTCATTTCCAGGGGCATGACATATTAGTGCCAGACTTAGTATGGACATTAAATGAGCATGGACAAATAGTCCAGGTCAGAAAAATGGAACAGATTAAGTTTTAAATACTGATGAGCAAATTGGCCTGTGAGTAGCCAATACACTTTTATCCAAAGTTAGTTAGGGAGAATCATTCTCAAAATCTCACTTCTGATATTCAGCTGTGTGATCACAAACTGTGACTAGGCTCAGTTTATCTATGTAAAAAGTAGATAAGAAAAAGTAAAGTGGTACTAAACTTGGAGATTTTGAGACTGAGATGAAAAAATGTCTGTGAATCACTGTTAATCTTAAAGAGATATATAAACATTTATTATTAAGATCCAGAATAATTTGGAAATGTTACCCTCAGGCCTATTTATAAAACCAAGTCTAGCCTAAGTGGTTAGGATTAGTGAAAAAGGTACCATATTTTATCCAGGAGTTTTAAAGTCTTATTCTGTGTGAGCTTCTTATGATGTTCCCTAATGTATGTTTCTTAGAGCCGGGCTTCTTAAACTTTTTCAAAAGTTCTTATGAAATAATGTTCCATTACTGTCATATGCTGCAATTTTTTTTAGTCATTTCCCAATAAGAGGATATCTCTTTAGTTTTGAAATTTTAACTACTATGAAAAAAGGTGCTGTATTTTTCTTCATATATTTCCTTTCTCTCTTTCTTTGTGGTATAGGCCAAGTAAAGCTATACCTTGATCAAAGGGCTTATGCAATTTGATAATTTTAGGGGCATAATTCCAAATTGCTTTCCAGAATGGTTATACCAATTCACAGCTCTACTAACAATGCTTAAATTACCTGCTTTTTCACAGCCTCTGTAATATCTGTCATTTCCCTCTTTTTATCATGTTTAATTACCATATATAATATATGTAAAATAAAAATAATATAGGATGCAAGAAGTATAGTCAGCAATAGTTTATCTGGATAAAGATCAGGTGAGAGGGAGGGAAGTTCAACTTTAGTTGATAGTGTGATGCAGTCAAAGAAGCAACTGGGACATTACTGCCTGGAGGGATGTGGCTTCAAGGAATGAGGAGGTGATAATCTTGCTGTGTACTCTCTCTTAAGTAGACCATGTCTAGACTATTGTGTTCCATTCTGGAAAATATATTTTAGGAAGGGCATTGATAAGCTAGAAAGGATACAGCTGGAGGTAAACAGGATGAGAAAAGGCATCCAGTCCATGTCATATGAAGGAATTGGAGATAATGAGCATGGATAAGAGAAGATTCTGGAGCATCCTAATATGGCAAACCACTCCAGTATATTTGCCAAAAAAAATCAAAAGGAGTCACAAAGATTCAGTCACAACTAAAACAACTGAGAAGGTTCACAGGTAACATGATACAGGAGATGGCTTCTACTTAATTCCAGAAGGCAGACCTAGAAGCAGTGAATGAGAGGAGGGTGGATCAAATTATCAGTAAATGCACTATGATGTTAATCACTACCTCAATAGAAAAGTTGAGCTAGGACTCTAAGACCAAAATGTCATCCCCAAGAAAAGTATTATGTTAATCTAATAAAGCTCTAACATTTATATGTCAAATACATTTTACAATTATTGAAATTGACTTGTAAGATCACTGGGTACTATCACAGCTGAGGAAAGTAAAACCTGGAGGAACTAAGCCCAACAAATCATCAGTAGATGAGAAAACCTGTATTTATATCCTATTTCAGTCACTAAGCCCATTAGGTACCACTGTCTGACTCAATTTCCTCATCTGTAAAGTGCACCTCTCTTCCAGGGTTATTGTGAGGATCAAATGAGATTATATTTGTAAAGCATTTTACAAACTTTAAAGTATTATATAAATACTAACTAGTGTAATTTTGGGTTTGCCCCCATCCAGATTGGAAAATGGTGTGTGTGTGTGTGTGTGTGTGTGTTGGGAAGGGGAAAGAATGGGCAAAGGAAAGAGGCATTCATGTGCAATACAGTTGATTACATTCGGAATCTGAAATAAATTGTTGAAAGTAGAAAAGCAGCAAGAAAATTATGATGTACTAATGTTCTCTAGGATAGTGCTTGTATTCTTTTCTCACCACTCCATTCCTTTCTCCACTTTTCAGTTTTGATCATGACATAAATTAGCCATGAAACTTTTTTTTTCCCTTTTCCACAAGAATCATCACATCCCTGAAGGGCATTTAAGTGAAGGAATGGATAGCTTGTTCTCCAAGCAGCACCATGCATTCCTGGTGATACTGATTGGAGACATGATATTTAGAACCACAGCTGGATAAGAACCTGGAAACATCTGGCTCCAAAGCAGATAGCAATGGCACCCAGCAAATCTTAGGAACGATCCAAGATTGTCAACTCCATTCAAGACAATCATTCAGCATCCCTCAGGAGATGAAAGTTATACAAATAGTGACTAAAACAGGAACATATATTCAGAATTAATTTTGACAGCAATCCATAAGCACAGTTTATCCTCTTTGCTAGTCTCGGGAAAAGGTGCTGAGTAGTCTCTTCAAAAAAAAAAAAAAAAAAAACTAACCATTTGTTGGTTCTTCCTCCATCTGATCTATCTATTAGGAAATAAGCTGAGAACAAGGAGTCCCAATAAAGGACACAGTTATTTGATCAGAGGAAATAATATGGAAAAGAGAAAAGAGTCAGAAGACTTGAATGCCAAGCCTATCACTTAGTATCCATGTGGCCTTAGGAAAGTCAACAAATCTATCAAAATCAAATTTGAACTCAAGTTTTACTCTCTCTAGGCAGCTAAATAGTGCAGTAGTTAGAATACTCAGCCTGGAGTCAAAACTAAGTTCAAATCTGGCCCCAGAAACTAACTCTGTGAACCTAGGCAAGTCACTTAACCCTGTTTGCCTCAGTTTCCTCATCCATAAAATGAGCTGGAGAAAAAATAGCAAATCATTTTAGTATCTTTGCCAAGAAAACCCCAAATGGGGTTGTAAAGACTTTGACACAACTGAAAAATGATTCAACAAAAACCTCCTGACTCTGGGTCCAATAATCTACCCACTACACCATCTAGATGTCCTAGAAGATGTCCTCTCATTTTATAGATCAGACTCAAACAGATAAAATGCCTAATGCCATACTAGTGACAGTGCCAAAGCAAGATTTAAACCCAGAATTTCTGCATACAAATCTGGCATCCCACATTCCAGAACTTTAACTTGTGATATAAACTTACCTTGCTATGACTGACTTCTACAGCCCATGACCTTGATCATGTGCTCCTACTCATTCCTGCAACTTGGACTGGAAATCTATTTCTTTAACCATATCCTCACACTAATGAGATAGCCTTGCCACAAATTTAGTCCTCAAAATAGAGTACTAAGTCATCAGGGTTTGCAGCTGACAAATATGACTAAGTCTGTAATATAACTTATGGATACGGAGAACAATGTCCTTGCTTCCTTAACTTACTTTTTGGCTTAGCTCAAATTCATCTGCAGAGAGGAGCTTGGGAATATATCTAACCAAGATAGTTGCCTGGGTCAAAAGGCAATGATCTCTGCCCAGAGAGAGATGTAAAAAAGAAAAAAATAATAATCTTAGCTGCAAGCATTCTGTCTGAATTTTTTTATCTGGGTGGTGGCTATGATTAAAAGAGCCATCAATTTAATTTTATCAAAAGAGGTTCTAACTATTGTATCCTAATTGGTTAGACTTGAAATTTTGTGTAGGCAGCCCTGAATTAATACAACCTAAAAGCTGATTTTAAAGATTCCAGGTTTGAGCCTCTTCAGTTCTCCAATTAAACACCAGTAGGCCAGGTAGCTTCCTCCAGTGACTGACTACGGATTTCCTAAAGAGGGCCATTTGACATTGCCTAGGCTTTCTTATTTGACCAGAATTCTTTCTTTAAGATTATTTCTTTGGTTTGTTGTTTAGTTGGTTTGTTGGTTGATTGGTTGTTTAATCAGGATTTGATGATGACCACTTCTCAAAAATCTTTCTATGAGTATTTGTCATTCACACAGCTAACAAACAAAGAATTTGCTAAAAGGAAGAGATTACTCCTATTTTCTTGCATTTAGCTTTTCCAATCTGCTCCTTTTACAACTACAATGACTATCAAAGCATGAAATCCACAGGATTTTTTCCCCAGTTTTAATGGAATTTCTTCTATTCACTTTAAAAGATGGAGGGGGGAAAGCCACCCTTTACTGAAAGGGAATTTCTAATATTATCATATGCTGTTCAGTCCTCCTCACTTGAATCCAATCCACTTGCAAATCATGGCATCACTTTGATGATGTCATGGTCCTTTTTGAGAACAAAGGACCACCAACAACAATATGTTGTTACTTAACATGATTGTTTTATTAAGTTTAAATGCAATGGATACTCAGTTTGTGGAGGATGAGTTTATGTTTCCTAAAAGTTCCTTAAATAGTGGAAAATCCCATCTAGTTTGATTTATACTACATGCATTCTACCTTATTTATTGGCCTCTTTCCCTCTTTCCTTTCTCCCACCTCTAGAGGAGGGAGGATTACATGTGGATCCAAGGTGTTAAATTGAGGAAAGTGGACTGGATTACATTACTTGTGTGAGTAGCTTAACTGAGGGATGCTGAAGTCTGTATATACCCTTCCAAACTGATCCAGTTAACTTAACTGTTAGATAATGAGAGCTATTTGTATGGTTTCATTTGATCAAGTAAGACCTCAAGGTCATCAACGTAAACATCTGTTCTCATTATTATTTATTATGAAAAATTATCTAGTAAGGTTCTCCTGTCTCTAGGTCCAACACACTCCAGTGTGTAATGTTGGTCCTTTTTAGGCTCCTTTGCTGGACCACTATTTTAAACATGGAGGTGTCTTCCAAGGCTCTACTCTGAACTATCTTTGCTTTTCTCTCCACACCCTTTCTCTTGTTAATCTCAGCAGCAGCAGCATGGATTTAATTACTCCCAATTCAATATAGTGAACCATAATTTCTTCCCTTAATTTTAGCACCACATCAACTGGAGATCTCTATCTACATTTAAATGTTAAAAAAAAAAAAAATACTCAAGCCAATCATGCTAGCTTCCTCTCCAGGATTTATCCCCAGTTTTCTGTACCTTCCTTAATATGCCATAGAAGCCACCTCATCCTGAGAGTTTACTCTACTCCTGGACTTTTCTCACTAAAAGTACACTAGGCCCCTGCAAACTTTTCCTAGTTCCTTATTCTTCCCAGAACTTCCATTTTTGAGGAGCTAAGTCTTCAGTCCTCTCCTGGCTCTAAACCCAGATCTTTAGACTTTTTTTACCATTCTGTCACATGAGTATCTTCTCTTCCTTTCTCCACCTTTTTCAGCTTTCTTTTAAGCATTATCTTCTATCATTTAAATATAACCTTCTTGAAAAAGAAATGTCTTTCTTTCTGTATGTATTTGTATTTCTAGTTATAGCCGAGTGCTTGGTATATCCTGGGTGCTTAATAAATGCTTGTTCACTGAGTACCTTCAAAACAGAATTCATTACCTTCCTCTCAATCCCAATCTATTTTTGTAATCCTGACCTCTCTTTTCCTCCTTCTCTAATAAGAACAGTTGCAGAACAAAGCTCTTTACCCCACTCATCTCATCTGAATCTCTCAATTGTGTTCAGTTATATATTAGAGGTACTATTGTCTCCCTATTATAGATAAGGAAATTGATGCTCAGAGAACCTCAGTGTCCCACAAATTATCAAACTTGAAGGGTTCAGCATATGGAATATATTTTGGAAAGTTTTACTCAACTGCTTTTTTTCATTTTTTATCTGTTATAAGGGATAATTTGATGAGGAGAACTGTAATTAGAAATGTAGAGGATATTTTAAAAATAAATCAATAACAATTTTTAAAATAATTTTAATGGCTCCCTATTGCCTCTAAATTAAAATACAAACTCCTCAGCAAAATTTTTCTACAACTTGGACCCCACCATCCTTTTCAACTTATTTCACATCACTGCCTCCCACCCCACTTCTCCTTCCCTTCCCTGTACACTAAATATTTGAACCCCAAAACCTACATCCTGAATTCAGCATTTGATCTCCTGCCTTTGTACCTTTGCAAGGCATGCTTAAAGAGGCATCTAAAAATCCCTTGCTTTCTTCAAAGCTCACCTCAAGCCTTTCCTCCTCCTCGAAGTCTTTTCTGATTGCCCCAATTTTCAGTACTCTCTCCCATTATCTTGTATTGATTTATCTGTGTACATATTTCATCCTCCCAATATAATGGAAGTTCCTTGAGGGCTGGAAATACATTAGTTAAATACTTCCACATTTTTTCCTGAGCAGCTTGTTTAAAATACATGTTAAAACTAATAGGAAAAAAGCAACACATATACCAAAAAATTCTCTTAATGATTTACCATTAATCATTTTCCTCTCCCTCACTCCATCCCTTAATTTTCCTGGCAGGTTCATCTGAAGTATCTTGCTCTGCCACCTCATTTCCTGTCTTATTTATGCCCACACCCTCTACAAAGAAACATCCAGATCACTATCACCCTGAGAGTGCTCAAGGGCTAAATCCTATTTTCACAATCTCTCCTTGGAACACTGGGCATTCTCCAAACACATTTGGATGGCTTATTTTCTTTTCTTTTTTTTTTTATTTAGAATTTTTTCCCACAGTATATATGTATGAGTAATTTTTTTATATTATCCCTTGTATTCATTTTTCCAAATTATCCCCCCTCCCTCCAATCCCTCCCCCCCATGACAGGCAATCCCATACATTTTACATGTGTTACAATATAACCTAGATACAATATATGTGTGTAAATACCATTTTCTTGTTGCACATTAAGTATTAGATTCCGAAGGTATAAGTAACCTGGGTAGATAGACAGTAGTGTTAACAATTTACATTCACTTCCCAGTGTTCCTTCTCTGGGTGTATTTGTTTCTGTCCATCATTGATCAACTGGAAGTGAGTTGGATCTTCTTTATGTTGAAGATATCCACTTCGGATGGCTTATTTTCAATTGCTTCCTTTAAGACTTGCTTTTTTCTTCCATGTCCACATCAGACAAAGAACCAGACAATTCACCTGACAGCTGAATTACTGGTCATCTGGGAAGTCTGTTGAAAAGGAAGAACAAGATCAATTCTATCTTGAAGGAACCTTGTCAATCAGGACTCAGATAACAGGTACACTCTTGTGAAGTCACAAGACATTTATGGGCCAAAATATCTAGAATGTAAAATATAGATATAGATATAGATTTGATAATATAAACAAAGAAACCAGAAAAAATTATAATATCCTTGACATTTTTCCACTATTGCTTAATCCATTATTCCTTTAAATATATAAAAATGTAAAGTTGTACCACATAGAATAGGAGCAGTTATCAGAGCCATTTGACATGTTTCCCCATTTTCAAAGTAAAATTTCTTGGCATATTACTTTTACTTATTCTGGTTATTATTTTTTTTTTATTGTTCAAGGTCTGTAAGTGGATCAGTAACAAATATTTGAGATGATGGACTTCATGAATACCAGATGATGATGATAAAAGAAGGAAAAAGAAAACAGCTTTGAAATGTTGTGATCAACATCCTCTAAATCATTTCCCAGAACTTCTGCCACCTCCCCCACCTCATTCCCTAGGTGTAAACTGAGTTCTTTTATAGGAGGAATGCCTTAATTTACTGAAAATCTTGGTGATTTTAATGGGTATACATTGTAGCTGTCCCTTGATTATGATATAACTCTGTTATTTACTATAGTCATCTAATGGAATCATAGTACAGGGAGAAGAAACAGAAATTGATAATCTTTTCTCTTCTAAGCTTTGATATTTTAATTAGTAGAATGAAGTTTCCTATGAGTGCTTGAAAAGTAAGCATCAGTGTATTACTTTCCACTCTCTGGATTTGCAACTGTATCACTGTTTTCCTCCAAGAACATATACAATGACCAAACAAGCAGAGTTGGCAACCATTTCTGGCCCAGACATCTACTCACCAGACAAACAATCACACTTCATTTTCAAGGAGGAGGAATTCTCTTCCTGAAAATCAATGTACTCTTCCTGAAAACCAACCTATTGGGTTGGCTTAGCCTCATAAATGTATATAAGAGCCAATTTAACAAGTCACCTAAACAGATATGTAAATATCAGTTTCCATTCTATCAGTCTGTCCAGTCAAGTGCTTGAGAAAAGTCTTCCAAGAACAAGAAGCTTTAGGAGAGTTTTAAGAGGAAATATCAAGGTCCCAATTCTCTTTTCATATTTGTTTCCTTTTTATCTCCAGGAATGAAAAACTTATTTACAAAGCAATCAACTCATGTCAAATTTCTCCCTTGTCTTCTCATATTTTGAAAAACCCTTGGTTTTATTTATGTAGCACCTCCTTCCTTCAATACACATCACAACCCCTCCCTACTTTCTTATCCTGTGTAAACCTAGGCTTTCCTCTTAAACTCTTTGCAGACAGTGTATTCAATGAATTTTATTCCTTCCTCCTGTTCTTTTGATATCTCTTGGGTTTTCCATGTTACCACTTGGATGATCTGTCTCTTATTCAAACTACAAGGATCAAACAGAGTCCTTTTCTTGGTCTACATTTGTTGAAGTCATTTCTTATCAAACTATAACATAAAATAAATCATTTGTAATTAGTTACAAGCTTAGACCTACCATATACTTCTCAATTGCTCTCTGGGTTGTCATTTTAATTTTTCTGAGTCTATGGAGATTCATGATCCACCACAATGGAATCACCAGAAGAATATTGGGGTTAATGAGATGGCTTTTTGCTGAATCAGTTGATTTGGGATCATTAAAATCATCTCCCAATTTTCCAAATTCAATGCAATTTGATCTCTTCTTCCAACTCAAATAATTATGTTATCCATCTGTAGTGTTTGTTCAAGATGGACTAATTTGATAGACTGCCATCATACATGTCATAGTCTGGGTTTAGTACAGTACTTAGTACATCATACATGCTTAATAAAAAATTTTATTGAATAAATAAATATGTGTTTCTGATCTACAGTGTGTTTTTAATGCAGATTCTGAGAAACATTTCTTTTATACAACTCTAATGAATTTAGAGAGTCTCAACCTGAATATAAAATCTATATACATTGTTTAAGACTCATCTTTCTGATGCTGGTAAATACTCTTAGCAAATATACTCATCCTTGTTTTATTTTCTTGATGACAATACTCAGCAGCAATTTGAACAAAATAAACTTTGAAATTGAGTCTATCATAGAGTTTTATATAATTCAAAAATATGTGTATATGAGATATCTTGCCTGAGGGAGGACAGTCTTTAAGGCAACATTTTGAACATATAGTCAAATGCTTTCTTGAAAACAGTACACAATGTGGGATCTTATATTCCCTTAATACCTCAAGAAATTGTATCATTGTAAACATTTGCATTCTATGGGATGTTGCAATGGATAGAATAAACCTGAGTTCAAATCTTGCCTCAAATACTTAATAGCTATGTGACTTGGACAAGTTATATCCTCTCTCTCTGATTCAGTCTCCTCCTCTACAAAACTGGGATGTTATAAGGATAAAATGAGATCATATTAGTAAAACTAACCTTAAAGCATTTTATATATGTATATGTGTAGGTAAGTGTATTATGTATGCTTATTGTTATTATTATTTTTTCATATTCTATGTGCTATGTGAAACAATAATGATAACTCTTAATATGGGGTTAGGAAGAGTCACTGGATTCAACCAAGTGTGTACCAAAGAAAATTTTGTCATAGGCACTCAGAAATCAGTTCTCAGATCTCAGAGAAGATTCTAAAAGAATGACAGACACACAAAATGTTTTAACCTTATCCTCCCTCCCACAAAAAAAAAAAAAAAAAAAAAAAAAAAAAAAAAAAAAGATGATGGGGAAGACATTAGGAATACCATCTCATGTCTATTGTCTAATTTTTATAAAATATCTATGAAAATGATTGATATACACCTCAAGGGTACCCTTGATGAAAATATAAGATGGAAACTAACAGTCTTCCCTAGGTGATTTTCTTCAGCAGATGAAACTATCTATTACCACATAAAATTTATTACCCTAGGACTCTGAGTTTGTTTGTTTTAATCTCCTCATCTTCCTCTTGCTTCTAGTGTCAGTAAGCACAGAGTTTTTAAATTAGATCAGGTCAGAAATGTGGAAGAACAAATCATGTTTATTTACTATATCCATTTACATAAAGTTGAAGGTTACAGATCATTGTAAGCATATATCAGTAAAAGTCCCAATTTAAAATTTTTCTTGCTTCAAATGTGACACTCATCATTTTAATAGCATCTTACTTTGAAGATTCCTGGTGTGAAGCTGCAATCATTACAAGCATTTCTCACTTACACAGTAATAGTTATAATGATAGCATTTATATCTGACAAGTTAGAGCTCTTTCTGATTCCATTTATAAAAGCAATAAAAAAATCCCATCTAATAGAGAATAGTAAAAAAAAAAAATATGCCACCTTTGAGTTAGGCTAGCATACAAGATAGGAAGCTTACAATGTTAAGCAAATGCTTTCTAAAATCAGAATGGAAGATAACACATACTGTGTCTGATTCCAACTCTTGGTTCACTGACCTGTGCATTATTAGACCAATGTCAAATTAAACAGCTTCTCTAAGTTTCAGTTATTTCCAATAAAAGAAATACAAAAGTATGTGTTCTCTGGGGATGGAAATAAGTGCTAGACACTGTGCTAAGGGCTTTACAAATAATCACTTGATCCTCATAACAACCCTAGGAGATAAGTGCTATTGAAATACTTACAATTGAAGAAACTGAGGCATACAAAGGCTAAATTACCACTACCATTTGGTGGTGTCTAAGGCCACATATTAACTCAGGTCTTCCCAACCTGAATTTATTATTATTATTATTTAGCCTGAATGAATCCAATTCATAATTCACCTACAATAGCATAAGTAGATATTCACATAGTTGGTTTTTAAATAACTGTTTGTTGATGTTAATTACAGTAGTGGCTCTTCTCATTAGGAAGATCACTGACATTCACCCAAAAATTTTTATTAAGGTAAAGGTGAAAGAGTCATTGTACATAATAGATTTGTAATTTGTAGATTTGTAATAGATATGTAAATAGATTACATAATAGTTTCATATGCAATTATCTTTTTTTATTGTACTATGTTATGAAAGTACTTGTTTCATTCCATAAATTAAAAAATAAATAAAATTTTGAAATTTAATATATTCTTTAAAAAAACTAAACTGGGTAGATGTTCATAATGCTTTGTATATTGTTTTTTCTGTTCGTTGCATATGGAAATGTGTGTTTGTTAAATTCATAATGAAAAATTTTTTTTGTTAAAAAGTTTTTAAAAAAGCGATACCAAAAAAGGAATAAGAAATAGCCTTTACCCTGACAGAGCCTATAATGTACTTGAGGATATAGGATATATGTTTGAAAAGGCAACTGACAGTATAAGACCTCTTTGTGTGGTGATAACAGGCGTAACATAAATTGATAGTTTAGGGGGGCGGGGAGATTAGTTCTACTTGGGAAAGTCAAAGAAGACTTTATGGAAGAAGCAAGGATGAAGGGGCTTTGGATACACAGAAAGGAAATATAGGCCATCCTAAGCAGGGGGAATGATATGAACATAGGTATGAAGGTAGGAAATTATAAGCCCTGTTCAAGAGAGAGTAAATAGACTAATATGTTTTGAGATAGGAAATTTCTCACTGAGAATTCCACAGACTGATGAAATCAGAGATATAGTGAAAAATATATTTTCCCCCCCACAGGAATCTTCTGAGGATCAAATTAGAAAATTATAAAAAAAACACCTTGAGAGGCAGAGTAGCACAATGAAAAATATACTGCCTTTGGAGTCAGATAACCTGCTGAATCTTTGAAATGTCTCAGACCTCTAAATAAACCATTCCTGAAGACTCAGTACAAAAACCTACTTTTTCCATAAGTCTTTTCTTGATCCTTACCTGTGAAATATTGGGCAATTAATTTCCACTTTCTGGGCCTTAATTTTTTCACCTGTAAAATGAGGAAGTTGATATAGCTGCCCTTTAAAAATCTCTTTCCTCCTGTAAATCAAAGAATTTCTAACTCCTGTGATGTCATCAAGGTAGAGAGGAACTGCTCTGGATACATATCATCACCTTCTCCACAATTTACTGGTGATTGAGAGCACTAAGAGATTAACTCAGAATTCCACTGTGGCAGAGATGGAACTTGGATCTAGGTCTTTTTGAATCTAATGTATCACACTGTCTCACACTATTATAATTAATTAGTCTACATGATTTGTAAATATTTTTTATATTTGGATAATGGTTAGCTATTCAAGTAATCAAATGTAACTGTGATACTATTATAACTGTGATAGACAGTAGGTAATACAATTGACAGAGGGCTGTCACTCTAATAAGTTTTGGAAGTCACATTTGAATTCAGCTCTTAAAAGCCAAGTTCAAATGTGACTTGCAACACTTATTAGTTGTGTGACTCTGGGCAGGTCATTTAACACTGTTTACCTCAGTTCCTCATTTGTAAAATGACCTGGAAGAGAAAATGGCAAACAGCTTCAATATCTTTGCCAAGAAACCCCAAATAGGGTCTAAAGAGTTGTAAACAATTGAAATGACTGAACAACAACTTGAACTGTCATCTCACCAGGGTGGAAAATATAGACTGAAAGACCTTCATGCCTATCCAAGCTATGTAATTCAACTGTATCATCATCACCACTACCACTATTCATTCAACATGAGAATTCATATATTACAGAGAGCTTTCCTCACCTTTCTCTTTATGTACTTGAGATTCCAGGATTATATTGTTGTTTTTGTTCTTATCATATTGTTTTCAACATAGTTCAGATAGAAACAGCCCCAGAACAATTCCTATTGTTATTTTGTTTGGTGTTCACCAGATTACTGTTACTATTTTTATTAATAATAGTAGTATGAGACAGTATGATACATTAGATAAAAAGCTGACCTCAGATTCAAAAAGACCTAGATCTAAATTCCATCTCTGCCTCAGTGGAATTCTGAGTTAATCCCAGTAAATTGTGGAGAAAGTGATGGTATGTATCCAGAGAAGTTCTTCTCTACTTTGGTAACATCATAAGAGTAGTAAAAAAAAATAAAAAAATTTATTAACAGCAAATGAATTCAGACTTAGAACAATAGAGTCTTATGAAATTATAATAATGTAAAGCATAAACACAATGCATCTAAAACCTCAGGGAATTAATTTAATTTTGGAGCAAAGGGCTTCACCAAACCTCTTTTCTTTAAATATATATATATATAATTTTTAAAAAAGATTTATGAGTTTACTTTGCTGCTTTGGCCAGTATAGATAATGAAATGTAACTGAATATTTAAAGCCTCAAGATCTTATAAGGATTATTTTAGTTTTGATACTGTCAGGTATGAGGACTTATGAAGAATTATGTCAAAATTTAGCTGCCTGGAGAAGTTCATCAGTATCATACGTCAATTTCATGACAGCATGCTCATCCAGGGTTCTGCATAATGGGTGGTGCTCTTCATTCTCAATTACCATGGACTGAAACAAGGCTGCATGCTTGGTCTCATGCTTTTTAGCAACATTGTCAAATGCCTTCATTGAAGATGTACATGGTATCAAGGTTAGATATCATACTGTTGGTAAATTCTTCAACTTGAAAAAGGTGACATGCCAAGTTATTAAAGCAGAAAGACTGTTGGTGCATGATTTTTTGTGTATAGGTGATCATGCACTGAATGCAGCCTCTGAAGATGAGATGCACCAAAGTATGCATCAATTATCTGGTGCATGTGCTAATTTTAGCCTGATAATGAACATCAAGAAAACACAGATGCTCCATCAGCCAGCACCACATTGTCCTTTTATGGAATCATTGGTTACAGCAAGTGGAGAAGTTTGGAATCCTTTGGTTAAATTCCAATCCTGTGGTTAAATTCATTTTCCTGGACCATATGCTTTCTAAGAATATACATTTTGATAATGAGATTGTCATACACATTTCTAGAGCTAGCTCAGTGTTTGGGAAGCTCTGAAATAAAGTGTGGGAGAAGTCTAGAGAGCCATTGTGCTACCCTCATTGTTATATACCTGTGAAACCTGAACAGTATGCCAGTGTCTTAGGAAGATTCTGAAGTTCACCTGGCAGGATAAGTTACAGATACTGAAATCTTTTGTCAAACTAAACTGCCAAACATTCAATTTTATGCCTAACCTGTAGTAGAGCATCCTGAACTCATATCAATCTGTTCAGCCACAGACCTCCTGTAACTTCACTCTTATATAGTGATGTCATTTTGGTCCTTTTCATGAATGAAGAATAATAGCCAACCAATCAGATTTTACAGTAATATGTGACAAAAAAGGAGAAACAGAGAGATAGAAGAAACAAGTAATTTAGAGTGGACGTGATACTGTTTTCTGTTTCCTTTGACTCCATGTTTGATTTTATCTGGGTATATTCTGATTTTTTTTTCAAGTACTAGCTGCACACTACCCTTTAGCCAGGAGTTCAACACTCCCCTGCCACACATTTATCTCCTCATCTCTATAAACTTCCATTTACTCATTTACTGCAGAGGAATGAATAGATTGTAAAGCTACAGGGGAAAAAACACAGGTTCTATTGCTACCCAAGAGTCTTGAGAGCCTTGGATGAAAGACATTAGTAAAAAGACTGAAACATTAACTGTCAAAATACTATACACAATAATATCTACATAGATAGGAAAGAGTTAGTAAAGGAATTGAAAGACTTAAACATTGCCCCTTCTTTTCAAGAATTGTAAGATAGAATATTCTTTTTCCCAGAAGAATGCAAGCATAAATTTTGATTAGTGCCTCCATTTAAGGGAGGAAAGAGGTAGTTCTGTGGCAGGGTAGATAAAGTGCCACTATGTAATCAGAAAGACTCATCTTCCTAAATTCAAATGCAGCCTTAGAATTCATAGTCTATATGACTTAATAGTTATATGACTCTAGGCAAGTAACTTAATCCTGCGTGTCTTAATCTACTTGAGAAGGAAAGGGCAAACCATTCTATTATCTTTGCCAAGAAAATTCCAAATGTAATCACAAAGAATCAGTCATGACTTAAAAATGATTGAACAACAAAAGTAGGTCTATGGGTCTATAATTGCTAATATTTTCCCATTCAATTTTTAGGGTATGAAAATAAGGTATAAGATTTTTTTTCTTTAAAACTTTGGCAATCTCCCACTTTCACACATCTTGAGAAGAGATTCCTCAACACCTTCAAAACTGTGTTGCTTTCAGCATGGAACTCCTATTCTATATAGAGTTGGCATCATCCAGCTAATCTTGATTCTTTATTTTTAGTAGTAGTTCCACTTCCTCATAGAGCTCAGGACCCAAATAAGGTAGCTCCACTATCATTGAAGGAGAAAAAAAATTATAAATATCTTTACAGATCTTCTCCTTTTTTTTTTTTTTTTTTTTTTTTTTTTTTTTTTTTTTTTTTTTTGTCATTCTGCTATCTTCTGTGTAGTTTTATCCTTAAATGTACTTGGAATGACTATGCTGCCTAAGGTGGATCATTTGCAAAAATTTCTGTAAATATTCTTCCAATGATGTTTTATGACTTTGAGTCATTGACAAACACTGCAGAAGTAAAGTTGAGGGTTAGCCAAAGGTCAATGGAGAGGTTCATGGTGGGTATTATTAGACAGTAAGACATTATAAATGAAAAATTGTGCAGGAGAAATGATAAAAAGAGATATGACTAAAGTGGAAGAGGGGTTGTTGGGGAGGGGGTAAGAGGATGGAAGTAAGCCAGTTATGTAACATGAGAATGAGAGAGAGACTTTGGACAGCCTATTGCCATCTACCCCATATATCTTGTCCTATGTTCTATCAACTGCCATATCCTTCTTTCCATACTAACCTCTGGACAAGACTTTCTGATTTTCAACTTTCTCCTATCCCCTCTCCAATTAATCCACTCAAACTTTGAATCTTCCCCTGAGATGAGTTGTCCAGATCAGTGAATGAGAATAAGGTCAAACTCATGCAACCCATTACAACATGCTGGTCACAAATAAATCTTTATGTACCATGTAGCCCCTAGGCCATGTAAGTCTCTTCTAGATTGGACTTCTCACTAACTGCCTTACTACCAACTTATCTTCTCCTCCCCTTAAAAAACCAGTATTCCCTAGACATCCCACCATCAGCTCTGCCACCAGACACATGATGCACCATGTTTTTTATGACTCAGGAGCAAAAAATGTATATCAGATTGTATTGAAATTTTTTTCTCTTGTTTTAGGTATACAAATCCAGACAATACTACCCTTTCCCCTTTGAAGCAATGACCAAGGCAACAAATTGAACTCATACAGCTGCTCTACAATTAATCACCTGCCTTATGGCTTCACATACAAGCCATGTGACCCCCAGAACAAAATTGTCTTCTCTGGCCACTCCACTCCCATGTGTACTGTCTTCCCCTAAAATAAATAAAGGACTATGATTGGCACATATTAAACACATAAAATTTTCTTTCATTCATTCATTTATTAGTATTTAAGAAACATCAAAAGAGCTGGAAGAAGGCTCCTAGTCACGTTGTATAATTACCTGTATAGAATGTCTTGGTGGACAAGAACAATAGTTGCACAGGGTGGTTAATAGATCTTAGATGTTTTGTCATCTACATCATTAGAGATAGTAGATAGCTGCATTTAATGAAATCATAGATCTCATTGGAAAGAAAGTTGGCAAAAAGAAAAAGGAAGGAAGGGAGGAAAAGAAGGAAGAAGGGAATGGGAAAGGGGGAAGAAGAAAAGGGAAGAGGGGAAGGGGGAAAGGAGAAGGGGAAAGGTGAAAAGGGAATGGGAGGAAAGGAGGAACAGGGAAGGGAAAAGAATGGGGAAAGGGAAAAGAAGGGGAGAGGGGAATGAAGGGGGAAAGGAGAAGGGAGAACCACATACATATACATAGGTATCTACAAAATAGATGGTTTCTATACTGTTGTTTGTTTGTTTTTGAAAAAGGACCAATGACAAAAGATCGAAAGACAAAAGATGTCTTGACTCATGGGTGAGTTAGATTTAAGTGAGGCAAAGTTGCACAAAGTGGACAGCCTCACTCTCTCTTCCTGAGTCATCAAAATCCAGTGGCAAGACAAAAATCAAGATAACTGGTTATGGCCTGGGAAGCAGTGGATAACTTTTGTGTCTTCAATGTCTGATCAGGTTCTAATTTCTCAATAGCACCTGCTTAAGTTGCCTTCATAGCTATTGTAACAAGTTATTATTTTGCCAGAAGAAGTCTTCACATGTTTGGGATAGACATTTCTCTAATTCACTACTACCTTTGAAGTTTGATGATTACCCTTCACCTGCTTTAGAAAACTTGTCTGCTGAGGTTTTACTGGAGTGTGCTATTTCCTTTTCCAGCTCATTTGACAGATGGAAAAAATCAAGGCAAGCAGAATTAATTGACTTGCCCATAGTCATACAGCTAATAAGTTTCTGAGGCTATATTTGAACTCACAAAGGTGAGTTTTTTTAATTCCAAATCTAGTACTCTATCCACTGCACCACATATGTCTACTCAATTTCCAATGTTTCTCCACCGCAAAAAAAAAAAAAAAAAAAAGAAAAAAGTCACTACAAGTAATTTTTTTTACATATAGGTTCTTTTTCTTTTTCTTTGGATCTCTTTGGGATATAGATCTAGCAATGGTATTGCTGGGACAAAAAAATATGCATAGTTTTATAGGGATTGTTCTCCAGAATGACTAGACTAGTTCATAACTATACCAACAACACAATAATATTCCTATTTTTGCACATCTCCTTCAGCATTTGTCATTTTCCTTTTCTATTATTTAGCCAATCTGATAGATATAAAGAGGTACTGCACAGTTGTTTCAATTTGTGTTCAAGAGGGAAAAAAGTATTTCCCTAACCAATGGTGATTTTGGACATTTTTTCATATATCTATTGGTAGCTTTGATTTTGTCTTTAGAAAACTACCTTTTCATATCCTTTGACCATTTATCAGTTGGGAAATTGGCTCCTATTTTTATAAATTTGGCTTTGTTCCCAATATACTTTAGAAATGAGAACTTCATCAGAGAAACTTGCTACATATATTTCTCCCAGTTTCCTGCTTTTCTTCTAATGCTAGCTATATTGGTTTTGTTTGTGCAAAAGCTTTTTAACGTCAGATAATCAAAATTATCCATTATGCTTCCCATAACCCTTGACACCCAGATAATTTATCCATTTTGACATTATGATGGTATATGATGTGAGATGTTGATCCATGCCTGGTTTCTGCCAAATTGCTCTCCAGTTTTTTCTTAAGCTTTTGTTAAACACTGAGTTCTTGTCCCAAGACCCAGAAAGATTGAGACCCTCATCTCTTCTAGGGATTTGATAAATCAATTTTGACTCATTTTGTTAATAGTTGTTAATATGTTAGAATTTCTAGAGGTAAAAAAAACTAACATCTCAAAACTGGCTTAACTATAATGTCAAACCAAAATACTTTCACTTGGTGAATTTCAGGCATTGTCTGAGGGAAATATTTTGGGAAGAACTTATTTCCTACCCCTCCTATTTTAAGTCTCAACTTAATTCCTTTCCTATGTACTTACAGGATTCACCCATGACTTTCAAAGCTTTGTAAGTCAATGCCATAAATTTCAAACTTGATAAGACTTGTCTCTTTCAGTCAAGATTTCAATATTTGTGTAACAACTGGGTTAGACAATTGAGGAAAATTATTATATTGTATTATTTAATAATCAATATTACTATCCAATCCATCCTGTTTCCCATTTTGTCAAACTCCTTTCTCCATCTAGATCAAACGATAGTGTTTCCCAATCTGAACTAAAAAATAAGATTGAATAATATTATCACTCCTAGCTCCCAGTATATTTGCTAGTTTACCACTTTAAGGTGGCATCCCTTGCTTTATTTACAGTAAACAAAGTACTACTTTGGGCTATGCCCCTCCCCAGGGGATGCCTTTCCTACTCATGCTTCTACTAGTCAAAGTTAAAGATGGGTTGGTCCCCCAAAGGAAAACTAAATAGGGATATGCTGATTTGGGTGGTTCTGATTTTGTGGCCAAGATTACTAAAAGCAGATGAGTCCCACATACCTGTAGAAGAAGTAATAGGATCTGAGGTAACTATTAATTCACCTCCTCATTAAAATGTCTAACAATCAGGAGATTGTCTGAGAGATCCCAAAAGATATGCTATCATGCAAATGAAAACACACCTAGATTTAAAAGATTCTGTTGGCCTTTACTTTGTTTTTTGGTTAAAATTTGTAAGCCACAACTAGCCTAATTAACAAATTAATCCTGCTCAGCTCCCTGGGTTTTTTGAGTTGGCTTGATTGACCCATGTTATTGACAGCTTTGGTTATTGACACATCCTTGTTAATAATCTTTCCCTAGAGAACATCCATGCTTCAATTTACCTCTGTCATTTTACTCACCAAATTAATCTTCACTACACTGAGGATGACAGATGTAAAGCAAAAAGGAATTTTACAGGTCATGAAAAGTCATTAACTAGGGCTTAGAGGTTACTGAGTCCAATCTTATTTTGCTAATGAGGAAATTGTTGCTTGAAAAAGTCATAAAGACTTAAGTGGCAAAGGTGGGATTTGAATCTAGGCCACACCAACTGCTACACTTGTATTAGTTCCAATCTGTTACAAAGCAAAAAAGGAACATTCTTCCTTATCTAATTTCTTTGCCTCCCAACTATTCAAGACATCTTAATTTTTCACTGAAACATACCAGTGATTTGCTCCAAAGCTGAGTAGAATAATAAAAGGAAAAGTAATTTTAAAAATATGTGGGCTTATCTGATCATATTAATGAGAAAGTTAAAATTCAAAATCATGAATATTTCTGTGAAGTAGGAGTACACTCAGACACCTGTGCTTTTGTGAACAGCAGCAGGCAGGCAGGCTGTCACTGTGCTCCCCAAGGTCAGAAATCTCCAGAGATCCAGTGAGCCCTCAGGTGACATCTTTTAGAATATTCATTTTGTATTTGAAGATAGAACATTTTAAATGTTGCCAGCAAAGAAAAGTAATATTCTCCCTAAAACTGAAAAGTAAGGAAAAGGAATGTGAAATGCTTCTGGCACATCTGGCATAGAAGAGGAACATTTCCCTCAGAACTATTTAAAAAAATTTTCACTTGGTCTCTTCCAGTGGCAAGAAAGTATCTTCATCTGTTTATGGAATCCCCATAAAATATACAGTCATTGTTCCCTTCTGCAATCTGAAAAATAAATCTGTAGAATTGTAATAAACAAGTCAAAGTAGAATTGTTACACAGAGCAATCCATTCCTTTGAATGGAATTTGTACATCCTGAGATTGAATTTTGAAGCACTGATCTTCTCACAGAAAGTTTTAGATTCAGGCTAACTTCTCAGTTGTAGGCTTATTGCTTATCATTGCCACATTATTACAATTATAGACCAATAATTTACTGTCTCTGTGCCTCAGTTTTTTTCTGTATAAATCTAAGGGATTGGAATAAAGGATCTTTAAGGTTCCTTCCAACTTAAAATCTATAATCCTATGATTATTATTCAGTGATCACACTCTTTAAACCATATTCGTGTCTATGGGTCCAAAAATAAGCCAGGTTTGATATAGGTTGTAATTCAATAAATATTTACCATATACCAGGGACTAAGTGCTAAGTGCTTAAAATGTACTAAGTGCTGGGAATACAAATAAAAAAACAGAGAATTCTTTCCCTCAAAAAACCTATAATCCAAAAGACTAAAGGGAGGTAGGTCAGAAAAGTGATGGCTAGAGAAGGCACTAACCATGGGACATGGAAGAAAAATTGATCCAAATGAGAAATGATATATTCTGAGCTGAACTCCATCATCAAATAGAGGTCTTACAGTTCATACACTATTCTCCAATCAGAGAGACAGAAGATAATAAATGGGATGGGATAATCTGATGGGATCTTGAAGTATAATGAATTCTAGCCTAAGATCCTCAAAATAATATTTTGTTGCTGAAGAGGAATCCTGTAGAGTTATATATTACTGAGGTTGGTTCAATTACGGTTAAACCCTTGGCATTTTGTTCTTACTATATCATCTAGCATTAAAATTATCATTTCATTTTTCTCATCTTTTTGATGAATTTGAGATGGAAATAGAATTAGATAATAAATGGTCAAAGGATATGAACAATTTTCAGATGATGAAAATGAAACTATTTCCACTCATATGAAAGAGTATTCCAAATCACTATTGATCAAAGAAATGCAAATTAAGACAACTCTGATATATCACTACACACCTGTCAGATTGGCTAAGATGACAGGAAAAAATAATGATGAATGTTGGAGGGAATGCGGGAAAACTGGGACACTGATGCATTGTTGGTGGAGTTGTGAAAGAATTAAACCATTCAGAGCAATCTGGAATTATGCCCAAAAAGTTATCAAACTGTGCATACCCTTTGATCCAGCAGTGCTACTATGAGCTTATATCCCAAAGAAATACTAAAGAAGGGAAAGGGCCCTGTATGTGCCAAAATGTTTGTGGCAGTCCTTTTTGTAGTGGCTAGAAACTGGAAAATGAATGGATGCCCATCAATTGGAGAATGGTTGGGTAAATTATGGTATATGAATATTATGGAATATTATTATTCTGTAAGAAATGACCAGCAGGATGAATACAGAGAAGCTTGGAGAGATTTACATGAACTGATATTGAGGGAAATGAGCAGAACCCGGAGATCATTATACACTTCAACAACAATACTGTATGAGTATGTATTCTGATGGAAGTGGATATCTTCAACAAAGAGAAGATTTAACTCAGATCCAATTGATCAATAATGGACAGAATCAGCTACACCCGGAGAAGGAACACTGGGAAATGAGTGTAAATTGTTTGCATTTTTGTTTTTCTTCCCAGGTTATTTTTACCTTCTGAATCCAATTCTTCCTTTGCAACAACAACAACAAAAAATTCAGTTCTGCACACATATATTGTATCTAGGATATACTATTTAATATTTAATATTTATGGGAATGCCTGCCATCTAGGGGAGGGGGGAGGGAAGGAGGGGAAAATTCAGAACAGAAGGGAGTGCAAGGGATAATATAAAAAAAAAATACCTATGCATATGTACTGTCAAAAAAAAGTTATAATTATAAAATTAATTCTAAAACCCAAAAAAAAGTAAAATAGAAAAACCTTTGTATTATTAGATGACCAAAAAAAGGAAATAGAATTAGAAAAGTCACTACCCTGTTATTATTCCTTATAATTAATGTTATGTAGACTTGTAGAAATAGATGAAATGATAGCTTTTGGTAAAGGAAAATATTGAAATATCAGTTCATCTTCTGCAAACCTCTTGAAAGTATTTCTAGGACAATTCTAATAGATGGCAAGATGACAGAGATAGCATAGAATATATCTTGCATATGGTTTTAATTCCTTCTACTATGTATCTATATTTTGAAAGCTTTTCAATACAAGTGGTTTGAAAATTTCAAGTATTTGGTCCAGTGGCATCTGTTAAAAATGTTGTTTTTAAATGTTTACAAGTAAGTATTATTTCCAAGTTTTGGGGATTACAGTGTTTTGTTTTGTTTTGTTTTGTTTTTTTTAAAGCCATAGTTTTAGGGCAGTTTTTCTTTTAATTCTTGAAGCTAGTTGAGAGGGGAGAATATTACATTTATGACAAAGTATTTTTCATTCTAATTTATCCTTGATATTGAATTTCTGTTGTGTAACTACCTAATCATGTCTTTCCCCACCACCCTGAGGCTGGGATTAAGTGACTTGCCCAGGGTCACACAGCTAGGACCAGATTTGAACTCTGGTCATTCTGAATTCAGGGCTGGTGCATTATCCACTGTGCCACCTAGCTACCCCCTAATCATGTCTTTCTATAGATGCAGTATTTATTTACACCATGTCACTGTATAATTTGCATTGATCAATTAATCAATGAACATTTATTGAACTCCTGTTATATGCCAGGTATTGTGCTAAGGATACAAAAAAAATTTTTTTGCCTTCAATGAACTTACAGTCTTATGGGGAAGACAATATGTAAACAAATTCATATAAATCAAGTTATATCCATATCTGAGGAATAATTAACAGAGGGAAGGCATTAGAATTAAGAGGAGCTGATTAAAGTTTTTCAGTAAAGGATGGAATCTTTGTTAGGACTTAAGGGAAGCCAGGAAGGCCAATAGTCAGAGAGAAGGAGGGAGAACATTCCAGGCATTGGGGGCAGCTAGAAAATATACCTGGAGCTGAGAGATAATGTCTTAGTCATAGAACAAGAACACTAGTGTCACTAGATTAAATATTATATGTTGGGAAGAAAGGTATGTTCTGAAAAGACAGGAGGGGGCTAGTTTATGAAGGCCTTTGAATGCCAAATAGAGCATTTTATATTTGATCCTAGTGGTCATAGGGGACCACTGGAGCTTATTGCTGAATGGGATTAACATCATAGGACCTACAGTTTTAGGAAAATCACTTTAGTGACTAAATGGATGAGTACAATACTGAATCACAGACTTTATAGTAATCAATAAAGATGGAATTTAGATTACATTGGTCCTCTTTGAATGCTAAGGATGAACAACAACCAATACTCTAGCTTCATTGAAACAGTTTTCTGTACTTACAATATATGATTAAGCCATGAGTACAGTACTGAATTACAGGCTTTATAGTAATCAATGAAGATGGAATTTATATTAGAGAACTTTCAGGCAGTTTGTACAACAATCACTGATTCAATAATGAGGTTTTTTGGGGTTTTTTTTTTAAATGCCTCTTTTTGACCTTTTTGCTCCTCAGTCAACAATATGTTGTTTTCTTATGTTTATCACTTTTAAGCAATACAAGCAATAATTATTTTGTGTAAAATACATATATGTAAAATTGGCCTATATTTGGAGGATTTAGTGTTCTCATCTTTTAGTAATAAATATGATGTCTTCTGCTAATAAAGATCAAATCAAGAGTGCATTAGAAAAGAAGGTGGTAAATTATTTTCCTGTGAATTCACACACCATCATAAAACATTTGAGCCAATAATTCTCCTTTGACAAGGAAGTTAGTGTCAAGCACCTCCCTTGTCATAACATTACTTTGCCATTATTTATATTAACAGTATACTTTTGATCCATCTTGCATTTTTATTGTGCAGATTTTCTTCACACTATAGAGGAGGTCATAAGTCACTAGTGGTTTTCTCAAGCAAGTTCTACCATTGTGGTATTTAGGGCCTAATTCTAAGATTCCTAGACAGCTCCAGCTTTCCTCCTATGGCTCTTCTCATCTCAATATCTTTATCATATATTGTATGTAGATATTGTACTATTTTTACATCCTTTTGAAGATTTAGAGAAATGTATTCATTCATAATTATTATCACAGATACCAACTTTGATTCACTTTTTTTTGGTAAAATTGACCTATGAGTCAGATTCATTCCAATGAACTTTGAAAGTGTTTTTTCAAATCCCATTCTAAATATGTTGATCTCCTCTTAAAAATTATTCAATACACTAGCACTATCTTTGTCATTAACTTCAGTTTAAGAGAGTACTTTTGAAATTTATTTTCAATGTGTATTTTTAATCCCTTCAAGTTCTTCTGTTTGTCCCTTGTTAGACTTATATACATTTTTAATCTTAAATTTCTGCTCATTTTTCCTCTAATCTTTGCATAGTATGAGAAGGAACAGGAGATAATGTCACAAAAATCTAAATAGGAGAAAGCATATAGAAAGTGATTATCATTGATAATATTAGCAAATAACACAGAGATCAAGGAAGAACTTAATTGAGACAAGGACATTCAGTTTGGCAATGAAGAGTTCACTGATAACTTGGAGAGGAAAGTTTTGGTTGAATGATGAGCATGTAAAGTATATTGCAGAGAGTTTATAAAAGAAGGAGAGACTGGACGCACTGATAGTAGGTGACTTACTCAAGCTGTTTTGCCAAGAAGAGAAAAAAGGGAATGTGATCAATGCTAGATTAACTGCATTAACACTAATTAAGCAACAACAGGAATTTTATGTTATTTTATTATTTTGTTAGGAGTTGAGTAAGATAAGATGAAGGGAAGAGAGATTTTCATTGATTAAAAATAAAATTTAATTTTTTAAAAAAGAATAAAAACTACTTCTTTATCTAAGACTAGTGTGAAGGAAGCGATAATAGAGGAATAGGTATGGAATACATTCTTGTTAACTAAATTGCTTCACATAGCATGTTATCTTTTTATATCAGACAAACCTAAACTTGTTATAATTTTCTCTCCAAATATGTTTCTAGCATATGTTAATTTTAATCATAATATGTTTAATCATAATATGTTTGCTCATGAAATATTTCTTATGTTAGAAATCACACTATCTCTTCTGAAGGAAACTGTGATCAGGACATAGGCTAACAGTTGCTTGTAATTCAAACAAAAATTTCACAAATTCATCACAAATTAAAAGTAATTAAAAACCCATAAGATTTAAAAAGGTTGGAAAAGAAAGGAGAAAGACTGATGTACAAATTTGGTCCAACACACTGGTTTCTCTCTCTCTCCAGCATGGCTAACATGTTTGTGTGGCCCTTTCCTTCACAAAAATATAAATGATAGAATGTCCGAAAATCTAGATGAATGAGGAGCTGAAATATGGTATGTCTTGGTTTATGCCCTTAGGAGGGGAGATACTTGCCGCCAATATCTCTCTCACTGAACCTGTCACATAGTCTGATATTCCCTCCTAGAATTAGCAATACTCCTTTAGGGTCTAAGAATTAGATTTTTTTGGGGGGTGGGGGGGGTTGTCCAGGAGAGTAGCTTATTAACCAGATAATTTAGTTGAGATTAATTCTATCTGACTAATGTACTACCACATAGCTAAAGGCAGTTCCCCAAGGAAAAAGAATATGAGAGACTTGCCTTTCTCAATGGGGTCATGAGAGAATCAGCTAGTTATTAAAAGAACTGTCCAAAAACAAGTGGGACCTGAGTAAGCTAGAGAGTACTTTGAAGGATTTAAATTAAAAAGGGGAAGGATGGTGCCCAAAATAGGCTTTATACTAGACATTATATACCTGGATTATAAAGACAAAAAATTGGAAATACTTTGTCATCAAGGTTATTAAATTTTACCAATTATGCCTGTATCAATAGTGCTGATATCAATATTGTATCAATATAGGCAAATACATGTAAAATTTTAAAAAGGGAAATTAAAGTAAACAAAAGGAATATTGAAGGTTAAAAAGGTAAAATAAAAAAGGTTATTTTGAGGAGGAAAGGTCACTGATAAATAGTGGGATTAAGAAAAGACATTTCCTATTTCCCAGGAAAAAGTACAAATTCCTGTTAGGTATTTATGATCTTTCATAACTGGTCCATTGCAGCTTTATTACATATAGCTCCTTTTCATTCTTTTCATAGTCTAGACCTTCTTCGTCTCTGCTCAACCATGCCTTATCTCCCATCCCTATGCTAGCTTTGTCTCTTCCTCCAATGCACTAATTACTCATCTCAATCTCTAAAGTTGCCTAATTTCTCTTAGGAGTCTGATTAAGCCATCTTTAATAATGAAGTCTTTTCTTAACCCCCTTATTTGCCAATGCCCCTCAAAAATATGTTATATAAAATAGTTTAATCAAGATAAAATTTAAAATTAAATAAAATGAAAAGATTTAATATTTTCTTTGCAAGTACTTTGTATGGATCTGTATAGTTACATACTGGTAAAATATAAACTCCCTGATGACAAAGATGCTCTTTAAAATTTTATCAGGACAGCCCTAGTTTACAGACAAAAAAGTTCCATCTACCTCTAACTCAATAACCAGAATACACAACTTTATTAATTATCTAATAGCCTCCCAGTATAAGGAAGCCAAGGGGCACAATGGGTGAAATCAGGAAGACCTGAGGTCAAATTTAGCCTCAGACAATTCCTAGCTGCAACCTTCTGGTCAAGTTACTTTATCTCTGTGGCTCACTTCCCTCATCTGTAAAAGAGAATAATATTAACACCTATCTCCCAAGGTTGTTGTGAGGATACAATGAAGCATTATTTGTGAAATGATTTGCAAACTTTAAAGAGCTATATGAATGCTAGCTATTGTTATTTTGTGAGAAGCAGGACAACAGGACTGAAATTTCAGCTAATACTTCCTTTCTGAACATCTGGAATAAATAACTTATGGATGGGCAAAGGGAAAAAAAGACTGAAAAATCCCAGAAGATCACTTGTGTAATTGATTAATAGTTTTTGTGCAAGGCTTAGATTCAGGTTTAGCAAAATGAGGTTTTAAATTATCAACAGACATACCCTCCTGCAACACTACAATAAATAACTGAGAATTAGCTGTGAGAATAATAATGCTAAAGTCAAAAAGGACCTTGGTAATCATGTGTACCAACATCAAGTTTTTAAAAGGTGGAACTGAGAGTAACAATATGAATTACCAGCTTCATGTAGGAAATAAATAGTAGTGGCAGGTTGGACCCTGGGCCTTTAACTCCAAAACTATCATTCTTTCCATGATATCAAACTCTCAAGAGTTGGAAGAGAACAGAATCCCATGATTCTGTGAATTCAAAAGTCATCTAATTCATCCCACACTTGAGAAAGAACTTAAAATATTCCTGAAAGTTTGTCATCTAATGATTTCCAGTGGAAGAGATCTCACTTTTTCCCAGATAAGTCTATTCTGTTTTATAAAGTTCTAATCATTAAGTAATTTTCCCATCTCTCAAGATGAAATTTTCCTTGCTACCATTGTCTCCCATAGATCTGTCCTCTGAGACTAAAAAGAATCACTCTAATCCTCCGCTTCTACATGAGAGTCCTTTAAATATTTAGAGACATGAAAGAATCCAACCATTCTGGAGAGCAATCTGGAATTATGCCCAAAAAGTTATCAAAATGTGCATACCCTTTGACCCAGCAGTGCTACTACTGGGCTTATATCCCAAGGAAATATTAAAAAAGGGAAAAGGACCTATATGTGCCAAAATGTTTGTGGCAGCCCTTTTCATAGTGGCTAGAAACTGGAAAATGAATGGAAGTCCATCAATTGAAGAATGGTTGGATAAATTATGGTATATGAATGTTATGGAATATTATTGTTCTGTAAGAAATGACCAACAGGAGGAATACAGAGAGGCTTGGAGAGACTTACATCAACTGATGCTGAGTGAAACGAGCAGAACTAGGGGATCACTATACACTTCAACAATGAAACTGTATGAGGATGTATTCTGATGGAAGTGGAGATCTTCAACATAGAGAAGAGCTAATCCAATTCCAATTGATCAATGACAGACAGAATCAGCTACATCCAGAAAAAGGAACACTGGGAAATGAGTGTAAATTGTGAGCATTGTTTTTTTTGTTTTGTTTTGTTTTGTTTTGTTTTGTTTTTCTTCCCAGATTATTTTTACGTTCTGAATACAATCCTTCCTTTGCAACAACAACAACAACAACAAAATTCGGTTCTGCATATATATGTATATATATATATATTGTACCTAGGATATACTATAAGATATTTAATATGTATGGGAATGCCTGCCATCTAGGGGAGGAGGTGGAGGGAAGGAGGGGGAAAATTCGGAACAGAAGGGAGTACAAGGGATAATGTTGTAAAAAAAAAAAAAAAAAATCACCTATGCCTATGTACTGTCAAAGAAAATGTTATAATTATAAAAATTAAAAATAAATAAATTAATTAATTTAAAAAAAATATTTAGAGACAACCGTTACATCCCTGAGAGTCTTTTGTTCTCCAAGTTAAACTTCTTCAGTTCCTTCAACAAACCCCTATACAACAAGGCCCCTCAGATACACTATAGATTGTCAACATCTTTTCTAAAATTCAATGCCTAGAACTTTAATACAACATTTCAAAAGTGGTATCATCAGAGCAGAATCATCACCTCAGTCATTCTGACTCTCTATGAATGAATCATAAAATTGCCTTGAGAAGCAGTATGGCCTGGAGGACAGTATACTGATTTTGAAATCAGGGAGACAAGGTTCAAATCCTGCTACTGAAACATGCCTAACTTAGCCACTAAGCATAAGCCTTGCCCCCACTTCAATATCATAAGCAATTCAAATTACAATTGAGTTTATCACATTATCAGTTGAAGGAAGTAGGAATGTTTAGCCTAAAGAAGAAGAAACTCAGGGGAGAATATGATAGCCATCTTATTAGAGTATTTGTATAAATGGTTATCCTTAAGAAGGTTCAGGCCTAGTATTAAGATTGCATTGGATTTTTTATTCATCATCTCACACTTATCACTCATATTAAAGTTGCAGGTGATGAAAGCCCATAGGTCTTTTTCATATAACCTTAAATGTCTAATTTATCCATTCCTTCCCCATTCTAAACATATCCATTTGATTTTTTTAAACACAAGCACAAGACTTATCTTTATCCCTCTTCAATTTCATCTCATCTTCAAATTCATCAATCTATAATTTCACCAGTGTTTGTCTATTCTACCTTAAAATTTCTCATGAGACACCTGACTTTGTCTCAGCTTGCTCCAGGGCTCAATTACTCCTATACCAGAGAACCTTCTTTATGTTTCATCTAACCCTTCCTTATTACAATTTAAACCTATTCTTTTTGTTTAAAAAAATTTAGGGGAGATAGGAATGGAAGTAAGAAAGGTGGCCAGAAAGGAGTCAGGTTTCTTTGGATAACCTGAATCATTCAGGCAAATTCCATGTACGTTTGGCTTAGATTTCCCATTGTATAGATCTCACTCAGAAGAAAATGAGTTTCTTCTTCATTCTTTTCCTTCCTATGCCAAACATCTACCTAATCTCAGAAAGAAGGAGAGGGGAAAACAGAATAAATATCACAACTTCCCAGAGAGAATTCCCCCCTCACAGCCAGTAAGCTATGTTACAGGTCAAGTCAAGTTAGGTCAAGAAAGTGCTCTGAGTGTCCAATACTCTTGATTTATCCTGTCAGCTGAGAGCTGTCAAGCCATGTGGTGAGTGTGGCCAGTGTAGCCAGGCCAAATCGAGGGGGAGACAGTGTTGGTTTAAATAAGGAGATGTATCATGTTTAGTTGAAAGGCAATGTGCATATCCCACTGAGTAATTATTGATGTCATAAGGAACAAAGGATGAACAGAATATTAATGTCATTAATTTATGCTCTGAGCTATTTTTCTTTTTCAGATCTTATCATGAAAACAAATATTTCAATTCCACTCACACCCTACAACTCCCCCAGAGAGAAAGGAAAAATAACTGGAGAGAACAAGAAGAGAGTTGTTGGATAATCTGTGGCATCTGATTTTCCTCCTAGAAATGGCCTTTCCTAATGAAGTTAAGATTTCAGGCTCATTCTATCCAGGGCATGCCTCTAAAGATACATCATTGGAAAGCATCCAAAGAAAAATGAACACTATATTTCCAAATACTGCATTTTTTTTGTGGTTTTAAAAGACAATGTGATGGACTTTTTTTTAATGTAAAAGATGCCAAGACTTTTAACTTGTGCGTCACTATAAAACAAGTGTTGGGAGTGGGGTAGAGAAAGGACATTGGTAGGAGAATGAAGGAAGACCCTGCCTTATAAAAAAATAATTGAATTTATTTCCATTTCAGCAGCACACATCACCAGTGAAGTCAACTGCCAGTCCCATTCCTTCTGACTTCTACAAAAGCTTGATAGCACCTAAACATTCCACATGATTACAACCACACAGTCACAGTGGCAGTGATGATAATCATCTACAAAAACATCTATAACCATTTCTTTTAACCATTACTCAGCATTCCATCAGTTATAAACAAGTCATTTTGGCAGAAACCCTGGCTTTAATACCTCCCCTCAAATTTTGATGTCTCTCCAAATTAAAAGCTTAACTGAAAACAAGAATGAATCAACTCTCAATGCAAGTAGACAGCAATGTGGTGAATTCAGGCTAAACTCAGGGCTTGCATGGAAGGAGAAGCAATAATACCAGTCCAGACATGTACTACTTTCCCTCATTTTAATGGGGATGCTAAACTCTGAAACCCAATTACAACCACTCACATGCCAGGCGTGTTAAAATTTTTGGGCTGACTCAAGTGCCAGGTATAGCAACCCTAACTGATGCAGTCATCTAGGGCAGCCAGACTGAGTCCTGGACATCTTTAAAACCCTTTCCATGGAAATAGATGCTTCATGGAGAAATTGTTCCATGATGTGGAAAGCATGGCAGTCATCTCAGACTGAATGTTCAAGTTCCTCCTCCCTACAGTCCCTCATGTGTCTGCATCAGCCATACAGGTCACTGAGAGGTCCATTAGATAACTTAACTCTCTCCACTTCCTTTCCATCCATAGGCAAAGAGAGGACATAAAATGGGTTTGCCAAGCACTTTACTGTCAGTTGAAAGAAACTGGAATTACAATGAGGAATAATATGTAAGGAAAACACCAGTATGTAGGATGTTAAAAAAAACAAATCAGGTACATCTTAAGTGAAAGACAGGCTGAACAAGACCCTAAAAATCTGAGGAAAGCAGAATGAGAGAGGATATTAGTGGCATATGGAATATAGATAAATTAAGAGGTGGTGCAGTGATGTGGTCCATCAGGAAAAACAAAAAACCTTGTGATCAGTTTTCCAATGACCACTGAAAGATACATTCTTCTTATTATACTTATTTATATACATGTTATATACATGTTATCCTACCAATAATTGAGAGCAGGAACAGCTTCATCTTTGTCCTTGTTACCCCCAATACCTTGTATAGTGACTAGAACTTAGCAAGCATCTAACATATATTGGCTGGTTGATTACTTCTATGTTGTCTAGGTCACTGAAATGTCCTGTGTAATAATAGTAATGATAGCAAGCCTTTATAAAGCACTTATGAAGTTTGCTAAGAGATGTACATCTGTTACATCAATTTGTTCTCACAACCATTTCATGAGGTAGATGCCATTATTATTTTCACCTTACAAATGAGGAAACTGACTTGCCCAGGTCTTTGGGATGGGATTTGAACTCAGGAGTTCCTCACTCCAAGACCAGAAGTCTGGCCACCTCACTACCTAGACAATCCCACAAGAGCTGAGATGATTTTTATCTTAACTTTGCAGTGGGGACAATTATGGAAGCAACAAAGTCACAGTATTCTAGTCCAGCCATACAACAGGAATGTAAGATTCCCCAGATCTGGAGGAACCAACTAACCTAACCTTCTAACTTAACTCATGAGAAAACTGAGACCCATGGCAGTTAATTAATGCCTTGTCAAAGAGTATGAGGTAATGAGCATCAGAAACTGGACTGATATCCAGATCCTTTTATTCCTGAGGCAAAGGGTAGCCATGTGGCATAATGGGGGTTTTGTTGGAGGTTTTAAGAGAAATTTAACAAAATCAGCTTACCTTTTCTTAGTATCTGTATCCACATTCAGAAAAAAAAAATCATTTGCAAAATTTGTGGCTAAAAAAGACTCTTAAGGACTTTCAAAAGGAAGTAAAAAGCATCTTCAGATGATTCTGGAAAATAAATCACACAAAAAGAATTGGAAACATTGCTTAAAATATTCATTTACCATTTTACTTACTTCTAATATCAAAGCTGTCATGCTGGATAAAAAGAAAAGAAAAAAATGATTTATCTGAAAAATTGATCCAAGTGTCTCCTCTCCAGACTCCATCCTTTGCAATAAATTTTACACAGCATTAAAATCACAAGCACATCTTTCTTATAAGAAAATTCTCCTTAAAATTAATCCAATATACCATTGACTCCATGCCTTCAACAGAATAGGATTCTACCTCACATTTTTTAAGTAGAGTCCAATCAGACTCCTGATTTTCTCAGGAAGAAGCCCATACACAGAGAAAGAGTGCAAAGATGACAAAACTGAGGCCTTATGAGGAAGTCCTTCCTATAGAGACCTCTGCTTCTAGAATGGGAATCGTGTTCACAGCTAGTTTACTATTCAGGTTCAGTGAGAAGCACTCTTGACTAACAGTTGTCCAGCACAACCATGGAAACCAGTATCAATTTGGAAAAGGATCCAAGACTATATTGGGTACAAAAAAAACTGCCTGCCAGCATTAATGCAGTCCCCAAAGCAGACAGTCACTAAGTGTGCTCTGGAAAGGATTATCCTACATCACTAAGTTGGAAGTTATTTTACAAACTTTCTCCCTACCTCTTCCAAGATAAATATGGTGGCAATATCATTTGGTAGAAAGAAGGCTCCATTTTGGATCCACTTTTGGGACCTGAAACCAGATTACAGCTCTGACACTTATTATGCAAGTCATCTAACTTTGAACAAGTCATCTAACTTTTCTAGGTCACTGTTTCCTTATCTATAAAAAAGCGCATTCAACTTGATGGATTCCTTTCTAGTTCTAGATATTCGATTTTGTGAATAATACACATATTCTATGGATAACATTTTACATATGCATATGTACATACATACTTTGTCTGAAGTTAGCAAAATAAGTAGTAGTTAGAAGAACTATGAAGGAAATCTTATTAGACTGAAAGTTCCTTGAGGGCCAAACTGCATGGGCTTTCATCTTTGTACCCCCTGGCATCTAGCACAGTGCTTTGCATATGATACATACTAATTAAATATTTTTAAATTAAATAAGAAATAAGAATGAGAAATAGAAATGAAAAAATCATGATTGATGTGCAATATAGTTAGAAAGTGGCAGGGCATAAAACTTCAAAAAACTCACATTAGCTAAATTCAAATTTATTCTATGACTAATTCACAGAGAGCAAATCTCCTAGTGTCCCCTGAAATTCTCAGGTACAGCATGGGTTTCTGATTTGAAGGAGGACAGCAAAGAAGTACAACCAGCCAGACAAAGAAATAACCTAGGAAGGTTTGGGGTAGGCACCTCTGCTACAGAGATTTACACATGATCATTAGGTCTCAGCTCAGGAAATAAGAGAGTCGACAAGCCCAGAGATAGGGCACTGTAGTCTGACTACAATGTCAGAGTCAGGGAAATCCAGAGAGCAAACAGGAACATGGGTCTCAAGTTCAAAGCCAGGAATTCACTGATCAGAGTGATACCAAATGAAGGGACTAGGCTGGAAAACAGGTTCACAGAGCAGTGAGTCAAAAGCCAAAGGGATTTACTTAGAGTAGGGACAGGAAAACTGCCCAGAGGATATAACAGGGTGCTTTGAGAATAATTATTTCCTTCATGCAAAGAATCTGCCCAAGAGAGTGCATTGTTATGCTTTCTCAATCCCCAAGACACACACACACACACACACACACACACACACACACACACACGGAGAGAGAGCAAGTAAGCTGAAGGTAAAATAGCCATAGACTCAGACAAATGCTTATATCCAAGGTACCTTTTATTAGCATTCTTTGGGTGCCTTACATGGGAAAATATTAATTGTAAAAAAGACAACTTTTCTATTAATTAGCTTTGTGACCCTGAACAAGTCACATTACCTTTCTAAACCTTACTTTTCTCATTTGTAAAATTAGGATTGGGGCCCAATTATTATTAAGACCCCTTAAAAAATCTAGAATTCTCTGTTTCAAAAAAAAAAATTGTGCAGATGACTATTGTCTATAAACATTGTAATGCTCCTTCAGTGACTATTTCTTCAACTTTCATATGCCTAGAAGGATCAGATACCAAAGAGCAGCTGACTACTTTTCCTCTAGAGTAAACTTTAAGGGCTAGGTTTTCTAGTACTGATGCTCATAAGCCCTCACCAGTATATTTCCTATTATTATCAGACTTTAGACTCCATTAGCTTTTAGAAAAGAGTTTTTACTAAGATGGTAGAGTAATAACAATTGGCTCAAATCCCCCCACCCAAAAAAAATAATAAAACATGAACACACTCTGTACACATTGTGTCTCTGAGAAGAGAGTGTTTCTTTAGGTGACAAAATATTATACAGGTAATTGAGAAAAGATTCCCAGCAACGCTGCATCACAAAATAATGAAAAGCAACTAAAAAGGAAAAGATCCTGCAGAAAACTTGGCATAAGCTTTAACTAAGCTGGATCATGCTGAGATCCTAAGAACATTTGTAATGAGATTGGAAGGGAAAAAAAGACACTCAATATGAAATAAATTTGGCAGCATTTTGTTGTATTTATTTTTTCTCTACAAGAACAATGGCATCACCAGCTTTTAAGTTCTACCACCTGACTTAGTACTTGACATTCTATTTGAGGAGGGAGTGATGTACCTTAAGAAAAATGAAGTTGGGACCCACATTTAACACCACATACTAAGATTAGATCAAAATGGGTCCAAGATTTAGGCATAAAGAACGAAATCATAAATAAATTGGAGGAACAGGGGATGGTTTACCTCTCAGACTTGTGGAGGAGGAAGGAGTTTGTGTCCAAGGGAGAACTAGAGACCATTATTGATCACAAAATAGAACATTTTGATTACACCAAATTTCTGCACAAACAAAACTAATGCAAACAAGATTAGAAGGGAAGTAACAAATTGGGAAAACATTTTTACAGTTAAAGGTTCTGATAAAGGCCTCATCTCCAAAATATACAGAGAATTGACTTTAATTTATAAGAAATCAAGCCATTCTCCAATTGATAAATGGTCAAAGGATATGAACAGACAATTTTCAGATGATGAAATTAAAACTATTTCCACTCATATGAAAGAGTGTTCCAAATCACTATTGATCAGAGAAATGCAAATTAAGACAACGCTGAGATATCATTACACACCTGTCAGATTGGCTAAGATGACAGGAACAAATAACGATGAATGTTGGAGGGGCTGTGGGAAAACTGGGACACTGATGCATTGTTGGTGAAGTTGTGAAAGAATCCAGACATTCTGTAGAGCAATCTGGAATTATGCCCAAAAAGTTATCAAAATGTGCATACCCTTTGACCCAGCCATACTACTACTGGGCTTATATCCCAAGGAACTACTAAAGAAGGGAAAGGGACATGTATGTGCCAAAATGTTTGTGGCAGCCCTTTTCATAGTGGCTAGAAGCTAGAAGATGAATGGATGTCCATCAATTGGAGAATGGTTGGGTAAATTATGGTATATGAATGTTATGGAATATTATTGTTCTGTAAGAAATGACCAAGAGGAGAAATACAGAGAGGCTTGGAGAGACTAACATCAAATGATGCTAAGTGAAACGAGCAGAACCAGAAGATCATTATACACTTCAACAATGATACTGTATGAGAATGTATTCTGATGGAAGTGGATATCTTCAACATAGAGAAGAGCTAATCCAATTTCCAATTGATTAATGATGGACAGAATCAGCTACATCCAGAAAAGGAACACTGGGAAATGAGTGTAAACTGTTATTTTTACCTTCTGAATCCAATTCTTCCTGTGCAACAAGAAATTCGGTTCTACACACATATATTGTATCTAGAATATATTGTAATATATTTAACATGTATAAGACTGCCTGCCATCTGGGGGAGGGGGTTGGGGGAGGAAGGGAAAAAATCTGAACAGAAGTAAGTGCAAGGGATAATGTTATAAAAAATTACCCATGCATATGTACTGTCAAAAAAAAGTTATAATTATAAAATAAAATTTAAAAAAATTAATTTTCCAAAGACAAAAAAAAAAAGAAAAACAAAGTTGGCAATTAATAAATTAACATTTATTAGGTACCTATTAGGATACAAAACAAAGAATGTAACAATTCCTACTTTCAATGAGGTTACATCCTAACAGGAGATACAACAAACATACATACCTACAGAGGAGAGAGAGCAAGAGCGAGAGTGAGCAAGCGAGAGAGAGAGAGAGAGAGAGAGAGAGAGAATATACAATTATCTCTCCACATCACAACTTTCTCCATCATGGTTTCATGGGTTTTCATATATTTTGGATCACCATAAGAAATGGGAATTTGGGGAAAGCTTTGTGGAAGCCCCAGATGACAAAAGCCAGCTGATGATACTGAAAAAAATGAAAAACTCAAAAAATACATGATTGTATAAAAAAGGTTTCCAGTAGACTGTTGAATCATACAAGAAAAGGCTAAGTCCTTATATGATTTCCTAAAGGAAAACAAAGGTAAAGGGTCTACCCCTACAGATTTTATGCATATTTTCAAAATTTTAGGGGTACCACATTCCTAATCCTCATGATATGGAAAAAATAACTGTACATATAAAGAAAAAAAATGGGAGAGAGATCACTCATATTTGGGGGATCAGGAAAGATTTCATGTAGAAGGTGATTAGGCAAGATGGTATCTGACCCATTCTAGAAGTAATAACTATTTTAAAGTCATTCAGGTTATGATTTTTATGTATATAAGAGTTGAGGCAGAAAGGATGAAGATTCTAATATAACAGAAAAAAATAATAAATAATACACTTATCCAAAGATGGTGATAAAGAAGATACCAGCAACCATCAATTCATATATCTTCTTTCTCTGGAGGAGATCTTTATATCAAAGATCTCAATAAAAGCATAAGATAGAAAGTGCCAGGCATCCAGGCCTTATTTTATCTAGCATATCACATCTTTACTGTCACACTGTAGAGAGTAGAAAATTCTGTCATATTTAATGCTAACTGATTTTTAAAAAGCATCTGAATCACCAGCACAAAATACAGTATTGAAGACTCTCTCCAAAGAAGGTATCTTTCAGGCATAGACTGAAATTAGATGACTATGACAGTTGCAACTAACACAAAAACTTAATTTAGTGACCTGACTGGTATTAACATCAAGTGAGGTGTAAAACAAGGAAATATATATATTCACTTAAGATATTTACCAGTATGATGGAAAGCACTTTGCTCAGTCATTTTGCAGTTGATTCAGACTCTTGTGTAGGGTTTTCTTGGCATAGATCCTAAAGTCATTTGCCATATTCTTTTCCAGCTTATTTGAAAATTTAGGAAACTGAGGCAAATAGGGTTAAGTGACTTGACCAGGAGCATAGATCTGAACTCAGGAAGAGGAATCTGACTCAAAGCTTGGAGCTCTAACTATTGAGCCACCTAGCTGCCCTACAATGCTCAGGGTCCAAATAAAAGAAGCTATTTTTAATAGAGTAATTCAAAGGTTCATATTGTAAGTGATGTTATACTTAATGACCCAAAAGCACTATAAAATTTTTTCAATGAAATTCACAGCAATATAAAAGAATCTAACAATAAGATAATACTGGAAAAAAGCCCAAAATGAATGGAAAATATATTATCCAGAGTATAATATGCAAATAAATAGATAGTCCATCTGGTTAGTTCAGTGAAATGTAAAACTTATATATATATATATATATATATATATATATATATATATATATATATATATATATATATATATATATATATATATATATATATATATATATATATATATATATATATATATATATATATATATATATATACAGCAAGCAGAAAAAGAACTGTTCCCAGAAATAGGAGACTATATGTAGCTATAAATAATAAACCACCTCCCTTTTTTCTTCTTTTTTTCCTTTTCTTTCCTTTTTTTTTTTTAACAGATCTCTTTCTTCACAGTGGCCCCTTACAACTGGTAGTGTATGCATTATTATCTTCATTTTATAAAGACACTGCATCTCAAAGATATTAAATGACTTGCCAAGATCATGTAATTATTAAAGATCAGAGTTAGAATTCAAACTCAGATCTCCCCACTGCAAGGTCAGCAATTTTATTACCATATATTATCTCTGAGACTATAATTTAATAATAGCTAGCATTTATATAATATTTTAAAGTTTGCAAAATAATTACATATGTTATCTTAGTTTGTCTTCACAACAACTCTGTATGGTAGGGGAAGGTCTATTATATGCCAAGAGTCATTCTAAGCTCTTTTAAAATACTAATTCATTTGATCTTCACAAAAACCCTGAGAGACAGGTGCTATTATTATTCCCATTTTATAGTGAGGATATTGAACCAAACAGAGATTATTTGCTAAAAGAGTGAAGAAAAAAAGGAGGGATGGAGGAAAAAAAAGAGAAAGGAATTTAAAAAAAAGGAAGGCAGAAGAAAGAGAAGGAAGAAGAGAGAAAGCAAGAAAGGAAGGGACAGGGGAGAGAAAGAGTGTGTGTGGTTAAGATAGAGAAATTATTAAGCTTTTACTATATATCAAGCACCTAGCTAATTACTGAAGATAAAGACTGCAAAGGAGTTCATCTTCTAATTGGGAATACCACATACATAGAAGGCTTGGTTATAAAGCAAATGGAAAATCCCAAGGTTCTTAAGGTACATCATCAAGTCTAATGATAATACCTAAAGATCTGGAGAATTCACCTGCAGGGCATACAGCAAAGTCTAATGAATCTTAGGGTACATAGTATATGTCGGGCATATACAATGAACCATTGGTTTTTCAACTTATCAAAAGATTATTGATGATTTTCTCCTCTTTTAATCAGTATGACCTTCATGTCCATTCTCCTTTCCCTAATGGCAACTAGACAGAAAAATTGAGGAAGGGGAGAGGCAAAGACATTCTTGAGTCCCAGAAAGAGCCATGGGAATAAATGAGATTGTCAAAGAATGTAAGGGATTTTGGTGATTAAGAGGTACTTTTGAGAGAGGATCGTGGAAGTTATATTTGTTCTGGGCTGTAAAGGATAACAAAGATTTCATCAGAGAAAAATAAAGAGATCAAGGAGCATAAGTAGAGGGCACTTCAGAGAGAGGGAATATTGTAAGAAAAGAAGAGGAAAGTTCTGGGTATGTCTTGGAAGAAAAGGAAGGATGGCAATAAAACAATGTGACTGGCATATAGATTATAAAACATTCAGATTTTAGAGTGAAATAAAACTGGAATTGCCAGTAGTTGAAGGTCCGAGTTCTAAAGCAACTTGTTTATAATATAGACAGAGAGTAGCTCTCTTTAAATAAGTACTACATTTGTCATTCTGATAGGTGATGAAACTGTCCATCCCAGCAAAGAGTGGAAGAGTAAGAAATTGAATGAGCAAATGGGATGGGAAATCTAAACAATTTTTCATTTCCCCCAACTTGAGTCTTTGCAATAGGGTCATGGGACCATGAAATCCAGAGCTAGAAGATACATTATACATTATGGAATCTTCATTTTTCAAACAATAAAACTGAGACCCAGAGAACAGTTACTTGCTTAAGATCATGCAGATAACAAGTAACAATGCTGAGATTTAAACTGAAACCCACTCAGTTTAAAGATCTGATATTCTTTCTACTATGTAAGATGCCTCCTCAAAAATGGCTGTGTTAAATAATTCATTTAAAAACTTAATTGGACATATACAAAAAGAACTAAAAAATGTGAATGAAGAAAATAACTCATTAAAAATCAGGACTGAACAAATGGAAATGAATGATTCATTGAGAAACCAAGAATCAGTCAAACAAAACAAAACAAACCAAAAAAAAGGAAATCTGGAGAATAACGTCAAATATTTACTGGGAAAATCTATAAATCTAGAAAATAGATCTAGGAGAGATAATCTGAGGATCATTGGACTTCCTGAAAATTATGATGAAAAAAAAGAGCCTAGATTCTATTTTACAAGAAATCATCAAAGAGAACTGTCCAGAGATAATAGAAACAGAAGGGAAAATAGGCATTGAAAGAATTCATCAAACATATTCTGAAAAAGACCCTAAAAAAAGAACTCCACGGAACATTGTGGCTAAGCTACAGAACTACCAAACAAAGGAAAAAATATTGCAAGCAGCTAGGAAAAAACAATTTAAATATCAAGGTGCCACAATAAGGGTTACTCAAGATCTGGCTGCCTCCACATTAAAGGACGGAAGGGCCTGGAACCTGATATTCCAAAAGGCAAAAGAACTAGGATTGCAACCAAGAATAAACTACCCAGCTAAGTTTAGCATTTTCTTCCATGGAAGAAGATGGACATTTAATGAAACAGAGGAATTCCATTTGTTTCTAAGAAAAAAAAAAAAAAAAACAGACTTAAACAAAAAATTTGATCTACATCCACAAGACTCAAGAGAACCAGAAAAAGGTAAAAAGAACTCTTGAGAACTGTATCTCTATTGTGGATATACAGAAAGTCCACATGGATAATTTGATTTTACTGATATAACATAAAAAAGGGAAGTAGTAAAGGAAAGGGGATAGTATCAGAAAAAGGGGAAGGAGTGATAAAAAGAGGGAAACTACATCCCAGGAAGAGGCATAGAAAATTTACCACATATGATGGAATTTAGAGAGGGGGAGAAACATTTGTGTGAATCTTACTCTCATCAGAATAGGCTCAAAGAGTAAATAATTGAAATATTTGTTTTTCAGAGAATTCTCTCTCACCTCATTATAAGGGAGGGAGAGGAAAAGGGGAAAGGAAAAGAGGAATAAGGGATACAAGAAAGGGGAAGGGACTTAAAAAGAGGGGGGAGGGATGCTAAAAAGGGAGGGCTGTGCATCACAAGTGGGGTCCATAAATTCAATAGTGGGGAAGGGGTTCAGGGGGGGACAAGGGGGAAAAAGCATAATCAGGGGATAATATGATGGCAGGAAATACAGAATTAGTCATTTTAACTGTAAATGTGAATGGGATGAACTCCCATTAAATGGAGGCAGATAGCAGACTGGATCAAATGTCAGAACCTTACAATATGTTGTTTACAGGAAACACATTTAAAGCAGGGAGATACATACAGAGTAAAGGTAAAAGGTTGGAGCAGAATCTATTATGCTTCAGGTGAAGCCAAAAAAGTAGGGGTAGCCATCCTTATCTCAGATCAAGCAAAAGCAGAAATTGATCTAATTAAAAGAGATAAGGAAGGAAACTATATCCTGCTAAAAGGTAGCATAGACAATGAAGCCATATCAATACTAAATATATATGCACCAAATGGTATAGCATCTAACTTCCTAAAGGAGAAGTTAAGAGAGTTGAAGAAATAGACAGCAAAACTATAATAGTGGGAGATCTCAACTTTGTACTCTCAGAATTAGATAAATCAAACCACAAATCAAATAAGAAAGAAATTAAAGAGGTAAACAGAACATTAGAAAAACTAAGTATGATAGATCTTTGGAGAAAACTGAATGGTGATAGAAAGGAGTATACTTTTTTCTCAGCAGTTCATGGAACCTATACAAAAATTGGCCATATATTAGGACATAAAGATCTCAAAATTAAATGCAGGAAGGCAGAAATAGTAAATGCCTTCCCCTCAGATCACAATGCAATAAAAACTACATTCAACAAGAAGTTAGAGATAAATAGACCAAAAAGTAATTGGAAACTAAATAATCTTATCTTAAAGAATGACTGGGTGAAACAGCAAATTTAGAAACAATTAATAATTTCATCCAAGATAATTACAACGATGAGACATCATACCAAAATTTGTGGGATGCAGCTAAAGTGGTAATAAGGGGAAATTTTATATCTTTAGAGGTTTACTTGAATAAAATAAAGAGAAGATCAATGAATTGGGCCTTCAATTTAAAAAGCTAAAAAAAGACCAAATTAAAAACCCCCAACCAAAAACTAAACTTGAAATTCTAAAATTAAAAGGAGAAATCAATAATATTGAAAGTAAAAAAAAACTATTGAATTAATAAATAAAACCAAGAGTTGGTTTTATGAAAAAGCCAATAAAATAAACAAACCTTTGGTAAATCTGATCAGAAAAAGGAAAGAAGAAAATCAAATTGTTAGTTTTACAAATGAAAAGGGGGATCTTTCTACCAATGAAGAGGAAATTAGAGAAATAATGAGTTACTTTGCCCAACTTTATGCCAATAAATTTGATAACTTAAGTGAAATAGATGACTACCTCCAAAAATATGGGCTTCCTAGATTAACAGAGGAGGAGGTAAACTGCTTAAATAGTCCCATTTCAGAAAAAGAAATAGAACAAGCTATTAATCAGCTCCCCAGGAAAAAATCTCCAGGACCAGATGGATTTACATGTGAATTCTACCGAACATTTTTCCCCCCCTGAGGCTGGGGTTAAGTGACTTGCTCAGGGTCACACAGCTAGGAAATGTTACGTATCTGAGATCAGATTTGAACTCTGGTCCTCCTGAATTCAGGGCTGGTGCTCTATCCACTGCACCACCTAGCTGCCCCCCCCCCTCTACCAAACATTTAAAGAACAATTAGCCCCAGCGTTATAAAAACTATTTGAAAAAATAGGGGATGAAGGAGTCCTACCAAACTCCTTTTATGACGCAGACATGGTACTGATACCTAAACAAGGTAGGTTGAAAACTGAGAAAGAAAACTATAGACCAATTTCCTTAATGAATATTGATGCTAAAATCTTAAATAAGATATTAGCAAAAAGACTTCAGAAAATCATCCCCAGGATAATACACTATGATCAAGTAGGATTTATACCAGGAATGCAGGGCTAGTTTAATATTAGGAAAACTATTAGTATAATTGACCATATTAATAATCAAATTTAAAAAACCATATGATCATCTCAATAGATGCAGAAAAAGCTTTTGATAAAATATAACATCCATTCCTACTAAAAATACTTGAGAGTATAGGAATAAATGGACTATTCCTTAAAATAGTCAGGAGCATATATTTAAGACTGTCAGTAAGCATAATGTGTAATGGAGATAAACTGGGACCTTTCCCAATAAGATCAGGAGTGAAACAAGGTTGCCCACTATCACCATTACTATTCAATATTGTATTAGAAATGCTAGCCTTGACAATAAGAGTCAAGATAGAGATTAAAGGAATAAGAGTAGGTAATGAGGAAATCAAACTATCACTCTTTGCAGATGATATGATGGTATACTTAGAGAACCCCAGAGATTCTAATAAAACATTATTAGAAATAATTCACAACCTTAGCAAAGTTGCTGGATACAAAATAAATCCACATAAATCCTCAGAATTTTTATACATCACCAATAAAATCCAACAGCAAGAAATACAAAGAAAAATTCCATTCAAAATAACTGTCGATAGTATAAAATATTTGGGAATCCATCTACCAAAGAAAAGTCAGGAATTATATGAGCAAAATTACAAAACACTTGTCACAAAAATAAAGTCAGATTTAAATAATTGGAAAGACATGAATTGCTCTTGGATAGACCGAGCGAATATAATAAAGATGACAATACTCCCCAAACTAATCTATTTATTTAGTGCTATACCAATCAGACTACCAAGAAACTATTTTAATGACCTAGAAAAAAATAACAACAAAATTCATATGGTAGAATAAAAGGTCAAGAATTTCAAGGGAATTAATGAAAAAAAAAAAAAAAAGTCAGATGAAGGTGGTTTAGCTGTATCTGATCTAAAGCTATATTATAAAGCAGCAGTCACCAAAACCATTTGGTGTTGGTTAAGAAATAGACTAGTCGATCAGTGGAACAGATGAGGTACTCAGGACAAAATAGGGTACAACTATAGCAATCTAGTGTTTGACAAACCCAAAGATACCAACATTTGGAATAAGAAGCCATTATTTGAAAAAAACTGTTGGGAAAACTGGAAATTAGTATGGACCCACACTTAACACCACATACCAAGATAAGATAAAAATGGGTCCATGATTTAGGCATAAAGAATGAGATCATAAATAGATTAGAGGAACAGAGGATAGTCTACCTCTCAGACCTGTGGAGGAGGAAGGAATTTATGATCAAAGGAGAATTTGAGATCATTATTGATCACAAAATAGAAGATTTTGATCATATCAAATTAAAAAGCTTTTGTACAAACAAAACTAATGCAAAGAAGATTAGAAGGGAAGTAACAAATTGGGAAAATATTTTTACAATTAAAGGTTCTGATAAAGGCTTCATTTCCAAAATATATAGAGAACTGACTCTAATTTATATGAAATCAAACCATTTTCCAATTGATAAATGGTCAAAGGATATGAACAGACAATTTTCAGATGATGAAATTGAAACTATATCCACTCATATGAAAGTATTCCAAATCATTACTCATCAGAGAAATGCAAATTAAGACAACTCTGAGATACCACTACACACCTGTCAGATTGGCTAAGATGACAGGAAAAGATAACGATGAATGTTGGAGGGTATGTGGGAAAACTGGGACACTGATGCATTGTTGGTGGAGTTGTGAAAGAATCCAGACATTCTGTAGAGCAATTTGGAACCATGCCCAAAAAGTTATCAAAGTGTGCATACCCTTTGATCAGCAGTGCTACTACTGGGCTTACATCCCAAAGAAATACTTTAAAGAAGGGAAAGGGACCTGTATGTGCCAAAATGTTTGTGGCAGCTCTTTTTGTAGTGGCTAGAAACTGGAAACTGAATGGATGTTCATCAATTGGAGAATGGTTGGGTAAATTATGGTATATGAAGGTTATGGAATATTATTGCTCTGTAAGAAATGACCAGCAGGATGAATATAGAGAGGTTTGGAGAGACTTGCATGAACTGATGCTGAGTGAAATGAGCAGAACCAGGAGATCACTATACATTTCAACAACAATACTGTATCTTCTGTATCTGATTGAAGTGGATATCTTCAACATAAAGAAGATCCAATTCACTTCCAGTTGATCAATGATGGAGAGAAACAGCTACACCCAGAGATGGAACACTGGGAATTGAATGTAAACTGTTTGCACTTCTGTCTTTCTAGCCAGGTTACTTATACCTTCGGAATCCAATTCTTACCGTGCAACAAGAAAATTGGATTTACACACATATATTGTATCTAGATTATACTGTAACACATTTAATATGTATGGGATTGCCTGTCATCTAGGGGAAGGAGTAGAGGGAGGGAGGGGAAAATTTAGAAAAATAAATACAAGGGATAATGTTGTAAAAAAAAATTACTCATGCATATATACTGTCAAAAATTATAATTATAAAATTAATTTAAAAAGGAGATAATGCATTAAAAAATGGCTGTTATTTGATTTTAAGTATTTGTGAATTTCCACAAGTGATACATCCTTGTCCAAGTGTAAAATCAAAAATAATTCCAAAGTAATTCAGTTTGATTTCCATATCATTTTAAGCTATCAACATTAGAGCTCTTATTCCTGAATAATCAGACATTATAGCTCTGAAAGACTTAAATGTTTCACCACCTGAATTTTTGACCTGAGTCCAACTCTTTTAATTGATAAGAACCTCACTGAATCACTCTATTAAGTCAACTCCAACCATATTTCACTTTGTTCCCCAGCCCCTGTCTTGCTGATAGATTTGCTAAGGTTTGCATACTCTCTGATCATCATAATCTCCTTTCTAGTTTTAAAAACATAATCAAATAAATAATGCCATTACTACCAGAAGGGTCAATTTGCTTCCTTATGGATCCACTCACTATGTCAGTAAGTTCTCAAACAATATTACCTCTCTGGCCACAATTCTTCTATTTGTCACCTCTATTACAATGAAAGCATCTTTAGGACAGATAACTCTCTTAACTTATTCCTAGTGCATAGCACCAAAAAGCACTGACTAAATGTTAGTTCATTCTCTCATACCCCACTTCCTATGTCACTCCAGGAACAGATAAGAAATCATATTATTTGGGAATGATTCTAGGAAGATGACAAAGTAGGTTGGTAAATTTCAAACTCTCCCAATTTCTCCCACAAATAGAACAAATTGCACTTGAGATGAACATAGACTGGTGAAAAGCCAAGAAGATTTGAGGCAGAACAGGAGTCTTCTTGATACAAGGAAACAAGATCTGAAGACCCCAGGGCAGGGATTAACCTGTCTGAAGTAAAAACACCTCTGAGCTAGCTCTGAAGAAACATCAAGTTGAAGAAACATCATCTTGATGAAGAAACATCCTTGAACTAGCTGGTTGTTGCTGGAACCTCCACAGGAACCACAGAGACTTTCACTTCCTGACTATTTGTTAAATCAGAGTTTGAGTCCAGGAAGACAGAGTGAACCTCGACTATTTGGGAACACTGGACCCAACTGTGCTGCTTGAATGCAGCCCTAGGCAAAAAGGAACCAGTACCTGATGAGTGCAGAGGCAGTCAAGCAGCAGCACTGCTGGCTGTACAGCGGGCACTTACAGGATGGTGGAGCTTTTGGTTTGGAGTTTCTGGTCAGAGTGGAGAGCTAAAGGGAAACTTAGCACTATCACCCAAACCAATGATTAGAGGTGCTTATACTAATCGCTCTTAAAAAAAGGAGCAGCAAAGAAGAACCCCACTATTGAAACATATTGTGGGAATAGGGAACACCAGGATTCATCTTCAGAGGAGAACACTTTCATTAAAAAAAAAAAAGCTTCTACCCAAAAGAATAATGTGAAATAGCTCACTGCCCAGAGAGAACTTATAGAAGAAGTCAAAAAAGAATTCAAAAATCAAATGAAAGACATTGAGTAAAAACTAAAGGAAAAAAACATTAAAATCATCCAAGAAAAACAAATAAAAAGTTAATTAGAAAAGGAGGTAGAAATTCAAGATAAAAATGACACTTTGAAAATTAGAATTGGGCAAAGGGAAATCAGTGAAGCTATGAGAAACCAAGAAATAACAAAACAGTTTGTAAAGAATGAGAAAATAGAACAGAATGTGAAACAACTTACAAGGAAAACAACAGATCTGGAGAACAGATCAAGAAGAGAAAATATAAAAAAAAAAAAAATTGGACTGCCAGAAAGTAGAAATAAAAAAGAGAACCTTGACACAATAATGCAGGAAATAATCCTAGAAAATTGTCCTGAAATGATAGAATGTCAGGGGAAATTAGAAATAGAAAAAATTCTCTAATCATCAACTCAAAGAAATCCTTTGTGGAAAATACATAGGAATATTAATGCCAAATTTCAAAAATCACAAATCAAAGAGAAAATTTTTCAAGAAATGGAAAAAAATCAAAATATGTTGGAGCTACAATTAGAATTGTACAAGACTTATTAGCAGCTACAATAAAAGACCGCAAGTCTTGGAATCATATCCACAAACAAGCAAAAGAACTAGGCCTACAGCCAAAAATATCATATCCAGAAAAAATTATCTGTAATTTCCAATGAGAAAAAAAATGGACATTCAACCAAATTGCAGGTTTTCAGGACTTTCTATCAACCAAACCTGAATTTAACAGAAAATTTAACATATAAGAGTCCATATCAAAAAGCAATTTTAAGGAACTCAAGATGGACAATTGTTTAAACATGGACAAATTATTTATGATTTTTCTACATAGGAAACATATACTTTATGTTTAAGATTTACATCAACAATATGGTAAACTCAAAAGAAAGATTAGCAGAATAGAGGTAAAAAGAATAATCATGTTATCCAGATGAGATGCAGAGGAAGAATAGACACAGAAGCATTAAAGAGGGGAAGAGGGCTTATAGTTCTGAAAACCTACTCACATTGGGAATGAGTTCAATAGGCAATACTATATATACACCTTGAAGGGCATGGCATCCTCCAAAATCTATAAATGGGGAGGGATAGGTGAATGGGGAAGCAAAGGATGAGGGAGGGACTCTAGGTCAGTGGAGGCCAGAGCGGATTTCAGACCATGTAAAAAGAAATAAGACTTAAGAAAGTTAAGAGTTCAGGTCATCAAGAATTTTGAATGTTATCCAAAGAATTGTATTTTTTATCATGGACGTAATAAGGAGCCACTAGAATTTATTGGATAGACATAACATGGGTAGAAATATACTTAAAGAGATCAATTTGACAGGTGAATGGAGTGTGGAATGGAAGAAGAAAAGACTGGCAAGGAAACCAACCAAAAGGCTGTTATAGGAGTCCAAAAGTAAGATGATAAGGACCTCTAACAGGGTAATGGTAATATTAAAAGGAATAGATAAAAGAGAGAAGAGTTGCGAATAGTACTTGGACTGTATGAGTGGGAAAATGGTAGAGTCCTCAATTCAATGGTAATAAGAAAATTTGGAAGAAGGGAAAGCCTGAGGCAAAAGTTAACAAGTTTAGTTTTAGACATGTTGAGTTTAAGATGTATGAGACACCAAATTTGAGATGTTCTATCTACAGTGTGAGACTGAAGGTTAAAAGAAGTTAGCTCTGAATATGTAGATCTGAAAATCATCAGCAAGAGATGATAATGAATTCATGGCAAGTGATGAGATAATTCAGAGAAATACTTACATCCTAGTGTGTGTGTGTGTGTGTGTGTGTGTGTGTGTGTGTGTGTGTGTGTGTGTGTGTAGGTCATAATGAAAATAAAGAAGATCCATTAAAAATCATGGAATTTTATATGCACACAAACATGTGAGAGGGGCAGGTAATGTATCTACTTTCATTACAATCTATAATTCCTTTGTTATTACTGTCTTATCCAACTTTTCATGACCTCATTTGGGTGTTCTTGGCAAAGATCCTGGAATACTTTGCCATGTCCTTCTCCACCTCATTTAACAGTTAAGGGAATTCAGGCAAGTAGTTAAGTGACTTGCCCATGATCATAATGCTGATATCTGAGGCTAGATTAGAATTTGGGTCCTCCTGACTCCAAACACAGCACTTTATCCACTACACCATTTTCCCAGTCTATTAGATTTTTTTTCTGGCTTTTCCTGACTTCTTATTTAACCTGGACACCTGGTAAAATGTATTTCAATGAGTCATTTGCTACCATTCTCCAAACCTATGCTAACTTATTATCCATTTTCTTTCTAGGTTGCTTCCATTTGTCCCTAGATTTCTAGGCATTACTGGATGAAGTCACAAAACAATTCTGAATGGGAACTCTCTGAAATTATTCTGATCGAGTTCATACAACATAATTTCATTGGGGACTTTTACCACTGCTCAAGTATCCTTTTATCATCTTTTTCTCAGAGCTCATCCTTTTTGACCTATCTGAAAAATGTAACATTGTGGATCATTACCTTTCTTCCTGATAGTCTCTCCTCTTACTTCTTCAACTGCTCCTTCTCTATCTACTTTGATAGCATCTCTTCCTTTTCTTATTCCCTTAATGTGGACATTCTTTAAGGCACTATCCTCAGTTCTCTTTTCTTTCAATACTCTTTCTCATTTACTTCCATAGTTTCTCTTGCAATTTCTGTAATAATGAGTATCCCAAATCTTTGCTATTTTTTCCAAATTCAGCATGAGATTTTAGGTACCTAATTCTTAAAATCATAGTTCAATTCCTCACTGATGCATTTGCCAAAAGAACTGAAGTGAGTAGGTCTACTAATTTTTAAATACCTAGACTTCAGAGAACTCATTCCAATCACTGTAGTGAGAGGGGCTAATTCATCAGGAGTGCCTAGGATTTGCTTAACTCTTAGGACAGCCTGGAATCTGCTGAAGCTCCCTGGCGTGGTTCCAGAGTCATCAAGACTCTGCAAGGGTTCCTGGGTTCAGAAAAGCCATGGCAGGGCTGTTTAATATCCTTCTGTTTCTCTACTCTGATTATAGCCCTAAACTTACCTCTCTTCTACTCAATCCTCCCACTTCCGAGTTTAGATCTCTGCTCACAGATTCTCAGCAACACTTTCCATGAGCTCAACCCTCCCTTTCTCAAATTCTTTTCTCCTTTTTCTGAGTCCTTGACCCCTTATGCAATTGTCTCCTGGGATTCTGACATCCTGGTGTTTTCCCCAGTGAGCAACAATTTCTTTGTTGTTGGTTTTTTTGTTTTTGTTTTTTGTTTTTTTCATTTTAGAATCAAAAAGCTAGGCTGGAGAGTTTCCACTGAAAGGATTCCTTGCTTCTCTTGCACTATGTGGATGATCTCTAAACAGGAGCATGATGGTAAATGTTTAACAAGCAGGTCTCAGAAAAAGCAAACAAACCAACACACTTTTAAGTTAAATCTACTATAAAATTTTCTTCCTCATTTTCTTAAGTCTACAAAATCAACAACAAAATAAATCAAACCCTGATTTGTAGCATTTGACAATTTCTGAGGTATAAATGTCCACAATGAAAATGTGATAATTGGCTCTCAGAATCCTTTATAAACTGGTTCATCCCTGTCCCTGCTTTTAAACTTTTATCTCTAACTCAGACTTGTATCCTCCATTCTAGATGCTAATTTACAATTGCCTTCTATGCCTCTTCATCCAGAAGTTCTTAGATCTTAAACTCACTATGTTAAGGGAGACAGATTTTTTTCAATAAAAAGAGCACTTCCTCTGAAGTAAGGGGTCCTAAATTCATATCTTGCCTCTGATCTTTGTTACCTTTGTGATTATAATTAAGTTACATAAGTTTTCTGTGCCTCAGTTTCTTCATTTTTAAAAGCAGGAGCATTGGACCTTTGTTCTCAACAAGATCTAAACCTATGACCTTGCAATCCTAACTTTAATATGACAAATTAGTATCTGAGACTGAAACTTCAGTCCAGGGTGTTTTTTTTTTTTTCTTATTACCCAGTGAAAACTTATTCAGAGCACAATCTATAATCTATTTATCCTCATTCTTTACTCCCCCCTTCCAAAATCACCTCATCATATCAAGTAGGGATGATAATCACAGAGACCAAAGGATCAGACAGATTATCAGCAGCAATGATGTGTCCCAACAGAATAAGGAAACAGTTAAAAAAATAAAAATAAAAAAATAAAAAAAAAAAGAGGGTCACAAGGAAACCAAAGAAAGACAGTTTCCAAACAGAATAAAAAAATTTTAAATTACTTTTTTTAAAGTTATGAAACCCTTGCCAAGGCTGTCCCACCTGGTATACACAGGCTATGACATAGCCTCCTCAGGTGGCCACACTTGGCTCTGAAAGACCAATCTCATTCACCATTGACCTTCACTGTAGACATTCCTGGCTTGTTTCAGTTATCTTCAAGTTTGGCTCCAGGATGAGGTTGGAAAGGAAGGAGGGGTAGAATTGCCAGTGGCAACAGAGGCTTCTGATTAAGAAATGTTACTGGAATAGAAGTTTTGTCTTCTAAATCCCACAGAGCAGTTTTTCAAAAGAGGAATGTGAAGGAGAAAGGAGAGAAACAGGAATTTATATCAATTCCAGTGTTGAGTGGTTATGAAAAAACACCGAAGGAAGGTGATAGATAGCCTCAGTAGTCTTCATCAGAGAACAGTGTGGCCCTGCCAAAGACTATACACACACACACACAAAAAAAATACATACACATACTTAGAGACATTCATGTAAGTATGATTTTACATGTAGAAAGCAATTTATATACATTATCTCATTTTCTACAAATATGCTCTCTCCTGTTATCTTCCTCATTGCTACAAGAAATCTTAAATAAAGAAAAGCCTAGTATTTCCTCTACCTAGGCACTTCCTCCACTAACTCAGAATATACTCCCTAGAAAATATTTATTTTTTTAAACTGGTCCTATGATTTCATCAGTGTAAGGAGCTCCCAATAAAGAATTCCTTGAACCAATGCAAATTCATACATACCTGCTCTTATACCTTATCATCTTAGAACAACTTGTCAGGGTCACATCACCAATGTGTGACAACAGATAAGTCTAGAATGCAAGTTTTTCTTACTCTGGAGCTAGCTCTCTGTCCACTCCATAATTTCATTAGGGTGAGGAACTTCAAATTTGGAAATTCCCATTACTGACATAGGTCAACAAATCCTTTGTAATACACAATCTTGGAGGGTTATCCAGAGCATTGAGAGATTAAGTGATTCATCCACAGTAAAAACTACTGTGTTTCAAATGCAGGATTTCACACACACACACACACACACACACACACACACACACACACACACACACACACATCTTCCTGACTCTAACTTTGACCCTCTATCTATTAAACCACACTGTCTCTCAGTGGTTCCTATGTTCCTTCAATACCATGACCTAGTGGCCACTCTTCTGGTACTTAGTTTCTCCAAATTTATCAAGCACAATGGTGGTCATCCAATACACACAGGAAGCTTTTTCAGCTTGGTAGGACTTGTTAAAGGCTGGATTCTACAATCATAGCTTTCAATTAACTATCATCATCTGCTCAGCACAATGAGGCACTAGAGTAAGATCTTAATGGAAGCCCCTTTCTGCAAATAGAAAAACAAAGATCAGAGAATGTGATTCATCCTCATCACACCACTAAACCATAGTAGAGGCAGGTTTGGAACCCAATTTTTAAAACCCAAGTCCAATGACTTTTTCACTATTGTTCATCTTCTCACCTGAAAACAAAGTTAGTAAAATTTATAGGAATAAATTCTCCCTTGGAGAATTTGCAAGACAATCTTGTTGAACTGCCTGCCAGGCCATGAGACAGATCCTTCTATAGGCAAAGAGTCATCTTTTCTGGAAGCTTGGAAGGGCAGACACAAAGATTTCTGCCAGTCTCCTCTCTGTCTCTCTCTATTTATACACTTGGGCCATGAGGAGCCTGGCTGGACTCTCGGACAATGGCCAGCCCAGAATACCTCCTCTGGCAATTATTCTTAGCAAAGGGTCCCTAGAGGCTAAGTTTCTTCCTCAAGGATAATAACTAAGAGATGGAGATCATAACATAGGCCAGGTTTTCTTTACTTGGAGTCCATGAAGTTTTAAAATATATGTTTTTTCATTTCAACATAATTGATTTCAATCATAATCCTACATATTTTATTTCAGTGCATTTAAAACATTCTGAGGTCCATAGGCTTCACCAGGTTGCCAGAGGAGTCCATGGAACAAGATTTGTTAAGATACTTACCTTTACAACAATTATTTTCTAACTTGACCACCATTTTCCAAGAAAGAATCAAGTTTTCATTGTGACCTTTGGTCATCAAACCTCTAATGTACTTAAGTACATTATAAAGGAATATAAGTATTATAAAGGAATATAAGTATTATAAAGAAATGGTAGAAGAAGGAAAGAAGAGAAAGAAAAATGTAAAGAAAAGAAGCTCTCAAGGACTGGCATAAAGTGAGCATAAATTCCTCTCCTACCACACATCTACTTCTCCATATTCTCCACATGGTCCAATGGAAAGACTATTGACTATATAATCAGAGGATATAGGTTCATAATCCTGCCTCAAACGCTTATAACATCTGTGACCTTGGGCAAATTTTTAAAGTAATCTTCTTATGACTCAATTTCTTAATCTATAAAATGAGGGGGTTGTATTAGATGGCTTACGAAGCCCCTTCCTAGAACAAATCTATGATGTGATTTTCTTTGCTCCTTATGGTGATTGAGTGCCTGTGAGATTCTTGGTAATTAATGAAATATTCATTTATATTCTTAATAATGAACTTACTAGGGCAGGTATCTGGTATACAGTTTTCAAAAATGTCTAATAACAAGAATTTAAATACAAAGAATTTTATGTTTAATCTTCAACATAACAGAAAATTGAATTGAAGCCCAACATCCTACTCCCCAAGAGTCTGATAATCAAAAACTTACTGTATGTCAGTATCAAAATGGATAGACAGCCAATCATACACTGATTTATCCTCTATGAAAATTTCTATATCTTATCCCTCATATGGACAGAATGCTCTGTGACCCAACAACCCTCCTTTTCTGGCATTAGAAAAATAATAGGAACCAGAATTTGTCACTAGCCCCAAATTTGTGTATTTTAATAGATTCCAGCATTGCAGACTGCACCCTGTCACCAGAGACTCTGAAAATTCAACTGGACAGAAGCTTTGACAACGTGCAGCACAACTGCAAAGGATTCTGCCTTGGCAGGGAGATCAAGCAAAAGCCATGAAGGTCAAACATTCATGTGTATGTGTGCATCACAAACTTTGCCCAGAATCCAGCAAGGTCTCTGCTGATCAGGCTTCTCTCCTTTAGGATAAATCAACTTGTCTATTCCTGAGGGGAACAAGAGGGACTTCTAATGTGTCCAGGAATCCAAGTCAACTCTGATTGTAATGGAAAAGAACAGCAAATAAAACACCATTGCCTTTCCTCTTCATCTCTCCCCAAATCATTTGATTTTGAAATTAGTTCTGTAGATTTACCTGTTTATGAAGTAGCTGGGTTATTTCTCCAATGACCTTTTGTTTAGACTAATATTACCATGAAATCCTTGAGCATATCCAGGTGAAAGTGGATAGTGAAGACCTGCACTTGATAGTACAATAGTAATAATACAATAAACACTTATTAAGTGCTACTGTGTGCCAGGCACTGGACTAAGGGCTGGAGATATAAATAAGAAAAAGACAGTTGCTGACTTCCAGGCATTCACAATCTAATGGGAAAAGACAATACACAAAAGGGGGAATGGAAGATACCCAAGGAAGTTTAAGAGATGACTAAGAATTCTGAGTCCTCTACAAAGAAAAGTTTTGAGAGAATTTTTTTATTAATTTTATAATTATAATTTTTTGACAGTACATATGCATGTACAACATTTTTCACAACATTATCCCTTGTACTCACTTCTGTTCTGAATTTTCCCCTTCTTCCCTCCATCCCCTCCCCTAGATGGCAGGCAGTTCCATACATTCTAAATGTGTTATAGTATATCAGATACAATATATGTGTGCAGAACCAAATTTCTTGTTGCACAGGAAGAATTGGATTCAGAAGGTAAAAATAACCTGGGAAGAAAGACAAAAATGCAAATAGTTTACACTCATTTCCCAGTGTTCCTTCTCTGAGTGTAGCTGATTCTGTCCATCATTGATCAATTAGAACTGAATTAGATCTTCTTTGTTGAAGATATCCACTTCCATCAGAATATATCCTTGAGAGAAATTTTTTTTCTCCACTTTCCAGCCCTCTAATCAGAAGAGCAGAAGTAACTGAAGGTACATGAAGCAATCTCCATAATTATAAATTTCCTGATGATAAGCTTATCCTGAGCAGGATTGAAGTTGGATCATAATAGTGTTGGAGTTGAAACCAAGCAAAGCAGCTGGTAAGAAATGAAGACATTCTTGATGACCAAGAGAAGCCAACAAAGATTTAAAATAGGAGACTGGGAGTGCCATAAATAATAATTCAGAGTATCCCAAAATATTTCTGAAAAGATATCATTATAAAATTTCAATCCTAATTACATTTTCCTTTTAAATTATTAAATATACAATCATATCTAGGAGCAGCTAGGTGGTGCAGTGGATAGAAGTCAGGAGGACCTGAGTTCAAATCTGACCTTAGACACTTAATACTTCCTAGCTGTGTGACTCTGGGCAAGTCACTTAACCCCAATTACCTCAGCACTCAAAAAAATTCATATCTATAACAAGAATACTTGTTTTAAATATATACAAACCTATGCATATATATGTGGCAATTCATTTGCTGTGAAAATGGGTATAACATTCTTTATTTTACTCAAAATTTTCCATAAGCCCCCTTTATCCTTCAAATTTTCAGGAGTCTAACACTACTCCTAAGCTAGCATTTATGAGTTCATTAATATATTTCAAGTGCAATAATATTCCCTAGTCAATTTAGTTTAGGAAAAGATAGAATAATCTTTTATGAATAAAGGGTTGGTTTCTTTTATGTACTGTAGTGATGGATGTGTTTGTGTATGTGTGTGTGCAATTGTATGTGTGTGCTCGATATTTCAGTATGCCTCCAAAATAAACTAGAAACTAACTTCAATAGATCTAATACAAAGGAGTTGCATATATACATATGTGCATGTGTCTGTATACAGATAATATAGATATAACTATGGCTATGACTATATTTATTCATTTTTTAAAAATACTGTAGCATGATGTAGGAGATAAAGAATTGACTTTAGAGTTAGAAAAATTAAGATCAGCTATAAATTTTCATTAGCAGCAGCAACTAATGTGTATTGGCAGAGGAATTTTCTCAACAGGTATTCTTTACCCTTGATGAAATCACAGGCCTAGACTACACACAGAGTCTCATTCTCTGATAACCATAATGACAACATTCAATTTTAAATTCTGTATAAGTGTGTATATACATATATATATATATGTATGTGTATATATGTATATGTATATATGTATGTATATGTATATATATTTGCATACAAACACACATGTGCTTCTCTATTTACAAAAGTGTTTATGTGTACATATGTTCATGCATTGATAAAACTTCATCTTAAAAGAATTTGCTCTCCAGAATCCTGTCTTTAATGGTAGACTATTTTGTTTCTGTAAATGTTTTCTATTTCTTTGGTTTACTATCTCTTAGTCATTCATTTTTTCAAATAAAGAAAAATAGAAACAATAGACTATTCCTCTCCTTTTCAAGTTGTCTGAAATTACCATGGGGAGCTAAATTCTGCTTATTCTTCAATGGCCATGATTCATAAGGTTCCTCTTTGACCCCTACTGCTGCCTGATTCCATGGGTCACTAGCAACTCTGTACCTTAATTCTTTCTTTATCCCTCTCTCCCTTCCCCCTCCCTCTTTCTCTCCTTTCTTTCCTCCTTCTCCCTCTCTCTGTCTCTGTATCTCTGTCTCTCTGCTGTGTATCTCTCTCTCTCTCTCTCTCTCTCTCTCTGTCTGTCTCCATTTCTCTGTGTCTCTGTATCTCTCCCTGTCTGTCTTTCCCTGACTCACTCTCACTCTCTCTCTCTCTCTCTCTCTCTCTCTCTCTCTCTCTCTCTCTCTCTCTCTCTCTCTCTCTCTCTCTCTGTCTCTGTCTCTCTCTCTCTCTTATTTCTCTTTTATATTCTCACTCTCCCTCTTTCTAGGGATATCCAGCTAGCACCCAGATTTCATTTATTTTTTAAAGGACAGTATTTAGAAAGTCATTCTCAAGTCTGAGTCTACAATCTATATTTGGCTTTAGGAAATCCTACTTACAAAGTGCTTCATAATATTACAGTCTAAATTATGCCCTTCCCACTAGCCACCAAGTACATGATGATCTACATCTCCCACTCTCATACAGGAAGCCTCTTTTTATGATGGGCTTTAGCCACAGCACACAGATCTAAATGCTATGATCCTATGGATTTGAGTGTGTTTTTTCTGAGTTATGAAATTGCCAGAGAACTGAATTTCCTTGTGGCTATTCAGTATCATATAAAATGAAGGGGTTTAACTAGAAGACCTCCAAGGTGCCTTCAAGCTCTAGGATCATAGGATTCCATTGTATCTCAGCTGAATGTTGCTATGTAGTGTGGAGTTATCCCTCTGTTATTCAATCCTTTCTGTTCCTCCTCTATGTTAGATAGAACTAAATCCTTTCCAGATCTTGTCCATCTTCTAAACCATGCCTAGTTTAGGATACAATCTTTTCTTTAGCTACCATCCACTCCTCCCAAATCCCCTTCTCTGGGGAAATTTAATCAATCAAACTTTGTTGCAAAAATTAGCTTGATTTTTAGCCCTGTGGCAATATAATGGATCTTAGGTTCACATGGTCTATTACCCTGATGTTTTATGAAAATTATATCTAATGAAAAGTTAATGAAAATAGCTCAGAACCCCCCATTAGAAAAATTCTTGCCATTCAGATAGAGGTTTGGCTCTTTGCCCTAATTTAAATTTTTGTGTTCACTAGCTAATTTATGATTTTTTTATGTCTGTGGCAAAAATTAAGATATAAAAATATTTAGGTAGAATGAACAAAGTACATTATAGTGCATGTTGTGAGACAGGCACAGAAAGGAGACCTTCTTTTGAAAACTTCCCTTAATTCTTGAAGAACTGAGCAAAGTTAGTAACTTCAGCCTAAGACTTTTGCTCTAAGATCTTTACAGAGTCTTATGATCTACCTCAATCTTTCCCTTCTCTCTTTTCCTTATCTCTCCTTTCCATTTCTCTTTTCATTTTTTTCTTTCAGTTATTGATCCTATGCAGCTATCTCAGTTCATTATGTTCTGGGAAGAGATAGAGACACTATCTCCCCACTGTTGCTGCATTGTTAAGTTCCTGCAGTCCTTGTTCCCATGATAGGACCCAATTGCTTTTAGAGATTAGAGGGAATGCTTGTCTCTCTTAACTACAAATCTCAGAATGCCAGTGAATTCAAAAACCTTTATTCCACTATAGATTCAACAAACATTAAGAAACTATTATGGGCAAGATACTCTAATAGACTCTTGGGATAAAAAAAAAAAGGGGGAGGTACAAATCTTGTTCTTATCTTTATGGGGCAATAATTGAGCAAATAATCCTATTTAGATATCTGAAGAATTATGTTTTAGAAGGATAATATTTATCCTGTCCAGTAACAAAGATAGAACAATGAGCAACGAGCAAAAGTTAGAACTTTTGGATAACTTTTACATGGAAGGAAAATTTGCCAATGAATGAACTGCCTAAGAAAGCTCTTTAGTACCAAAAACCTTCAAGCAAAAGACTGATGACAATGTGTTATAAATGTTATAGATTGTTATAAATTAGATTGGTGCATCATAGAGTTTCAGAGTGGAAACATCGTCTGGTCTAATCCTTCTCAGAGCAAGACTATTCTCATATAAGTGGTCTTTTGATCCTCATGAAAGACCTTCTGTGCAAAGAGACATTACATCTCAAGGCATTCCACTCTACTTTTGAACAGATTGGGAAACATTTCTTTATAGTAAACAAAACTCACTTGCAACTCTAGTTCTACTTTCTGAAACTAACCAAACAAGTTTAATCTCCCTTGCACAGATAGATAGTCCTTTAAATACCTGGAGGCAGCTACGGAAGACTGCTAAATACTGGAGTTACAAAAAGAAGCAAAAGATATTCTCTGCCCTCAAGATACTTACAACCTAATGAAGGGAAGAGAACAACATGAAACAAATATATACAAAGCAAGTCATATTTAGAGGAAATAATTAATAGAAATTAAAAAGGGAATACGAAGGGTTTTCTGTACAAATCTTATAGGATTTTAGTTAGTTCTTAAAGAAATCAAGGAGAACAGTTAGAAAGAGTGGAGGAGGAAGCACATTGCACTCATGAAGTACAGCTAGAGAATATGGTAGGAACCAAGAAAAGAAGTGTCATTTTAATGGAATGATCCAGTATCACCGGATCAAAGAGTTGTAATGGGGAGAAAAGACTGGAAAGGTAACACTTCTCCTAGTGTCATAATCTCTTTTTCTTTGAGTCTCTTAAATTTCTTAAAGATTACCATAGGCAACAAAGCAGGCCTTCAGAGATGATACCTAAAATCCCATTTCTGCCTTGGAACTGTGCTTATAGGATTGATAGAATCACTGTTTCTGAGCTAGAAGGAATTTCCAAAGCCATCTAGAGCAACTCCATCTTTTAGGTTAAATGATTTCCCAAGGTCTCACAGGTAGTAAGTGACAGAGGCAAGAAGTGGATTCAGATTCTCTAACATCAGATCATGGTTTTTTTCACTGTACCATCAATGGCTTTTTTGTTATTGTTATTTTTCAGTCAAGTATGACTATGATCCCATTTAGCAATTTTTTTGACAAAAGAAACCAGAGTCATTTGTCATTTTCTTCTCCAGCTTATTTTACAGGTGAGGAAACTGAGGCAAACAGAGTTAAGTAACTTGCCTAAGATCATATTACTACTAAATGTCTGAGACTGGATCTGAACTCATGAAGATGAGTCTTTCTGGCTTGACTCCACACTCAATCCACTAGGTCACCTAATTGCCCATGAATGATTTTAACCTGGCTATTAGTATCTTACCACTGCTACTACTCTACCCTTCCAAAAAAGATCTCCAGAGACCATGCACAAGAAAAATTTAACCTCCCCTCATTAATAATGATTATGAGATCATGCTTCTTTACCTTAATAATTTTTCACCTTGCTCTCTTCTTTTCCCTTACTCTAAGAATTATAATCAAATCATCACTTCTAGTATTTCTGGAAAGGGTATTTTAATGAAGTACTCTGTTTTTCCATTCACTTTCCATTATGGATTTGCCAGTTCATAAATACTTTCCCTGACAACTACTTCCTTATATATGTTGTCTCCACCACTGGAATTTAAGATCCTTGAGGAGAGGGGCATTTTTAAAATTTGTATCCCTAGCATTTTGTACTGTAGTTGACACATAATAAACTCTATGTTTTTCATTCATTCATCCATCTACAAGAGCTTTCAAAGCTTCTATGTATGGTATTTTGTTTTGTTTTCTGCACATAGTAACTTGAACTCATTTTCAGCTGCTCAGGCATCAATTCTCAGCTAACCATGTTTATTTTATTTTTCCAAATCTGAAAATCATTCTCCTAAGCAGAAAAAAAAACAGCTGCATAATAGAAGCTGAACCCATCTCTTTCATCATCCCTTCCAATTCAAGAATTATCCTATCTCTTCTTTTATCTTCTTATTCACCAAATTGTTAAGAAAATCCTTTTTGTTAACTTAGCAGTCATCTCAATCATCATGTCTTTTTGAACTTAAAGGCTCCTCAAATTATTACAGACCATACCACACTTATGTATTCGTCCTATTACCTTCTCTTGCTTCCATCTTCAAAACATATTTGTTAACTTTAAATTGGTCAAGTTTCCCATACAATCACATTAATCCCTTTAGATAACTTCCTCTTTTTTATTCTTCATTGGAATCCTTTGAATTTGATATTAGAATTTTATCCCAGAGAGTATCCTATCACCATAGCACTAACTTCACCTGAAGAAACTTAGGACATGGAATTCTACCTTTTTTTTCCACTAAACTCTTTAAAATCTACTATCCCACAATCTAGAATGTGCTATTTCCCCCTTTACAAGCTTTGTAAATTGACATGATTACTTCTTCCCAATATGCTAGTAATTTCCATTTTGGTAGTAAGTTTTTCCTTATTGGTTAGAATAAGGTCCAGACATGGTTCTCTTCAACAATGAGATGAATCAAATCAATTTCAATTGTACAGTGATGAAGAGAGCTAATCTACACCCAAAGAGAAGACCCTGGGACATAGCATTCTCATTCTTTCTATTTTGTTGTTTGCATGCATTTTGTTTCCTTTCCTGGTTTTTTGTTTTGTTTTGTTTTGTTTTTCCCTTCTTGGTCTGATTTTTCTTGTGCAGCAAGATAATTGTATAAACATGTATACGTATATTGGATTTAACATATATTTTAACATATTTAACATGTATTAAACTACCTGCCATCTAGAGGAGGGATCCCCATCTAGGGGATCATAGCCATCTAGGGAAGAGGGTGGGGAGAAGGAGAGGATAATTTGGAACAGAAGGCTTTGCAATGGTCAATGTTGAAAAATTATCCATATGTATGTTTTGTAAATAAAAAGCTTTAGTAAAAGATAAAAAGATAATCTCTAGGGGCAGCTAGGTGGTGCAGTGGATAGAGCATCAGCCTTGAATTCAGGAGGACCCGAGTTCAAATGTGATCTCAGACACTTAACACTTCCTAGCTGTGACCCTGGACAAGTCACTTAACCCTAGACTCAAAAAGAAAAAAAAATATATATATAATCTGTAATTTTGAAATTACATTTTTTTAAAAAAGAATAAGGTCCAAAATAAGTTGCCTTTTTTGTTCTTCCATGCTTAGAAAGCATCCATTAGATATCCTTATAGTTGAAGTACCCTAACTTGTTTCTGTAGCTTATATTCTGTATTCATTTCTCCCTCTGGCCAGGTAGTCTGTAGCAGATTCTCATCTTGTTGTTTAGTTGTTTGGTTGTGTCCAATTCTTTGTGATCCTGTGTGCCATATTGTCCATGGGTTTTGTTTTGGTTTTTGGTTTTATATATATACATATATATATATATATATATATATATATATATATATATATATATATTTTTTTTTTTTTTTTTTTTTTTTGGCAAAAATACCGAAGAGTTTTGCCATTTCCTTCTCCAGTGAATTAAGGCAAACAAACAGAGGTAAGTGACTCACCCAGTTCACACAATTACTGTCTGAAGCCAGATTTGACTCAGGTCTTCCTGACTCCAGGCCCAGAAATTTTTCCACTGAGTTACCTAGCTGCCTCGTTAGCAAAATGGCTTATGTTTTTTTTTTTTTTTTAATTTCAGTGGCCATCAACCAAATGTTTTTTAATCATGATCTGGACTTTAGATTTTTTTATATGAGTACACTTCCACTAAAGTCTTACTCTGAAATCTCATTAGATTATGGAGGTGACCCTAATTTCTCAAGAAATGTTCCAGCAAAGTGCAAGGTTAGGAAAGCTTTATCAAGATATCATTAGGAACCCTGGCTAGATTATATATTTTTATTTGAAAATCAGAATAGTTAAATTCAGAGTCTCATCCCCAGGATAGTTGTACGGTAATTTTTTTTAAGCCATAGCCACTGTCCAAAAAATAAAAAGTTTGGCAAGACTAAAATCTTTAAAGTAGAAAAGTACACAATGCTGCTCAATTAAATATCTTCTTTATTCTGTTCTTTTGAATAAGGTGTTCTTATTCATTGCTATATTCCAGTCATCAATCACTTATCACTAAATTTCAATGATATCTGTGAGATCAAATTTATCTTTCTACATGTATATATCATTTTCTTCAATAGAATTTAAATTCTACAAAGGCAAAGATGATTTCATTTTTTTCTTTGTATTCTAATACCTGATGCATAGTTAGCCTTTAATATTAGGACTACCACCTTTACTGGATTAGTGAAGGTCAGAGTTTGGAAACAGTTTTCTCCAAACAGAGATTTGTGTGTTAGAGTGATTACCTAACTTGTATATTCCTTACAACTATACAACTATTTATTCTATGTATATTTAAGAACAATGTTTTAAAGGCCCCCTTCCTACTCACACATATCTACAGATGTTAAGTATAGGCATCTGAAAAGGACATCACAAGCAATCTTGGATTAGTCTGCAAGAATACTTCTTCATCCTCAACTACATACCCTTTCAATCACACATGTCTCAGTCCTTGGATAGAAGGAGGGATTCAGTCCTTGAAGGTGGAAAAATCAGCCTAATTGAATTGTGGTCTAGTGACTCAAAAGAATTATTGCACTTCCCTATGGCCGTCATATTAACATATCAAGCATTTGACAGTCTGGGAGAGCAAACAACCAAGTCACTTTGGGCAGACACATAATACCCATCAAGGATTTCATTCAGATTTCTTCTCATTGACTTACATTTAGAAAGAGCAAAGAAAGAAAAAAGCAATTTTACAATATATTGTCAGAAGAGAGAAATGACCCAAAGCTTTGGTCTTAATTATCTTCCATGTGAAGAGATTCTGGAATGTTGCACATGGGAAAACTGACAAGCCTTGAATAATGAGAATAAAGAGGAGGGAATTTGGGAGCGAGAGCTAGAAATGCCTGGAGAAGAGGTAAGAATCAGGTTGTATCTATTCAGTGCCAGACATCTGAATCAACACTGAAAAGTGCCAGCAAATATTTGGACATTCTCTCTATGTGACTACCAAACATTCTAATCTGAGTATAATGTGGTTGCCTTCTTGAGTTTCATGCAAATGTATGATCCTGGGAGAGGCACAATGGTTGAGTCCTGCTCCTAGCATTTATTATTGATGTACTTGGACATCCTACTTATTCTTTCTGGGACTATGCTTCTTTCTCTGTAAGATGAAGAAAATTTTTAAACTATCTTCTTCCCAAGGGTGTATGTGAAAATCCTTTGTTAATTGCAATAATTCTAATACAAATGCTGACTAATTCCACAAGCACCTTCTATTTATCAGGCATTATATTAGATACTGTGGATAAACAAGCAAAAAATGGTATAGTCCTCACAAAGCTTATGTACTGCTGTTCTTAACTATTCCCTATATTCTATGTCTGCTGTATCCTATCAGGCATTCTTTCTCATGTAGAGACTAGTTTCCCATCTCTGACATTCATAAATACCATCTGCCAGGGCTCTTTCCTGATTATTTCTCAAATACTCATGTTGCGTGGAAGGGAACTAGGATCCAGAATCACATACAATCTCAGAACTCAAAGCACTAGCAGACACTCTCTTCACCTCCAACAAATCAAAGCTCACTATCTAGCTCACACTATCTAAATGTTAATTCTTCATCTGTGTTCCATTTTCCAGACTTCATTCTTCACTATCAAAACACTTGATCAAAGACATCAAGGGGCTGAATCTAACACAACCATACCAAAATAAGATCAGTAGTATCAAGATGATGTCTAATAATTTTTTATAGCTCAGAGAGTAATTATTAGTTATTAATGATCCTTTCACCTTTCATACAATTATCTGTCTTTCAACTGAAGCCATCCCCAGAATCTAATCATTATTAGCTATAGTTATATAACATCTCAAACTCATAATGGCCATGAGGGAAAAAAATGTAAGAAATGACTATCTTTATAGTTACTAGCACATGATAAGAAAAAATAGGTCTTTTCTTGTTCCTAAGGAGAGACAATAGACAGAATAAGTAGGCTAGGAAAGTGAGGTCCAGACTGTCCTACACCAGGGAAACATCTTTGACCTGGACTTCATGAAAGGAATTCTGTTAGCAATCTCTGTTAGTAATTATTTGAATTGTCAATTGACTAGCCAATGTGAAAAAGCTTGAGTTAAGTTCATCCTATCAAAGTATTAAGGAACCTAAGTACCATGATATCATTTCTCAACACTATTCATATGAGGCAATGACACTATACAGCCATACCATATTCTATAAACTATATTCTGGTGGTCCTATTGAACTGTCCTATGGATCATGAGCCATCTCTTTCCTTCTAACAAAAGTTCTTCCTTTGTATTTGTTTCCATTTCTTAGGGCTTGGCAGTATATCACATGCAACATACCAAACTTTTTAAAATAGAAAATAATTAAGACTATGGCCTCTTGACCACATGATGCATAATTTTCTGCTTTCCTTTTTGCTCCTTATAGACCATGTCAGTGAGGATAAAGCCAGGGAAATTCCTTCAGTGCTATCTTACCAATAGAAGTTTGATTGCCTAGCCTCTCGAATTCCATGTTTCGTATTCTAAAAGCCACGATAAACCCTTCCTTATCTAAGATTATTAAGGAAAAAGGAAGCCCTGAACACATAAAAATCTACAAGAAACATAAATTCATATTAGCCATTATTACAATACTATCATCAGCTGCCAGCAAGGAATAGCAATCTACTAGGCATGAGTTTCAAAGCTTCTACTTTCTTTTGCCCTTGGAAGAGACTAATTAATGACCAACTAGCATTTATTAAAAACTACTGTGTATTAGACTCTGTGCTAAGCAAAGCAACATTATACAGCAACACTAAGAGGCAGGAGGATATAATGGGTAGAAACTGCCTCTATTGCCTAACTAGTGGGTGACTAGGTGAGTCAGAACCTGAGTTTCTTAATAAGTAATATTACGGAGCTGGACTTATTAGCCTCTAAAGTTCCTTCCAGCTCTAAATTTAGAATTCTATATGATTCCCATTCTTTAGGGGATCTACCAGTCATTAACCATTTCCTCAGTTATTTAAGAAAAAATAGTGGGAGAGGGTTTAGGGCAAGATAAGATAGAGAGATGATCTCTCAAAACTATTTTGTGAATATTATATATATATAGAATATTATATATAATTATATATTATATATAATTATATATAAATCTTTCCAATAAGACATAAATCTGTCCATATACTCTCTTGTGAAGACTGATTCGGGCTCCAAAAAGCAACTGTGAGATTATTCCCAAATCATAGAAGATTTGAATAGATGATCCATAATAACAGGAAGATCCTGGTTCAAGAAACCACCTTTATGATGGTTTCTTGTTTATATCAACTTAAAAATACTTATTTATATAAATACTCTACTTCACTCGGCAATTTAAAAATTAACTTGCTGTGTCAGATGGAACCACAAAGATGAAGCCTACAACTGGGAGATTCCTTCCCCACCATATCCTTCTTATTACTAATTTCAATAGAAAACATTAGGTGAGTTATATCTACAAAGTTTTTATTCACATGGCAATGTTTTGGACCAACTCCTAAAGGATTCCCCATTCTGTAGAAAAAAGCTTTAAATTGAAAATAGGAAAACGGGCTTGTATTCTTCCCTCAACCTCTCTCTCTTTATATTTGCCTTTATATGCTTCTCTTGAATCTTATGTTTGAAGGTCACATTTTCTGTTCAGCACTGGCCTTTTCATCAGAAATACTATCCTCTATTTCAATAAATATCCATTTTTCTTATGAAGAATATTATATGCCAAGCCTTCATTTTTTTTTCTAGATGCATCTTGTAGACCTCAAAGTACTGGAAAGGAAGTTCCCATTCAAAGGCAATTTATCTTAAGATACTGTAAATGATACTAATTTTTTCATTTGAAATATAAGTTGTGCTGTAATAAATAATCTTGTCATGTGTAACCACTGTCCATTTAGTTAAACTTCTGGTATCAAGAAAGTCTATTTAAATTTATTATTGTCATAACCAATGTGGCACATCTAACTCAACTGTGAAAGAATATATCACAAATCACTTTGCTGCTTATATGGACAAAGATTCCACCACCCTTCCCCTATCCTTACCCTTTTGCAATAACATTTTTTTTTTTTGCTGAGGCAATTAGGGTTAAGTGACTTGCCCAGGGTCATACAGCTAGGAAGTGTTAAATGTCTGAGGCCAGATTTGAACTCTAATCCTCCTGACTTCAAGGCTTATGCTCTATTCATTGCACCACCTGGCTGCCCCTCAAGCTATCATCTTCATCAATGTGGAAGCCTCTATATCTTGTGTGATCCTGACTGTGCTTCCATGGTATTTGAAATACTTTTCTCTGACTCATTGTACTATTTTCTTTGACCTGGAAGATTTGGAATTTGATTATAATAATCCTGAGAGTTTTCATTTTGTGATCTCTTTCAGGAGGTGATTGGTAGCGTCTTTCAATTTCTTTTTTACCATCTAGTTCAAAGTTTTCCTTGATAATTTCTTGAAAAATGATATCTCTTTTTTTGGTACCATGGCTTTTAGGTAGTCCAGTGATTCTTCAATTATCTTTCCCAGGCCAGTAGTTTTTCCAATAAGATATTTCACATTTTCTTGCATTTTTTTTATTCTCTTATTTTATTTCATTGTCTCTTGATGTCTCATGGGGTCATTAGTTTCCACTTGCCTGATTCTAATTTTTAAGGAATTCTTTTCTTCAGTGAGATTATATACCTCTTTTTTTCATTTAGGGCAATTCTAGTTTGTTTGGCTTTTTCCTGAGGCAATTGAAGTGACTTGCCCAAGGTCACACAGCTAGGAAGTAGTTAAGTGTCTGAGACCACATTTGAACTCAGGTTCTCCTGACTTCAGGGTTGATGCTCTATTCACTGTGCCATCTATACACCCCCAATTCTGTTTTTAAGAAGTTTTTTCCTTCAGTAAATTTTTGTGCCTCTTTTACCAAGTTATTAATTCCTTTTTCATAATTTTCTTGGATCACTCTCGTTTTCCCCCCAATTTTTCCTTTATCAATTTTTACTCTTTTTCTTTAATTCTTCCAGAAATTCTTATTGAGCTTGGATTCAATTAGCATTTTTACATCTGTAGTACTTGTCCTCCTTCTTTATTGTTTAAATTAAATAGACAAAAATCTATTTTCTCTCCCTCCCTTCTATCATCCCACTCCACTGAGGAAAAAAAAAAAGGAAAAATGTATTTTTTATAACAGCATACAAGCAACACAAATTCCCTCAATGTCTGAATACAAAAAAAAAAAAAAATACATGTCTTATTCTACTCTTTAAATCCATCCCCTTTCTGTAATTTGAGAGCATTTTTCAATATAATCCTCTGGAATCATGATTGGTTATTGTTTTCATCATATTCCTTATTGTTTTCATCATATTTCTTATTGTTTTCAGTCATTTATCTTTATGGTGTTGCTGTGATATTGTCCTTCTGGTTCTGCTCATTTCATTTTTGTTTACTAATTTCCTCAAAATTATCCATTTTTTATATAATAGGTAGTATAAATTGGTTTTCTGACTACTGATTTTACACTGCATCAATTAATGTCTTCCCACTTACTTTTAAAATCATCTATTTCCTGTGTTTATCTTTTTAAAACCTATGTATCCGCTTAAGTTTCATTAGATAACTCTACCTTTTCCTCTTTTTTTTCCATCTTCTACTCTTCAACATTTCATTCCCAAATCACTAAATGCACACTCAAGATCCCTTTTCAAAATCCATATTAGTAACAATGTATGTAAAGGTTTGTCAGAAATTGAATAATGTATGTTGATTCAATTCAATTTAACAATCATTTATTAAGATTCTATTATATGGGGTATCCCAAAAGTATTAGTGTATCTATAAGCTTTGATAACTTAAAAATGCAGTTAGACTTTGGGGATATCCCATATAATGCAATTTAATTCAATAAGTGTATATTAAGTGACTACTATGTGCTAGAAACTGTGCTTAGAATTGATAGTGGGGATGGTTTTAATCTGTGATATAAAGATAAAAAAAAACAATATTTGTCATCAAAGTGTTTACATTCTACTGGAGGGAAATAACTAAAATATATACAAAATAAATATAGAATTATTGGGGGGCTAACAATCACATATTTTATCCTACTTAATCTACTGGTGTCACCAACATTTGTTGAGAGATTATGACATGTTGTTTGCATTTATATAATGAAATGAACACAGAGAACAAAGAGCTAATTTTGAAACTGTGACATTTAACTAATGATTTTTCTTCTTCAAGCCTCAGTTTTCTTTTCTGTCAAATGGTAATATCTGCAGCACCTATTTCACAGAGTTGTGACAGACCTTATGCTTCTGACTGAGGAGACAATGGCAAATTTAAAAATAATCCTTGCTTATATTTTACTGGGATGCTGCTGTTAATGATAAATATCAAATAATTATGATGATTCAAATAATAATAACAATAAAAACAATGGCTTTTTACTCTACCAAGTATGCTTCCTCTTTTTGTTCTTCCTTTGGTTAAAAAATTCAGTAATATCAATTTTGATCTAAAATGACCATAAAAAGAGTAAAACTGGTTTTCATTAATGGATTTATAAACTAGCTAAGAAGACAATGCCAAAGGGAAAGTTCCAAACATACTCTGATCAAGAGCAACATGGCTGGGATAAGTACATAATCCTTTTCTCTCCATCCCTCCTCCCCCCAAAGCCCAAGCTCATTTGGAGCTGCAGCTTCTAGTATGTTTGCCAGAAAACCAGTCTCACCACTTTATAGATATGACTCTCGTCACCTTGTACCTAAGAGCAAAGTGCTTTCTAAGCACTCAAATTATGAGTGCCAGAGATAAAGTGCTGGAAAAAAAGGTGAGGCTCTGAAAGCAGAAATGCCCCTGCTTAGAGAATGTCACTGAAAGTGATACACAGAACTGAAACATGGAGTAACCTGAGCTTCATGAATTTCTGGAAACCTGATCCAGGAAGCAGCAGTAGGAGATGGGGCAGCTCCTTTGTAGGAAAGGCATTCTGTGGATTAGGATGAGCAGTCTGAAAAGCACAGGAGCACCCAGTGTACTGACCATCCATAGTATCCCTGCTAGGAACTTGTGTTGTTCTTATTTTCATCTTGTGACAGAAGGGAGATTCTACAAGAGAGCTTGAGGGACGTGCTGGCATCACTCTTTGAACTAAGCTAAAATTGGGCCTCTTCATTTCTCATGTAAATCACCTTGACTTACCCACTCAAATACCTCCTCCCCAAAAGAAACATATATACTTAACTCAAAACAGCAAAGGCAAATACCTCTAATGTTAACCCACAATGAATCGGTAGTTTTCTTCCTTTAAAGATTCTCCTTAAAAGAATGGGAGAAGGATTTTAGAAAAAATAAAATAAAATAAAACAAGCTACTAAAAAATTCCCTTAAAAAAATCCCCAGGACCAGATGGATTTACATGTAAATTCTACCAAACATTTAAAGAACAATTAACTCCAATACTATATAAACTATTTGGAAAAAATAGGCAATGAAGGACTCCTATCAAACTCCTTTTATGATACAGACATGGTACTGATAGTTAAACCAGGTAGGTTTAGAAACAGAGAAAGAAAATTATAGGGCAATATCCCTAATGAATATTGATGCAAAAATCTTAAACAATTATCAGCAAAGAAATTACAGATAATCATCCCCAGATTAATATACCATGACCAAGTAGGATTTATACCAGGAATGCAGGCCTGGTTCAATATTAGAAAAGTATTAACATAATTGACTATATCAATAACCAAATTAACAAAAACCATATTATTATCTCAATAAATGTAGAAAAAGCATTTGATAAAATCCAACAACCATTCCTACAATATAGGAATAAATAGACTTTTCCTTAAAATAATAGCATCTATTGAAAAAACATCAGCAAGTGTCATATATAATAGGGATAAACTAGAACCATTCCCAATAAGATTAGGGGTGAAACAAAGTTGCCCACTATCACCATTGATATTTAATATTGTATTAGAAATGCTAGCCTTAGCAATAAGAGAAGAAAAAGAGATTAAAGGAATTAGAGTAGGTAATGAGGAAACCAAATTATCACTCTTTGCAAATGATATTATGGTATACTTAGAGAACTCCATAAAATCAATTAAAAAGCTATTAGAAATAATCCACAACTTTAGCAAAATTGCAGGATACAAAATAAATCCACATAAATAATCAGCATTCTTATACATCACTAACAAAATCCAACAGCAAGAGATACAAAGAGAAACTCCATTTAAAATAACGTTGATAATATAAAATATTTGGGAATTTATCTGCCAAGGGAAAGTCAAGAACTATATAAGCAAAACTACAAAACACTTTCTATACAAATAAAGTCAGATCTAAGCGATTGGAAAAATATCAAGTGCTCTTGGATAGGTCAAGCAAATATAATAAAGATGACACTATTCCCTAAACTAATCAATTTATTTAGTGCCATACCATTCAAAGTGCCAAGAAACTATTTTACTAAACTAGAAAAAATAACAACAAAATCCATCTGGAAGAACAAAAGGTCAAGAATTTCAAAGGAATTAATGAAGAGAAAATCAAATGAAGGTGTCCTAGCTGTACCAGATGTAAAACTATATTATAAAGCAGTGATCATCAAAACCATTTGGTACTGTCTAAGAAATAAACCAGTTGATCAGTGGAATAGATTAGGTTCACAGGACAAAATAGCCAATTACTATAACAATGTAATATTTGGCAAACCAAAAAGCCCCATCTTTTGGGATAAGAATTCACTATCTGACAAAAACTGCTAGGAAAATTGGAAAATAGTATGGAAAGTAGGTATAGACTCACACCTAATACCATATACCAACATAAGGTTGAAATGGGTTCATGATCTAGACATAAAGAATGATTCTATAAACAAATTAGAAGAACATAGGATAGCTTACCTCTCATATTTGTGGAGGAGAAAGGAATTTGTGACCAAAGAAGAACTAGAGATAAGATAGATATCAAAATAGATAATTATGATTATATTAAGTTTAAAAATTTTTGTACAAACAAAACTAATGTAGACAAGATTAGAAGGGATGCAATAAACTGGGAAAACATTTTTACATCCAAAGGATCTGATAAAGGTCTAATTTCCAAAATATATAGAGAATTAACTCAAATTTATAATAGTTCAAGTTATTCTTCAATTGATAAATTGTCAAGGGATATGAACAGACAATTATCAGATGAAGAAATTGAAACTATTTGTAGCCACATGAAAAGGTGTTCCAAATCACTATTGATCAGAGAAATGCAAATTAAGATAACTGAGATACCACTACACCCTCTCAGATTGGCTAAGATGACAGGAAAAGATAATGATGAATGTTGGAGGGGATGTGGGAAAAGTGGGACACTGATACATTGTTGGTGGAATTGTGAATGGATCCAACCATTCTGGAGAGTATTTTGGAACTATGCTCAAAAAGTTATCAAACTATGCATACCCCTTGGACCCAGCAGTGTTACCACTGGTCTTATATCCCAAAGAGATCTTAAAAGAGGGATAGGGACCCACATATGCAAAAATGTTTGTGGCAGCCCTTCATAGTGGCAAGAAACTGGAAACTGAGTGGATGTCCATCAACTGGAGAATGGCTGAATAAATTATGGCATATGAATGCTATGAAATACTATTGTTCTATATGAAACAACCAGCAGGATGATTTCAGAAAGGCTTGGTGAGACCTATGTGAACTGATGCAAAGTGAAATGAGCAGAACCAGGAGATCATTATACATAGCAACAACAAGATTATATGATGATCAATTCTGACGGATGTGACTCTCTTCAACATTGAAATGATTCAAACCAGTTCTACTTATGCACTGTTGAAGAGAGCCATCTACATTCAGAGAGAGAACCATGGAAACAGAGGGTGGAACACAGCTTAGCATTCTCACTCTGTTATTATTTGTTTGCATTTTGTATCTTTTTTCTCAGTTTTTCTTTTTCTTCCTTTTTGATCTGATTTTTCTTGTGCAACCAGATGGCTGTGTGAATATGTATACACATATTGAATCTGGCATGTATTTTGGCATATTTGGCATATATTGGACTGCCTATAGGGTTGGGGAGGGGATGGAAGAAGATGGGGAAAATTTGAGGCAGGAGGTTATGCAGGAGTCAATGTTGAAAAAATTACCCATGCATATACTTTGTGAATAAAAAGCTTTTTAAAAAAAGAATGGGAGCAGGGATAGGGCTGCCTCCACTCCAGCAAACTGCTCCCATGTGTAGCACCCAATCCTTACTTCTCTCCTCACAGTAAGAGGCCCAAAGGAACCTACATCCTCTGAAGTCAAGAGAAGAGGGTCCTGGGGCTGAGGCTGCTCTCCTTTTGAAGATCTCTCTAGTTATTAGCTTTTCTTATTCAGTGATAAGTGAGAAGGACATGACCAGATGCAGCCTAAAGCACCCAATTACTAAACTAACACTAGTGAATGGTTGGATTCAAAGAAAAACCGTCAGCCTTAAAACAGAGAATAATATAAGATACAAAACAGTTATGGCCCAAAACCTGTGATACTTTCAGTAAAGTGCTATCAAGCACCAGGAAATAGAGACCCACCCACTCCCAAATCTACACAAAGCTCTTTCTTTAGAAAAGACTGGGCTATCTCAAAAATCATATCTGTATGTGTGTCAACAGTGGTCATTCAGGCTCTACTTGAAAACTAATCACCTCTCAAGGGAGCTCATTCCACTTTGAGACAACCAAAAGATGGTCTAAGACATTGATTCCAAGTCATGCTTCCATAAAGAGGCTAACTAAATACATGGTCAGGTTGTCCTAAGAGGCAAGGCTTCACATAAAGAATGGTTTTGTATGTTATGGGCAGCGTATCATACAAGAACAAATTCAATGGCCCAAGGTTACTAAATAGGAGAGACACAGGATAAAAGTTATAAAGAGGGCAATTTAATTTAGTCTTGAGGTCAGGAAAACTTAATAATAATAGAGCCTTCCAAAAGTGGATAGGCTGCTTCAAGAGAAAGTGAGTTCCCCCTCACTGGTAATATTCTAGCAGAGTCTAGATGGTCATTTATTGGGTACAATTTAATGGCATCCTCTTTCAAGTATGGTTTGGACCTGATAGCCCTTTCATTTCTGAGACCCTATAATTCCATAATTGTCTAATTTTTGACATGGGTAGCACAGTCACAGAATTCTCTAAGACTATAAATTATAGATAAGATGCCATCCTGCATTGCAAAAGTGATATTCTTTAATCAGGATATTCCCTATAGCAATGAAACCCATCCAAGACCATTTTCTTATGTCAATCCCTTTAAGACACACATCTGACATAGAATCACATGAGTCAGAATATAATCCTAGTGTACATATAGAGACAATATAATGCAGAATAAAGGAAAAGGGGAACGGAATAAGCATTTACAAAGTGTCTGCTACATGTTAGGAGCTGTGTTACATGCTAGAGGTACAAATTACAGTCACTTGTTGCAAATATCTCCTTTGATATTCATAAAAATTCTGGGAGGCAGGTATTTTATTATTATTATTACCATCAATATTATCCCCATTGTATAATTCGGTAAATTAAGGGATAGCAGTGATTTAGACTGGGCCACAAGAGTAGTAAACATCTGAGACTGGATTTGAATTTCCCTGACTCCACGCCCACTGCTCCACCAGCTAATGGAAGCAATTGTCTGGAGTATAGGCAGAGCTAGCCCTGCCCTACTTTTCCAAGTAGAAATTTTAAAGTAAGGAAACTCAAATTTTTATCAAGTTCTAAGACCAGAGGTATTTGCTTTTCTTGCTCTGAGTTAAAGAACACTAGATTTAGAGCTAATGGACTTGAGTTCAAATGCTATCTTTATTATTTACAAGTCATTTAACTTTATGGGCCTTTGTTTCCCCTTTTATAATGGGAAGATTGGACCAGATGATCACTTGGAGTTCTATATCCTGATCCTATGATCCTATGAACCACCAGACAGGATCCCTAGTAATGAAGTTCTGGAGCACACTCAAGTCTGCTGGCTTAAAGATAGCAACACAATCTCACAAATGTGCAAAGGATGAATGAAAGCAGGAAACCCAATTAAACAGCTGCAGTCAATGGAGCTGACTTAGGAGCATCTATGAGCAAGGTGGGCCATAGAAATGCCTCAAGAGGCACGATTTGAGGCAATTTGGTATGACTGTGTCCTGATGGGCAAACAACAGCTGCAAGGAGGCTAGCAGCAATCAGAGATGAGATTGCTCATTAAAGCAAAAGCATCTCCAAAGAGCACAGTTATACCTAAAGCCCAAACATAGTTGATAGCCATAAGAACTAAAAAAAAATCATAAACTGAAACAGTTTCTAATTATAAAATCAAAAGTTTACAAAAGAAAAAATACATTCAAATAGAATTATTTGATTTTTTAAAATATTTTTGGTATGGAAATAAGAGTTGCCTTTTAAGCTATAGAAGGACCTCAGTCTGAGTCAACAAAACATTCCTATCTTTATGTAATTTTTGAGTAATTTAAAGATTAATTTTATGCCTTATTTGAAGTCTTCCTTCAAATTCCTTTCCCCCAGTCCAATCAATAATGATTTTTTTTCTTTAAGGCCTCTCATTGTATCTCACTTCTGTGCTTATGTATTATTTTATATTATAGTTAGGTGTGTGTGTGATTATGAGGCTCATTCACTTACAAAATTGTAAACTCCAGGAATACAGAAAATATATCTAAATTCCATTTAATAGCTGGCATTTTGCAGAGTGTTCTGAACATAATAAACGTTTCGCAAATAATTTTTAATCACTTAGAGGTGACAAAATCTAAATCTGTGCTATGAAATGTAAGATTTATAAAATGTGTACTTGTAAACAACTAGTGTGGCATATAATAAATGCAGTCATTTCTATCCAAAGAAAACACTGTTGAACTACCATAACTACCATAACCAAAACTGTGCTTTGAGCTTGGCTTTTTTTTTTTCCTGTTGTAGGAGCAGATTTACATTATTTCATCTATACTCTTATCACCTGCTTTCCCTAGTGACCAATAATATGCATTTTCAAGATAGCTGGCAGTAAGTAGGAGAACAATAAAGCAGACTGACAGACGGGTGGAAACTGAGCATTTTGCCTCAGTAGTACCATGTTCTAATCCACTGGACTGGGATTTAGGCAGAAAATCTGTTTCTATAGCCCAAGAGTGAATTGCAATGAGAATCAAAAGGAAGCGAGAATGAGATAATTCATAGGGAAAATTAGCATATATAACAGAAATATCAGTAGGGATAACCAATGGTAATGATGTTGAAGAAATTATGACCTAAGATGACTAAACCAAATATGAGGATGATGAATAGTTAATACAACAAAAAAGATATACTAAAATAAGAAAGCAGATTTGACCTTAGTGACAAAGCATCACTAAGATTTGGTAGAATGGAAATCGTGATAAGAATTTGATTATAGAAAAAAAGATACCTTATCCAAGAGAATGCCTAAAATAAGGGTGCTGAAGCAATATGGTTTGTTAAGAAAATAAACTAACATGAGGAAATCTAGTTGCATAATGAGAGAGCCATGTTGAAAATCATTTGGGTGATAAGGGAGAAATGAAGCAATACCATCAATACTCCCATCTAGAAAATTAAAAGAAATTGATGAGGAATTTGGAAAACAGATCACAAAATTAACATGGAGAAAAGATTCAGTAACTGTTAGGGTTTTGAATTATTAGAAAACTAATGTTCCCTCTCTCCTCAAAGAAGAGCAGTTTATAACTTCTTGGCTTTACTCAATGATAATTTCATCCTTTAAAAGGTGGAAGAATCAATGAAGGGAGCTTCATTTCTGCATTCAGTTATCACCAACAAGCAGGATCATAGATTTAAAGCTAGAAAGGGCCTACAGAGCAATACAAGCCTCTCTTTTTTTTTTTTTTTTTTTTGACTCAGAATTTGATCATTTAATTGGAACTAAGCTACTAAAAATTATAAACTTCAAAGGGAATTCATTCATTCATCTATTCAGTCATTACATATTGTTTCTATGCCTACTATGTGTGTTATAACAATGACATTGCTGGGTTTTTTTTATTTTTTAATTAATTTTATAATTATAACTTTTTTTTGACAGTGCATATGCATAGGTAATTTTTTTTTTACATTATCCCTTGTACTCCCTTCTGTTCCGAATTTTCCCCTACTTCCCTCCATCCCTTCCCTAGATGGCTGGCATTCCCATACATATTAAATATGTTATAGTATATCCTAGATGCAATATATATGTGCAGAACCAAATTTTGTTGTTGTTGTTATTGTTGCAAAGGAAGAATTGGATTTGGAAGGTAAAAATATTCTGGGGAGAAAAACAAAAAAAATGCTAACAGTTTACATTCATTTCCCATTGTTCCTTTTCTGGGTATAGCTGATTCTGTCCATCATTGATCAATTGGAATTGGATTAGTTCTTCTCTATGTTGAAGAATCCACTTCCATCAGAATACATCCTCATACAGTATCATTGTTGAAGTATATAATGATCTCCTAGTTCTGCTCGTTTCACTCAGCATCAGTTGATGTAAGTTTTTCCAAGCCTCTCTGTATTCGTCCTGTTGGTCATTTCTTATAGAACAATAATATTCCATAACATTTATATACCATAATTTACCCAACCATTCTCCAATTGATGGGCATCTGTTCATTTTCCAGTTTCTAGCCACTACAAAAAGGGCTGCCACAAACATTTTAAGCCCCTCTTTTTATGGATAAATGAGATCCAGGGAAGTAATTTACCTAATGTCACACACAGAGTAAAAGTGGATTATAAAACCTGGAATTTGACTCAGAACTTCTGCCTCCAAGTTTATAATATTTAGATATAATGATATAATGAACAGGGAATTAAGGCTTGGAGGAATAGATTAGGAAGTTAAACAAAGATCAGTGGAAGCCCTGATTATTTTATCCAATGTACAAGGTCAGAATGGGAATAGCAAATGCTAAAACACTAAATTATTTACCTAGGGCTCCTTAAATTTCCTCTGCCTATAGACTAAATTGGCCCTGAAGCCAATTAGAGCTAAGCCTACAAATAAGGTTAAAGCACTCCAGCTCTAAAGTGTTGAATGTGAGAAATCATTACACTTTGACTTTATTCCAAAGCAGGAAAAATTGCTAACATAGAAGTAAGTATAACTTTTGGGGGATGTAAGTTATATTTTAGAATTTGTGCTAGAGGAAAGCTGAATATAGCCTGATACTATAGATTTTGGAGAGCAATTTTCAAATGATTCCGATAAAAGATAGCATTCCTTGAATTAAGATTCTTCAGAAGTCAGCCCAGGAGATATAGGAATTCTGAAAACAGTGAAGATGAAAAGGGAGAGTTGTCTAAAGAGATCAATATGAATGGATGGGGAATTTACCAACTACCTCAGAACTTTATAAGATATGTACCAAATAAGACAGTCAAGATGTAATAGAGGGTAAATACAAAAGTTTTACATGGCTCTCTAAAGCTCAGGTTGAAATGAGTATGATAAAGAATGCTAAAAAAAAAATTCCAAAAAAGGATGGTTGGGATTTGGCTTTTTGTTGTTGTTGTTATTGTTGTTGTGTTGGAGAACAAGAAAAGAAAAAATGATAGAACCATAGCTTAGAGTATATTAGAAGATTATGAATAAAAGAAAAAAGATTGATTTATTGAACTTTTTCCCCTCTTGTTTTCACATCTAAAAAGCATGATTTTTTTGAGAGATCAAGTAATGGTTTAATTCATTACTTTCAAGTGAAGAATAGTTTGTAATCTGGAAGCTCTCTTGGGCAAGGGACTTCCCCCTGTTGCAGCAAAAAGATGTTACATACAAATCATAAGTGGGAAAGTAAATTATAATACAATCATATAATCATATATAATACAATCAATACAGTTATAATACAGGGAATGAGTGGTTGTCCATGACAAGCCAGGATAATAGGGGTGTTCTCCAATTCTGTGGGAAGAGTCCTAAGTCCCATGTTATTGGGACCAGAATTCTATGACAGGAACAAGTTCTTAAATCTTAGATTCACCTCACTTAACATACACAAGAGGATATTGACAAGAACTGACTGTTTCAAGCTGTGTTGTAAGAGTCCAATTCCTAAGTCAAACTCTTCTGGGAAAATGGTAAAACTTAAAAAAAAACAAAAAACCTAGATCATTAGTATATTTCAATACAAGTGTCATATTGATAATTATGAAAATTATAATCATTTTCCCAATTGCATAGTTTGGTGCTAGCTTTGCAGATGCTTTCCCTGGGGGGCTGCTAGATGCTGAGTAAGGTTCTCTTGAGGGTCATGTGGGTATATGGGTACCAACACCATTCCACTTCTGTAGTGGCTTCTTGCTCTAGAGTGCCTATGCGGATCATGTACAATTTCACTTCAAATCTTGGCCCCACCTCTGTCAGCTCCACCATGCTATGATCTGATTTCTGGTACACATGGTGCTGAAATGAAATGCAGTCATCCTGGTTGGCAAAAGTAATGACAAAGAGACAAACATCCATGGGTACTGGGAAGAGATATTGGAGAATATTTGAGCCTCGCTGTCCAAGGTGGCAGGAGAATCCATGGAAGATAAGGTGGGGAAAGGCTTGTGGGGCAGTGCCAAGATCAGGGACATTGTGTCACATCACCACATTACACAGTGTGAAATATGCAGTAGACCCAAAGGGCAGATGGCTCACTATGAGACCAACTCCAATGCTCATGCACCAGCAGCAGGTCAGTCACTCTGTTGCCCTTATAAAGATGGACCAGGGCACCCATTTCATGCCAACCTTGGTTCATCTTTTGAGCACCAAGAAATATCAACTTCAGTTCCTTGGCAAGCATCTTGAGCCAAGAGCTGGGGCGCTGAGAAGTGGTGATCATGATCCTCAGATCTTTTGTGTCTGCCCAGTGGTACTGGTCATTTTGGTGGCTCAAGACACTTTCACTCCCTGAATCATCAAACTCCAAGGCTTACTCTAGAATCAGGGCTTCCCTTCAGAGTTCAGTGGGAAGTGGCTGATTCTCCTCAAGGGCTTGCTTGAAATTCAATTTCTTCTCCTCCAGAAGATGCTGCTTCTGCTCCTGGGTTTTGCGATACAAATGCAGGGTGGGCCTCATGTCAAAGCATGCCTGCAGTGAACCAGTCAGCCGCCATTCCCAGCAACTGAGAATGATTTTCTAAATGAAATGAACAGAATAAAAATGACTAACAGAGAGTTAAAAACTAGGGTAATGCTGAAGCCAGCTTGAATCAGTTTTCCAAAATTATTTGTTCAATTTTCAATGTGCACATTTACACTTAAAGAATAGTCATTCTATAAACCAGGGCTTGATTTATTGCTTTATTAATCATCTAAATTAATGCAGATTAAATTTAAAACTATGCCTGTATACATCCTCCCCTCCCTCCAAAAGTTATATGTTAAACATTTGCGTTGGCAAACACCTCTGTGTTGCTCTGTAAATATTTCTTAAGCTCAGAAGGAATGGAGAAGGCTCATGTAATTAAATAATCACAAGCATAGAAGTCTGGGGACTGCAGGTTAATCTTAATTATCATCAACATCATAATCACTAGCATTTATATAATATTTTAAGTGCTTTATGTTATGTATTATATAAGTGTGCAAGTGTTTTATATTAACTCTCACAACACTCCTGGTTGAAGCCCAAGATAGATCACCGAGCTGCTTTCAATGAATTTGGACTTTCAGATCAAACCAAACTATATCCAACTTTAAAAAAAAAAAAAAAAAAAAAAAGAACTGGTAGATGTGGTTGCTAATTTGCTGTTAGTGACCTCTGAAGGACCATGAAAAATAAGGATCTGATACAGAATAAAAATAAAGACAAATAATGTACCAGCAGGATAATAATTTGTCAATAATATGTATTACTACATAATTGCCATGCTTTTAGTTTCATAACATGAAGCTATGAGGGATAGATAATTGTCCCTGAAAAACAGAGACAGTGTCCAAAACGATTTCATACACTAAAACAACAGACTATTTCTAAGATAAAGGCTAAGAATAATTAATTTAAAATCCTCTATATGGATTCAAAAACTCAACTTTACAAATATAGACTAGGGGAAAGATATGGCTAAAAATAGTTATGAGAAAAATCTGAAAGTGTGAGCTATAAGTTTAATATGTCAATTCTATGGAAGGGCAACCAATACTAAGGTGATTTTAGGCTGCCTTAAGCAGCCATGAAGTGATAGAAAGAGGAAAAGCATATATAAGTGCCTACTATGTGCCAGATACTTTATAAATATTATTGGCATAGAAGTGAACCTGGGTTCTCAAAGGTTATTCTAGGAAAATATAAATTCCAATAGATTCTACCATACTGAAAAAGCATTAAAATCCCAGCAATAGGGCTGGATCTGTTGTCTGAGAGTAGTGTTAATCCAGTTGACTACGTTCCTTCTGGGTTTGGAGGGGAGGACTCTCACAACTCTCACCACAAAAGTTATTTTGTCAAGAAAGGATATGAAAGTATTTGAATCCTGTCAGTGACAAATTCCTCCAGGCCTCAGGGTCTTAGCTTTGGAGTACTTGGTAGGTTTTTCTGCTGGAAAGACTATGCTATTTGGAATTGCAATTGAAACATGGTCCAATTAATAACTAGTATCAGTATAAGGAAAAATGACCAGTACAGTAGCATCAGTAAGATCAGATCACATGTTACAGTAGTGATATCTACTACCAATAAGAGGCCCTTTATCCCAATCTTATTATTCCTTCTGTTTACTCCATATTTGATCAATAACTTGCATGTGCTAAGATGCCTACAACAAAGAAAAGAGGTGAGCTCCTTAAATTCTTTTGTTCTGAACAACTGGGTAAATAATGTGCATAAATCAACAAATCTTTCTATTGTCAACGACAGGATATAGGGAGTATAATGCAGGCACCAGCTGCTACTAAACAGGATACACAGAAACAAATATGTCATCCATCATTTCAAACAAGGATCCACTGACCACTTTTTGGCCAGGCATGGGCGCCAATAAGTCTGTTCCTGGTCTAAGTATATGACTTATCACCCAATCAAAACTGACCTCTTCAAGGTCACCAGTGCTGCCTTCATTGATGGATCTGACAGCCTTTTTTCATCATTCATCTTTCTTGAACTGCTTAACAGTGTTGGACACTATTGATTATCTCCTCCAACTGAAAATTTTCTCCCATCTGGGTTATAATGGCATTGTCCTTTCTTAGTTTTCCTTTGACATTTTTAGCCACTACTTCTCACTCTCATTTATTGGATTATCTTCCATGTCTTACCTCCTAACTGTGGGTATCCTCCCCTAGGTTTTAATCCTGGGCCCTATTTTTTTCTCTTTCTTTTCACATATCATAAGGACCCATGAGTTCATCCCCATGCTAATTATTACAAAATATATATGTGGAGACCTAGACCCTTTCCTGAATCCTAGACTCATAACACCAACTGCCTGCTAGATTTCCAACTGGATATTTCAGAAATAACTCAAACTCGATAAGTCCAAAGGAAAATTCAAAAGAAGCCTCTTCTTCCTTACATCTCTATTTCTATCAAGAGCACCACCATCCTTCAAGTCACTCAGGTATGCAACTTCAACCTTATTCCTTACTTTTCACTCTCCCTCTGCCATTAAATACAATTTTGAATTTTTAAAAAATGTTGCTTCTGATAGTCCACTACCAATAAGTGCTACAACTACTTAACTACCCAATAACCATTTACAAAGAGCATGTATAATTGGGTGAGATTGTGGTTAGGATAGACACAAGCATTCTTTATTGAGGGCAAGAAATGACAACTTACAAACTCTTAAAAATATAAATTACCCATGTTTATTGCACTTTTCCCCCGGTTTAAAACTTCAGCCAATATATATAAAGCATGCCATTAAAAGAAGTTTCTGGAAGTGCTTTTTCCAAAGGAGAATATGACTTTTTGCCGCACTACATGATCCCACTTCTCCTTGGCTACCCAACTGCCTTGGCAAAGAGCTTAGGTTTAACCAATTACAGTAGCTGGTGTAAAGTTAATCTGAGCAAACATAGATCACTTCTCCAACTCCATAATTAGGACCAGAATTCGGTAACTGAGACATATTCATAAAAACGGGGTTTCCTAAGTGCCAGCTTTTCTTTGGATCTATCCAGAATATCTTGGAAGGAAAGTTTTCTGTCCAGAGGAGTCTGATGGGAGGATGTGCATACTCAAAAATGAATAATAAGTAGAGACATAAGAAGTATGGAAGATGTGAGAGACAGAAAGATACAGACTAAGAGAAAGAGAGAGACAGAGAGAGACAGAAAGAGAGAGAGAGGGAGACAGAAAGAGAGAGAGAGAGAAAGAGAGAGAGAGAGAGAGAAAGAAAGAGAGAGAGAGAGAGAGAGAGAAAGAAAGAGAGAGAGAGAGAGAGAGAGAGAGAGAGAGAGAGAGAGAGAGAGAAAGAGAGAGAGAGCAAGAGAGAGAAAGAGAACCCAATCCAGCACATTCTAAATAAATTTCCATCACATGGGGGTTCAAAGGGTAATACTGTTTCAGTTGCCCAAGTATTTCATGTCTGTTAGTTACCCTTGGCTTTTAAAGTGCCTTTGTTAGGCTAAAGAACAAGCAGACAACTTAGACAAAAATTTGCTTACATTTACCTTTCCCAAGCCACTCTTTTTTTGGTTTATGGGGTTTGCCTTCATTAAAGCCATTAGTTAGAAAGTTTTTAAATTCCATCAGATATGTTTGAATTTCATACATCTTACCTTTCAAAGAAGGAACTTTGCCACATTCAACAATTTTCTCATATTTACAAACAAAGCAAAGGAGTTTTCTTAATCTATATTTGCAAATTTACTAATTGTCTTTTCCTTCTTTAGACATAGTCACAGCATATATAATGATATACAGCCCTTGTTATAGACTCAAGGTATTGCTATTTGAACTAAGTGCTGACATTGACAAGCATTCTTGATGTGTTCGAGGAGCTGTAAAATTCTGGGCAACATGCATACACCCTTTCTTTCTGACACTGCCAGAAGAGTAGGATTATCATAGCTGCATATGTCTTCAATTGCTAAGATTTTTTTCCTACTACTTCTCAATGTGGAGACTTTTTTCAATCAGTTTAATATTGGGGGGAGCCAGCTTGCTATTTTGGGGTTTTACTATGAAATATTGATTGTGCTCTAGTTTACTGAGAGTTGTACAAAAACCTATCATCCCAGAAATTTGATCTTTCCAATAAAAATCGGCCCAGAAATTAGCCAGGTGAGGGATAGAGAAGAAGAAAAAAATGTTATGTAGCAATTAAGCAGTCTACTACATGAGGCAATCTGATCAGACTAGGCCCTGATTCCCAGAGTAAGGAGGAGGAACACAGAAACAGAAGCAACCAGAATGACTGATGAATCCATAGATATAATCACGGGGCACTGAAAGAATTGTACTAGTCCCTATGTACATCTTTGCTTGTCTAAATACTCATGATTCATGTATTCAGAGATGGCTGGGATATGCTTACCCTGGAATTGTACATTTGTAAGTGAGGTAAGTTTCCTTTACATCCTCCTAGATGTAAAATGGAATAGGCCTGTTGGGTTATTCAAGCCTGGTTTTGTCTTCTTCCTCTGGATCTTTTGTAGCAATAAATTATGACAAATCTTAAGTTCCCTATGGGGAAGGTAAGTGGATAGAGTACCAGGATTGGAGTAAAAAAGACCTGAGTTCAAATCTGGTCTCAGACACTTACTAGCTATGTGACTCTCAACAAGCTAGTAAACTGTGGGTGCCTCAGTTTCCTCTTTTGTACAATGACTGGAGAAGGAAATGGCAAACCACTCCAGTGTCTTTGTCAAGAAACCAAATGGGGTCATCAAAATCATAAAGTCAGATATGACTAAAATGACTGAATAACAAGTTCCCTAAGAGCAAGAACTGTTCCATTTTTTTAAAAATTTGAATCCGTGTGAAATACTAAAGTATATGGATCATTCTAAAGAACAGGAAATTGTGCAATACCTAAAGTAATTATAGAACCATAATTCAATTTAATCCAACAAATAAGCTCATATGATCAGCAAGATTGTAGATTGCTGTTCTGGATCCATTTAACTCTCTAACCTTCCAAAAAAAGAAATTATGCAACAAATGTAAAGCAATTATAACTGAATCCAAAAGACCAAAAAAGATAAAAGATAAAAAGATAAAACAAGATAAAAGCTTTATGAGTTAACACCAGAAAATTCTTACTCATAAAGTGTAACTTAGTAGATAAACTTGTTACCTACAAACCTCTAGATTCTTATGGCAGACACAAGGGAGACCAGGGTCCTAGAATGTTTTTGTGGCTAAAGAGGAAAAAAGAAGTATCAAAATCATGCTGCCTTCTGAAAAGAATTCTAGGTTAGGAAGTCTATTATTTCAAAGACTGGCTAGAATACTTCCCCTACTCACTCACTTTCTCCCTCACAAAAACTAGCAAATGTTGATTCTGGTAATCCAAAAAAGCAAAAGTATGGAATTAAGCATATATTTGGTACAGGTGACTATATGTCAATGTTGAGCCCTAAGGAAAGGGGATTGCAACTACCTGAGAGCAGATCTCTTGTCAAAGGATATTCAGGGCAAGGACAGAGGCCAGTGAATTCTATAATCCCAACTGAGGAGACTTAAGTTGTATGACTACACAAGAGGAAGGTCAAGAAAGTATGTTGCATGGGAATACATAGAGAGACTTTAAAAAGAAATATTTTTAAAGAAAAACTCTTCCTAAATACCTAAACTACAAGCAAATATATTAACAGAGAGGATCTTAAAACAAGAAGGAAGGTTAGCTAGAAAATCCTCAAAGAAAATATAAAGCTTTCTTAACAAAACCCACACTATAAAGTCATGACTCCCAATAAAACATGGATAAACAATTAAAAAGATATGAATTGTTCAAAAGAGAAATACAGAAAAGAAGAAATTAGAAATCAATATAAACCAGAACCTCAAAGGGCAATTTTAGAACTCAATTAATAGAATTTTTAAAGAAGAGTTTTATCTAGAGAAGTGAGAGATCATATAAATGTAAAAATAAAATATAAAATATAAAAATAGAACATAAAGGAAGAAGGCAATGCTAAAATAATACTCCAACTCCATACAAGTCAAAGTATTGACCGTTAAGGCAGAATACATAACCTAACAATCATAGGTTTCCCATAAAAACATGGAAAAAATTAAGAAGAATATTTTAAAGGAAGAAATATAATTCAATAAAACTGCCCAGAACTTCTGAATACCAAAAATAAAGCAAAATCTAAAAATATCATGTTACCTCTTGCAGGTGAGGGTCAGAAAAAAGGGGATATCTGCATTTCAAACTCCAAGTCAAAAAAGTGGTTAAATTTAACAATTTCAATGGCAAAAACAAATTCTTCAAATAGTCAGGGAAGAGGTCTTCCAAAATAAACAGCAGAAAATTTTAATAGCATAAAATTACTCTTCAAATCTGAAAAGTGACAAAAGAAAATAAAATAGCAAAGCAAAAAGCAAAGGAACTCAGTTTATGATATAAAATTATATAAACCTGAGCCAATAATCAATGAAAAAGATGAACATTTAATTTTTAAAGGAGGGGTTTGAACATTAAAATAAAAAGATTTTATACATACAAAATTAATGCAGCCAAGATTAGAAGGGGATCAGAAAGCTGGGGGATATTTTACTGCCAGTGTTTCTAATAAAGGCCTCATTTTTAGAGTACGTTAAGAAATGAGTCAAATTTATAAAAACATTATTTCCTAAATGATAAATGGTCAAAGGATATGAACAAGCCATATTCAGAGGAAGAAATTAAAGCCGTCTGTATTCATATTTTTTTAAGAAGCTCTAAATCACAATTGAATAGAGAAATTCAAATTAAAGCAATCTTGAGGTACCACCTCATACCTATCAGATTAGCTAAAATGACAGGAAAAAATAATGATAAATGTTAGAGGGGATGTGGGAAAACTGGGACACTAATGCATTGTTGATGGAATTGTGAACCAATCCAGCCATTCTGAAGAACTTATGTTCTCTATTGTAATTATGTGCAAAGGGCTATAAATCTGGGAATGCCTTTGATTCAGCAATGTTACTACTGGGTCTAAAGTGCAAAGATATTCTAAAAGAGGGAAAGAACCCACATATGCAAAAATGTTTGATGGTTGCAAGAAATTGCAAATTGAGTGCATACCCATCAATTGGGGAATGGTTGAATAAGTAGTGGTATTTATATATAATGGAATACTATTATTCTATTAGAAATGAAGGGCAGGTTGATTTCAGAAAAGCCTTGAAAGACTTACATGAATGAAGTGAGCAGAAGCAGGAGAACATCATATACCGTCATAGCAAGACTATGTGATTGTCAACTACAACAGATTTAGCTCTTCTCAGAAATACAATTCCAAGACAATTCCAATAGACTTGGGATGGAAAATGCTATATATCCAGAGAAACAACTATGGAGACTGAATATAGATTGAAGCATATTATTTTCACTTTGGGGGGGTTTTTTGTCTTTCTATTGTTTTTCCCTTTCATTTTGATTTTTCTTTTACAACATGACTAATATAGAAATATATTAACATGACAGAGGAAGAGAGAAAATTTATAAAGTCAACAAGTGAAGAAATAATTAGAAGTGGAAATTCAAACATAATCCTTCAAAAATCTTAACTACATGAACAACAGAGATTAAAGAAGCAATAAATAATGTTATATATTGTCCACAAATCTAATAATACAATTTCAGGACAGATTGAAGGGAAGGGAATTAGGCCAAAAACAAAATGAAAAAAAGCCTGTGAATCAAAATAGATTAAAAATTAATTATAGAGATAAAGTATAAAGTTCAAAGGATGGGATAAAAAAAATTTTAAATTTCCACACAGAAGTCAAACCTGATAACTTTAAATGTGAAGGTAGTAAACAATCAAATAAAGTGAGAGTGGCAGAATAAATATGAAATTAAAACCCCAAAATGGTTGTTTATAAAAAGTGTTTTTGAAAATAAATGAAAATGAGTAATTTGAATAAAATTAACCATTCATCAGGTGAATAAAAAATAAGGAGAGATAAAGAAAGGGTAGCAGAGAAAATATATTGCTTAGAGGAATAATAGGCAATAAATCAATATCAATATTAAACATAATAAGCATAAACCAAATGGAATAGTACTTAAATTCATAAAGGAAAAACTAAATGATATTGCAAAAACATATAGCTTGTAACATTGTAATAGTAGGAGACTTAAATATTCCTCTCTCAATGTTAGCCAAATCCAATAGAAATATAAACAAAAGAAAATATAGCACTAAATATATTATTAAAGAATTTAGATATAAATTACAGCATCTTCTGAATGGAAACACTGAAGTGGGTTTGTGTATATGCCCAGAGAGAAGAAAAAATACATAAAACAGATATACATATCTCAGAATCATATGACATCTTTATAAAAAACAAAATAGGTCACATGATAAGGCACAGAGAAATTATTTTTAAAAGCTTTTAAAAAGTACAAATGCAAAACACAATATTTGCAAACAATAACATAAAACTATAATCAATAGACTATATTCAAAAGATGCTACAGAAATGATAAATTTATTTGAAAAGAATGACAAAACTGATGAATCTTTGGTCAATTAAAAAGAGAAAAGGGAGGGGAGAAGAGAGAGAGAAAAAAAGAGGAGAAAGGGAGGAGAAAAGGAAGAGAGAAAGACAAACAGAGAGAGAGAGAGAGAGAGAGAGAGAGAGAGAGAGAGAGAGAGAGAGAGAGAGAGAAAGAGAGAGAGAAAGAGAGAGAGAGAATGTGCCTGGGAATTTATCACTACAGAAATTGAACTAGCAAAGCTCCATAGAATTCTCTTACTTCTGTAGCCAAAAACCTAGCTTTAGAAAAAATTGAAAAGAAGATAGAGAGAATTGGAGAGGAACAAACTTTTATTTCAATATTTTCTGGTCTCATTAAGCTCTGACCTATAATTTATATAAAACTGCCAATCTAGTTCCTGCCTCCAAATAAAGAACAGAGAGTATCATTTTTATTGCTGGAGGGAGGAAGGAAGAAGAGAGAGTGAAGTGCCTTTTCTGTTATATGTCCCCATAGGCCCAAATGATTGAGATGACCACAGCCCCTGCAGTTCTTAAAGTGGTGAATATATCTCATAAGTCAATAATAAATCAAAACAGTGATATCCCTACTCCCCAGCTCTTTATTCAAGAGACAGAAGGCTAGGAGATTCTTTTTTTTAATCCTTCAGCCCCAAACTTCCTAAGAGTGTGCTGGAATTGACTCAAACCAGACTGAGGGAGCCAATAACTAACATTTCTGTGGGAGCCTTTACACCTTGAAAATTGGCAACTGTGACAAATATGGCTTGATTTATTGTTTTGTTGATTATATGAACAAGAAATTTATGAAGAAAAATGTTAGCAATGCAGACTAAACTTAAAAGTATGTCCTCTATGTGGCTCTTTTCTACAATGAGAAGACTGAGGTCAGTTCCAATGATCTTGTGATGAAGAAAGCCATCTATATGCAGAAAGAGGACTGTGGGAACTGAGTGTAGATCAATACATAGCATTTTCACTTTTTTTATTGTTTGCTTGTATTTTGTTTTCTTCCTCATTTTTCCCTTTTTTGATCTGATTTTTCTTGTGCAGCTCGATAATTGTAGAAATATGTATAGAAGATTTGTACATGTTTAACATACATTGAATTACTTGCCATCTAGGGAAGGAGGTGAAGGAAAGAGAGGTGGGGAAATTTGAAACACGAGGTTTTGCAAGAGTAAAATGTTGAAAAATTATCCATGTATATGCTTTGAAAATGAAAAGCTTTAATAATTTTTTAGCAAATTTCTTTTTTTTTATAACATTATCCCTTGTATTCATTTTTCCAAGTTATTCCCCCCCTCCCTCTACTCCCTCTCCTAGATGACAGGCAATCCCATACATTTTACATGTGTTACAATATAACCTAGATATAATATGTGTGTGTAAATCCCATTTTCTTGTTGCATGCTAAGTATTAGATTCTGAAGGCATAAGAACCTGGGTAGATAGACAGTAGTGCTAACAATTTACATTCACTTCCCAGTGTTCCTTCTCTGGGTGTAGTTGTTTCTGTCCATCACTGATCAACTGGAAATGAGTTGGATCTTCTTTATGTTGAAAATATCCACTTCCATCAGAATACATCTTCATACAACATTGAAGTGTATAGTGATCTTCTGGTTCTGCTCATTTCACTCAGCATCAGTTCATGCAAGTCTCTCCAAGCCTCTCTGAATTCATCCTGCTGGTCATTTCTTACAGAACAATAATATTCCATAGCCTTCATATACCATAATTTACCCAACCATTCTCCAATTGATGGACATCTATTCATCTTCCAGTTTCTAGCCACTACGAAAAGAGCTGCTACAAACATTTTGGCACACACAGGTCCCTTTCCCCTCTTTAGTATTTCTTTGGGATATAAGCCCAGAAGTAGCACTGTTGGATCAAAGGGTATGCACAGTTTGATAACTTTTTGGGCATAGTTCCAAATTGCTCTCCAGAATGTCTGGATTCTTTCAGAACTCCACCAACAATGTATCAGTGTCCCAGTTTTCCCACATCCCCTCCAACATTCATCATTATTTGTTCCTGTCATCTTAGCCAATCTGACAGGTGTGTAGTGGTATCTCAGAGTTGTCTTAATTTGCATTTCTCTGATCAGTAGTGATTTGGAACACTTTTTCATGTGAGTGGAAATAGTTTCAATTTCATCATATGAGAATTGTCTGTTCATATCCTTTGACCATTTATCAATTGGAGAATGGTTTGATTTCTTATAAATTAGGGTCAATTCTCTATATTTTGGAAATGAGACCTTTATCAGAACCTTTAACTGTAAAAATATTTTCCCAATTTGTTACTTCCCTTCTAATCTTGTTTGCATTAGTATTGTTTGTACAGAAACTTTTTAGTTTGATGTAATCAAAATCTTCTATTTTGTGATCAATAATGGTCTCTAGTTCTCCTCTGGTCATAAATTCCTTCCTCCTCCACAGGTCTGAGAGGTAGACTATTCTTTTTTCCTCTAATCTATTTATGATCTCATTCTTTATGCCTAAATCAGGGACCCATTTTGATCTTATCGAAAAACTTTAATAATTAAAAAAATACTTTACCCACTTAAATAAAAGTGTCCTCTGTGCATTTTTTGAAGCTAATTACTAAACACATAACAGTACACCACTTACTTTGATTAACCCTCATTAGCTTGAAATTCAATTCAATAAATATTCATTAAGCATTACTTTGTGCTAGTCCCTGAAGAAGATAAAAGGCCCTGAAATCATCATGCCTCTTGAAAACTCCCTAATAGAATATTTAGTCTGGAGAGTGGAAGATGGAATGAGGGAAGTCACATAATAGTTTCTTTCATTTGACAAAATATCAAGCAAAAGAAGAACTAGGTGTTCTGCCTAAATGCCTTCAGAAGGAATCTGTGATGAAGCCATTCTTGAACTCAATGGAATCTTCCCCTTGGCATTGCTATCTGGGAACTTTAGCTAACAACACAACTGTCATAATTATTCAGGGTCCACTATAAATTCATGTTGCACAATCTCAACTGCAGTAAGGCAATTCTTTTATTCTTACCCAGTCTACTCACTGTTCTCCTTATCATAGTAGCTCTTCCAAGTCTTTTCATTCCTCCTCAAGCCTGCCATAACTGTCTTCTTACCTATCTTTTCATCAGATAATTTTTCTTCATATTTCACTGAAAAAAATTTGGGTCCATTCATTGATAGCTCCCCCTTCCATTACAATCTCTTTCATCCCCATCTCACATGAGTAGATAGTACTTCTCCTTGTCAAACTCATCTAGTTGCACAAGTAAGCTCATTCTAACCCATCTTCCCAGAAGATCACTCTCTCACTAATCTTCTATCTTTCCCTTGTTACTGATCATTGCCAAATACCTATAAACATACTTTATCCATAATTTTTTTATTTAATTTTTTCCTCATTAGCAATTGCTTTATATCTCTGTTCCTTTATATGACTATCTATGATAGTTATGGTAGAAGGCCTCTACAATAGGTGCTTTTACTTCCTCTGCTATCAACTCTCTTCCTACCTCTCTTCAGTTTGTCCTCATCATTCAACTGAAGCCATTTTCTCCAAAGTTACCAATGATTTTTTAATCAAATTAAATGTCTTTCCTCGATCCTCTCCATAGCCTTTGGCACTGCCGATCACCCAATTCTGTATATTGTCTTCTCATTAGGTTTTCATGACATTTCACTCTCTAGGCAATTCTTTCTTTCTGTTTGTATCTTCTCAGGTTCCTTTGCTTCATCCATTCCCTTACCACTTTATCCTAGGCCCTTTTCTCTTTTCCTTTTATTCTATATCATTTTCCAGTCTCATCAGCTGCTATGGATTCAAATATTATGACTATGCAAATTACTCTCAGATCATTTTATCTAGCCCTATCCTGACCTCCAGACTCTCATATACACTTGTCCATTAGATATCTTTAATTGAATGTCTCCTAGATATCTTAAAATCAGCTTATTATCATTTCTCCAAAAAGATTCCTAACTTCCCTACTTCCTTCCAATTATCCAGACTTGCAATTCAGGTGTCTTCCTTGACAATTCCCTGCTGAATCTCAAATCTGGACTGAGAATATGGTTCTTCAGAAATGTCACTAAAAATTTCATGGATGAATATAAACAACCAATTCCTTCAATAAAATTTTGAGATAAATTAAATTAAATTCTGTTTAAAGTAGAATTAAGTTCAGAAACAAAACAGTTGAATAGCCCTAGTAACCTCTGAACTTGGAACCTTTTTCATAGCAAGCTAAAACAGAGCTGTCCATGGTCCTGAGACTTTTCCTGCATCTGACCTTCTCACCTCTTACTACCAAATTCTGTATTTTCACCTGCTCCCTTGCTTTTGACTTTAACCTCTACAATTTCAAATCTGACTATTTCTAATTATCTCATGATACTTACTGCTCTACCATCCCATTCTTTTTTATAACAATAATTTACTCACAAAATAGTGCATAGTAGTCCAATTGAAATTAGTATGGTACCATGGAAAGAAAATTCTCTAATCCTAGCTCCATCATTTAATTTTCTATGTTAACTTGGACAAGTCATCACCTCTACAAATATGGTTCCTCATCCTTAAAAGGATGAAATTGTACCAGTTGAGCTCTATGGTTCTAGCTCTAGGATTTATAGAGATCTCTAAGACCCCTTCCAGCTCTAATGTTTTATAATTTCATTATTATAAGCCATATTGTTTTCCCTTCCATCTAAAGGATTATATATCTGACATAAGAGAGTAAACTTTTGTGATGGTGAAATCCTTGGGCTCCATTGATTTTTCCCTTTGGCAAAGTCATTTGTAAGTATAGCCACTGAATGATATAACTGACATAGTTATGTTGATGTGACTCTGTCTTCTTTAAAAGGAGTTCTTTCTAGACTATAAGTCTCAGAGATGAAAAAAATCAGCTGTCTACATAGGTAGAGCAAGGATTCAATGATGTGATGAAATTAAAAATTAGTCACCAAGAACTTAAATGCCTACAATGTGTCAGGCAGTGTACTAAATATTGGGGATGAAAAGAAAGGCAAAACAATTCCTTCTCTCAATGACCTCATAATCTAATCAAACAAGAGAGACAAATGGAATTTCTTTCCAAAATTTCTTCTTCATTGACCTGGAATGTTGTCTGATTTTCACATTATTTTATTGAATTAAGGTGTCTTCTTCTGGAGAGATAGAATAAGGAAAAAAAGAAGGAAGGATAAAAAATGGGAAAGGGGGAGAAACAAGAGAGGGAGGGAGCAACAGAGAGAGAATGAAAAAATAATAACATTCTCCCTACAATGATATATGACTAGAAATCATGGAATCTTACAACCTCCAAAAAATCAAAGTTGTAGATGATCCAAGAGGCAACTTAAAATGCACGATAGGCATAAATAGTCAAAGTATATCATCAATAATGCCCTGCTTACAAGAAATTGTCATATGAGGCAATTTAAGCAAAGTGCTTTCCAAATTTTAAAGGTTAACTATTACTATCAAAAAGGTAAAAGATAGGACCATTCAGCAATAGTGAAAAATTAACAAGTGGACAAGCTGAGTGCTATATTGGAACCCACAGAATATACAAAGACCTAAAGAAAGATTTCCAACAGGTTAAGTAAATGTTCTAAGGAGTATTTGAGGGAGGAGATAAACAGGAACCACATAGGAAGAGAAGACTTGGATGACTGATCAATGAGATCAGCTTCACCCCACAAATTCTGAAGAATGACATCCTTTTCCCTAGGAAAGGTAACCTTTTACTTCCTAAAACATTAGCAGAGATTAATTCATATGACTAATTTGTTACTAACCAGTTAGCACCAGAGAAAGAGGATAGTTCAAAGATAAAGAGAAAATTGGACATGGGCAGGAAATTAGGGAAAGGCATAGAGTGAGCTATGCTATTTGTGGCTAATAAGACATGACAGTGGGGGTAGTAGAACCCAAAAGATGTAAATACATGATGATGCAAAGTATCAAGGTGAGAAACACCGAAAAGGGTAGTGAAGTACTTTTAAAAACTAAACTGTCTTCACAATTTTACCCAAGGATGATTCCATGTGAGAGTCACAGCACTCACTCATAATCTTTTGTGTTTGCATTTTTTTAAATCATTTTCAAAGATTTGTCCTTCTATTACCTCAAGTGACCTCTCAATAACCCTATAGAAGAGCAAAGCTCTTCCCAGTTTCTCAAATGGGAAAACTGAAGTTTACTTAAGGGTGCCTTACCCATATTCATTCACACAACTAATAAGTGGGAAAGCTGGAAATATAACTTAGTTCCTTCTACTCCTACTCTGGTAGGAAATTTCCTGCTGCTAGTCAGGCTCCATCCATTTGGGGAGAAGAAACAATCCCCTTCAATAAAATCCAACAAACAATTAGTAAATAATTAGTGAACACTTGCTACATGTAAGGAAAGAGTGAAAAAATCTGAGGTACATTCCTAATGCTACCCATCTTTTTAAAACCACTATACTTCCATTGATGTGATATAGTTGTGATTCATAAAAAAAACACAATCTTCAAAGAATCAAAATTGCAAGTGATTCAAATACTGAAGAAAGTAAAGGTAGGTATGAATAAGTTGATACATTACCAAGAGGGAACAACACACAGAAAAATAAAATTAAAATTATTAGAATAATTTAATTAATTAATTTAAAATTTTGAATTAATTAGAATAATTAGAATAAAAATAGAATTAAAAGATTTTTCTGGAAATTTGGAATTATCCAAGTAAATTTGTTAAAATATCCATGCCACAACAAGACTTCCAAGAACCAAGATGTCAGAATAAAGAGTAAATTGCCATAACTCTCCTCTATTTAACTCCAAACAACACAAAACAAATTCTGAAAAAGCAGAACCATTTTTAAAAATCAGGGCAAAACAATCTGTGAGCTCAAGAAATTTGGAAGATCAAAAAGCAATGTCTGCCTAACTTGAATAAAAGGGGAGAATTGTCCAGGACAGGTAATAATCCAGAAAACTAGCAGCAAACCCCACCTGAGCAAATTAACATTATATTCTGAGACTCAGTGTGGTGAATACTAGGACCAATACTAGGACCTCTCATGTGCTTCAGGATAGCCAGGGAAATGAGCAGATTTCAGTTTTGAGAAATATTAAAGGATTGGAGGCAATAGAACATGATATTCTGGAAAGCAATGGAGGTAAGGCTACAATCAAAAATTACTTACCTGACAAAATTAAACATAGTATTTCAAAGGAAAAAATAGTCATTCAATAAAATAGAAGGATTTCAAGCTTTCATAAAAAGACAAGAATTAAACCAAAAATTTTATCATTAATATCAAGATCCAAGAGAAGAATAAACTAGTAAAAAGGGAAGAGAAAACAGAAAGGATTCAATATAGGTAAACTTTTTATATCCCTACATGGGAAGATGATGATACTTGCTATCCTTCAAAATTACACCACTAATAGTACAGCTAGAAGGAATATATATATATATATATATATATATATATATATATAGACAGAAGGTACTAGTATAAAGTGAATTTGAGATAATGACATAAAAAAGAGTAGTATGCTAAGTACAGAAGGAAGGGAGAGGTAGAATGAAATTAATTATTTTATATAAACAGTTTTGAGACTCATTACAATGGAGAAGATGGGAAGGTTGATAATGGGCATTGCTTGAATCTTACTCTCAACAATATTGGCTCAAAGAGGGAATAATATATACAATCAGTTGGATACAGACATCTCTTACCTGACAGTGAAGTAGGAGGGGGAGATTAAGTAAAGGGGGAGGGGGAGAAATATAGTGCTATCTATTTAGCCCATTCCTGATGTGATTAGGTTTTTAGAACTACCAGCCCTCCTCCCCCCTCTAATGCCTGTTCCTCTTAGGTCACCTCATTTGCATGCCATAATCACTATCTTTATCTTAACTTTGCCCCAATCTTTCTTTGATTTGTTGTGTTGTTAATGTCAGTCTTAAACATAGCTTATAAATTTCTCATGTAAAAAAAATAAATAATTTATCTATATTGAATTCCTTGAAATTGATCTTTGATACTGGCTCTTAACTGTTAGATTTTCTATTAAGTTCAAGTTTCATTGATAGAAAGTCCTGAAAATCTGCAAGCTCATTGAATATCCATTTTTTTCTCATTTAATATTATAATTTTTCTGGGTATGATATTTTTGTCTGAAGGCCTAGTTCTTTTGTTGATAGATATGATTCCAAGACCTGTGGTCTTTTATTGTGTTGCTGATAAGTCCTGTACAATTCTAATTGGAGTTCCAGCTTATTTGAATTGTTTTTTCTTGTTTCTTGCAAAATATTCTCTTCAATCTGGTAGTTTTAAAATTTGGAAGTAGTATTCCTATGTGTTTTCCATAAAGGATCTTATTGAAGTGGTGATCAGCGGATTTTTTTCTATTTCTACTTTCCCCTCATGTTCTATCACTCCAGGACATTTTTCTTGGATTATTTCTTACATTATTGTGTTGAGGTTCTTTTTTTAATCACAAGTTTTAGGCAGTCCAATTATTCTTATATTTTCTCTTCTTGATTTGCTCTCCATATCTGTCATTTTTGTTATGTTTCACTGGCTTTTCCTTGACCAATTCTAATTTTCAAAGAGTTATTTTCGTTGTTAAGACTCTATCTCCTTTGTGAAAGAATCCGGCCATTTTGGAGAGCAATTTGGAACTATGCCCAAAAAGTTATCAAACTGTGCATACCCTTTGATCCAGCAGTGCTACTACTGGGCTTATATCCCAAAGAAATACAAAGAGGGGAAAGGGACCTATGTGTGCCAAAATGTTTGTAGTAGCTCTTTTCGTAGTGGCTAGAAACTGGAAGATGAATGGATGTCCATCAATTGGAGAATGATTGGGTAAATTATGGTATATGAAGGTTATGGAATATTATTGCTCTGTAAGAAATGACCAGCAGGAGGAATACAGAGAGGCCTGGAGAGACTTACATCAATTGATGCCGAGTGAAATGAGCAGAACCAGAAGATCACTATACACTTCAATGTTGTATGAAGATGTATTCTGATGGAAGTGGATATCTTCAACATAAAGAAGATTCAACTCACTTCCAGCTGATCAATGATGGACAGAAACAACTACACCCAGAGAAGGAACACTGGGAAGTGAATGTAAAATATTAGCACTACTGTCTATCTACCCAGGTTACTTATATCTTCGGAATCCAATACTTAACGTGCAACAAGAAAATTGGATTTACACACATATATTATATCTAGGTTATACTGTAACACATGTAAAATGTATGAGATTGCCTGTCATCTAGAGGAGGGAGTAGAGGGAGGGAGGGGAAAATCTGGAAAAATGAATACAAGGGATAATGTTATAAAAAAAAATTACTCATGCATATATACTGTCAAAAAAATGTATAATTATAAAATTAATTTAAAAAAAAAAAGGAGTTATAAAAAAAAATCTCCTTTTCTAGTTAGCTAACTTTTTTTTCATAATCTTGGGGGGGTTTTGTTTGTTTGTTTTTAGTTAATTTTTCCTAAATGTCTGTCATTTGATTTTTAAATTCTTTTTTGAACTCTATAAATTCTCTCTTGGCAGAAATCATTTCACTTTACTCTTTGGAATGGAAGATGCTTTTACTTCAGTGTCCTCCTCTGAAGATGAAGCATAGTCTTCCCTGTTCTCATAGTATGTTTCTGTGGTGGGGTTCTTTTTTCTTTGCCAGATCATTTTTAATAAGAGTTTCATTTCAGCTCTCTCCTTTGATCAGGAATCCCAAACCAAGAATTCTACCCTCTAGCAAATGCTCATAACAACAGCATCCCTGCCCCACTACCTCTGCACCCAAGGGTGCACTGGTTCCTTCTTGCCCAGGACCATGTCTCAGCAGCACAGTTGGGCCTGGCATTCCTAAACAGCCAAGATTCACCCAGTTTTCCCAGACCTAGATTTCACAAGTAGTCTAGAAAGTTAAAATCTCTGTGGTTCCTGCTAAGGCTCCAGCGACACCCAGCTCACCCCAGTCTCCCCATTCAGTGTTTCTGTGGAGGTAACCGAGGGGTATTTTCACTTCACAGGGGTTAATCCCAACCCTGGGTCTTTCTTCAGATTTTCTTTGGTTGTAACAGGAGGATACCCTCCCCTTCTACCCCAAATCTTGATGAGTCTATGTTGACCCTGAGGCACAAATTTGTTCTATTTGTGGAGAAAATTGGGAGAACTTGAAATTTACCAACTTCTTTCCAGAATCCTCCCTCCATTCATTCCTATTAAAAACAATAGAGAACATAGGAAAAAAGAGTATGCTCCTTAAAATGATAAGCAATATCTATCTAAAACCATCAGCAAACATTTGTAATGAAGATAAGCTAACAGCTTCCCAATAAAATCAGGGGTGAACCAAGAATATCATTATTCAATATAGTACTAGAAAAGTTAGCTAAAACAATTAGAGAAAAAAGAGAAATCAAAAGAATTAGAATAGACAATGAATAAATAAAACTGTCACTTTTTGCAGATGATATGGTTTCCTAAACAGAATCCTAGATAATTAAAAAACTACTCTAAATAATTAACAACGTCAGCAAAGTTACAGCATATAGAAATAAATTCACAGAAATCATCAACATTTCTTTATATGACCAACAAAGCCCGTCAGTAAGGGAGAGAAAACGTTACATTTAAAGTAACTATAATAATATAAAATATTTGGGAGTTTACTTGCCAAGACCTAAAAACTATAGTAAAATTATTTTTTAAAAAACTCTTCCCACAAATAAAATCATCTAAAAAATTGGAAAATTATCAATTGTTCATGAGATCAATCTAATATAATAAAAATTATATTTACATCTAAATTTATTCAGCCACATCAATCAAACCACTAAAAATCTGAGAGAGCTAGAAAAAATAAAAACAAAATTCTTTTTGAAGAACAAAAGGTCAACAATGAAGGGAATTGGTATAGGAAAAAATACAAATTACAATGACCTAGCAATGCCAGATCTCAAAGTATATAAAATAGATATCAAAACTACCTAGTATTCACTAAAATATATATATAGTGGTAGATCATGTCAATGCTACAGTAATCAATGACCATAGTCATCTAGTATTTAATAAACTTTTGTTTAACAAACTAGTATTTCATAAACTCTAAGCTTTGGGATAAGAACTCACTATATAACAAAAACTGCTGGGAAAACTGGAAATCAATAGGACCATAAACTAGGTAGAGACTAAAATCTTAGACCACCTATCAAGATAAGATCAAAATGGGCACATGGTCTAGGATGACACAATCAGTGAATTAGAAGAGCAAAGAATACAAAGAATAGTCCTTCTGTCAGATCTACAGGGAGGGGAAGAATTTATGATCAAACAATACATAGAGTGCATTATGAAATATTTTTTTTTATTTTATTTTAAATTTAAAAGCTTTTGTACAAATAAAACCAATGCAACTAAGATTTAAAGGAAAGCAAAGGGACAGCCAGGTGGCGCAGTGGATAAATCACCACCAGCCCTGAAGTCAGGAGGACATGACTTCAAATCTGGCTTCAAACATTTAACATTTCCTAGCTGTGTAACCCTGGGCAAGTCAATTAACCCCAGTTCTCAGCAAAAAAAGAAAAAAGAAAAAAAAAAAAAGAAAGAAAGAAAGAAATCAGAAAGCTGAGAAATAATCTTTACAGCAAGTGTTTCTGTAAAAGGCCTCATTTCTCAAATATGTAGAGATTTGAGTTAGATTTATAAGAATACAAGCCATTCCCTGAAATGATAAATGGTCAAAGGAGTGAACAAGCAGTTTTCAAATGAAGAAATCAAAGCTATCTCTAGGCATATGAAGAAGTGCTCTAAATCACTTTTGATTAAAGAAATGAAATTAAAACAACTCTGAGATATCACCTCACACCGACAGATTGGCTAATGTGACAAAAAAAAAAAAAAAAAAAAAAAGGTAATGTAAAATATGTTCAGAGAGGATGGGGGAAATACATTGTTGGTAGAATTGTGAACTGATCCAAAATTTCTGGAGAGCAAACTGTGAATACTCTTTGATCTAGCAATATTCCTATTAGGACTATATCCCAAAGAGAACATAAAAATGAGAAAAGGACCTACGGGTGCAAAAAATATTTATAGCAGCTCTTTTTGTGGTGACAAAATATGGTAAATTGAAGGGATTGCAGAAATCTGATCAATGTAATGACCAGTCATGATTCTAAAAGACTAATGAGGAACTAGTCTTCTCATTATGATATATGTTTTTAGATGTGGACAATGTGGAATTGGTTTTGCTTGAATATGTATAGAGTTTTGGTTTTCTTTTGGCATTTTTATTAGGTGGGTGGGAGGGATAGAAAATATTTAATTGAAGAATAAAATAATATTCTAAAACATTTAAAAGAAATGCTTTAAGCAGATTTATGAGATGCTTGATTATCAATTAATTTTTAATTTCACTCTAATCTTTACTATGATTCCACTGAAATCCAAAATTCTTTTGAAAACTTTGTTCAGCCTTTCCTGTAGTCAACTGCTTCTACAGCTGCCTTTACCACAGACCATTCCAGAGAATATCCCATTTTCTTTCCAGTGAATGCAATCCTTGCCAAGCTCTCATATCTCTAAAGCTTTGAAATACAAAGTCACTCCCTGGGCATGTTTGTCTTGAGATTAACGTTAGGTCACCTACTCAGGAAACATACACATACGTGCGTGCGCGCACACACATACACACACAGGTTAGAGGGAATATAGAAGCAGTTGTTCCTTCATTCATATGATTCTTGGGATAAAGCTAGAAAGAACTCATGTTATTTACCATCAGAAAGGAGAAGAGGTGCAAAATGGGTGGTCAATTTTCTGACTCAGTAGCCAATTCAGAGACTCTTTAGAACTGTTTATCACAGTAATTATTTTATTGATGGGTTACATACATGGCCAGAAGGTACACACCTGCAGTCATCTAAGACTAGAAATGGAGAATGTGCATGCTCCCAGTGAGGATAGGAAAATGTCATCAACAGACCTGGGTTCAATGAAGCTGGTAATGGCTTTCACAGAAACATCTCTAGTATCCCAAACAATACCCACTCCAGTTCTAACACACATTTCTGGATGCGATGATGATAATGATTAGTGTTACCATCTCCCAAATTGAAACTAATCCTCTGGAAGTGTTCCTATGCCTTATAAGTCCAGAATCCTTCAAGATTGATTGGTATTACTCGGCCAAAAACCTACAGTCTGCCCAATGACTGTTTTGAAGCAGTAGTACATTTCATATTCATACCATGCTCCTTCATTGGCTTGCTTTCCTTTCAGAGACTAGACAAGTTCCTCTTAACCAATTATATTTTCTACCACAATAAGAGCTGCTGCTGTCTTTAAAGAATAAGGCATTATCTCTGCATCTCAGACACAGCTGAGGCTATGTCTTTTTTCTCCTGAAAAACACTAATCTGTATTCACTGAGCATGTGGATAGCATGTTTATCCAGCCTTCCATCAATTTAGTCATTTAATTCTCCTCACCTCTCTGTGCTCCTTGAAGAGTTTTCTTGTCCCTCCCTTTGCTGGGTTTTGCTTTTCTTAGTCCTTAAGAATCCTCTTGCAAAATTACATAATAAAACTACAGGGATCATGGGAGAAATGGAATTAGGGGCACAATGCTCAAAAACTTTGTAAGTGATATAAAAGAAAAAAAGAAAGGAACCTAATAAAGATGCTGGCACTAACTTATGCATGTTAAATGGCTAAAAGAAATATGTAAACTCTAGGATAAATAGTGGCTATATCTACAGCAGTCTAGGGCAGCTGCTCAGCCTATGCTCCAGTTATCATAGGTTCTGGATTGCTGGAAAAATTAATGGTTATGGTCAAGAGAGGGAAGCCTCATTAGGTACAACTGGATGGGAAGGAAAATAGAATACAATCTTGGCTGAACGGGGTGTATGGGTAGGAGAAGTGAGTAAGTGGATGTGGATTAGTCCTCCTTCCCTCGAAGCTCCTACTACACTAGAAAAGATATAATAAATATGGCATTTCATCTTGGGGAAAAAACACAATTTGCTTATGGAAATGGACTCCAAAAGGGTTTTAGTCTGTAGGTTATTGTAAAGTAGTGAATCTTTTTTGCTGTTTCACAAGTTTTCAAATCAAGTGTTAGAGTATAACTAATAATAGGTTCTTAATAAGTACTGATTCATTAATTTACAACTCCCTATTAGATACATATTTGTCCTTATATTTTCTAGATATTTTTCCTTCTCAGTCCACTTTATTGGATCATAACTCATGCTTCTTCCCCCCAGCTATTTGTAGCTGTTGCTGTTGTTGTTTATCCTTTGTTTGCAAAGAGGGCCTATGATATCACAGGTGATATCTTGACTTGTCCGTGAAATGGATTTAAGTGAGGCAGAGTTGCACAAAGTCCTCAGTCTCACTCTCTTTTCCTGAGTCACCAAATTCCAGGAGGGCAAAAGTCAAGATGACTGATAATAACCCAGAATGCATTAGATGCACTTGGCATCTTCAGTACCTCTAAGTGTTTCACATTACCTTCTTTAGCCTCCTTCAAGACTGTTGGAACAAATTGTTTTCATCCTCCAATTCCACCAGGAAAAGTCTTTATGTATTTGAGATAAACAATCCTCTAACTCATCAAAAAGTCTGAGGCCTATCAGTTATCCTCCTGTTTTAGACATCTAACTGAGAAAGGTTACCAGTATGTGGCTGCTGTTCTTGGTATAGTTTTGTGGAGCCACAAATGAGATTTGTGAAGGAGAGTACCAAAAGTACATAAGCAGACTTAAAAAGGGATAATAAGTATTCAAACCAGAACTGATAGTCTTCTCTGAAGCCATTTCTCTGTTCTGGGCCCTTTCCTATCTCATCTTATATACTCTCTCTGATCCCGCCAACTCTCTTTGGATTCAATAATATTGTAATCAAGATGATCCGTACATATGTATATATACATATATATAGATAGATAGATAGATAGATCTATATATCTATATATCTATATCTATCTATATCTATATCTATATATATATATATATATATATATATATATATCCAGCCCTCACTCTTCTGCTGAGCTCTAATCCCATGTCACCAGTTTCTTACTTTACATCACTATTTGGAGTCTCATAATCATATTAAACTCAATATGAACAAAAACAATCTTTTTCCCTTAATTTACCCCTCAGCTTAACTTTCCTATTCCTATCAAACACACCACCATTCATCCAGAAGAATGGAATCTATTCTTCTCTTTTACCTCTGAATGGAATCCATTCTTCTCTTTTACAAAGGTATAAGAGAAGAATGGATTCCATTCTTCTGTATGGATTGTGGTATGTTTGATAAAAATAGGGTTGTCATCCTACTTCTTGGAGAACTTTCACACCCTGATTTCTCCCAATTAGTGATCTACCCACTCCTACAACCAGTTATACTATATTCATTCAAAGTTGTTTGCTTTTATAATATTGTTGCTATAGTACAAATTATAATGTTATTGCTATAATGCAAATTATCCTCCTAATTCTTCTTCAAGATGTCAAATTAATAAGTTTAGCTTCCTTTGTAAAGGTAAGGAAAATGGGTGTGGAATATTTCATATATTGTTAGACTTGTATGACATGCCAGTTAGTTTCCTGAATTGCTTTTTTATCTTTCTTTTTTAATCTTTGTTACAAAGGGTATATCCCTTACTATGCAAAGGAGATAACTGAGAAACAAAGGTATAAATACATAAGATATCAATTTTTGCTAAAAATATCTATTTGACAATATGTGGTTTCTTTGCCCCTTTAATATTACAAGAATTACATGATTGTTTCTCAGTCAGTTTGTAGAACTTTTTATTTATCTTCTCAAAAGGAGTATAAGAACATATGAGCATAAACACATAGAGAACTTAAGCTGGGAAATTGGACACAAAGAAGCTAGTGGACATATTCGATTTCCTTGGGCATCCACATTGCCCCTCTGAAAAGTCATGTGCTCCAAGCAATCATGAGGACCTGGAGATATTAAAAAACCCAATGATAAGCAATTCCTGAACAAAGAGAAACCTTGAGCTGAGGAGCAGCAAGACACAAAGCCTAAATGTGTAATAATAAACATCAAGCCTGCTCTTTACTAGAAATTTGAATCATGAGAACTATGCAGGTCCTAAAGGAAAGTTCTGAACCCCAAGTTCTTTCCCCACTCAAGAAAAATCTCAAGTTCAATGTATTATCATAAGTCTGGAAAGATTATGTAGACTTTGGGGGCAGATAGGATCCAATAAAGGAACAGAACTCTTGGATTTCTAGCAGTTCCAAGAGTTTTCCACTTGAAAGGAGACTTCAACTCAAGAGGATATCTTCTATCAGCCTATGGCTAGGCTGAAGTTTATGTCTCTGTGTGATCATACCTAACTTAAACATAAACTTCACCTCAAAACTAAACATGATCATCCCACACGAGATAATTCATGGATTTAATAATTCAAATGATTTTGCATTAAATTTATTTCTCACCTTTAAGCCTATATGTCCTTCTGAAAAGAGGAGAAAAAAAAGAATCTCACTCTGCCTCCTTCTCACATTCCCCCAGATCAGCAAGTTTAGCAGTAGCATTTTGGAAAAGAGAGTTAATTTCTACATTAAACTTTTATGGGGAAAGTACACCAATAAATCAAAGTTTCCTATATTTCCCCCATGTTCCTTTTAAATTTTTTAATATTGTAGTCAGAGTTTCTTTGATAACATTGCTGGAGCCTATTGGCACAAATTCTTTCAAATATAATAATCACCCTAAGACCTACTTCAAGAAACTACAAGGTGCTAGTGATTTTATATCTCTTTCTCAATTGTTCTTGCTCCACTTCATCAGTATTCAATTTTTCACTGCAGCAGCTCTCTACCTGGGCTTGCCTCACTGGGTAGTCATCTGTGTAAGACTATTTTCCATTCTTTTCTACTTCTCCATAATCTCATCCAATTAAATCTTATTTATTCACCCATGTAAGGTAATTGCTATGCAAATTTTTGTGATTTCATTTTTCTTATGTGTTAATAGAGCTATATTGAGCCCTCCTAAGATATTTGGTGTTTTAGAACTAGGAAAAGATGCTTTAATGCAAAGGAATGGATTTAATGGTAAGAATTTCATGCCATGATGAGCTAGTAGAGGAAGTATTTTGGAGAAAAGGGCCACTTTTCTCAAGAACACCATGAGCTATTATACAGAGATAAAGAGGGAGAGGGAGAGATCATTTACTCTGATATACTGAAACCATAGATAGTCTCTCATTGATGTTCTTAGGTGTGATACTATTTTAATTTCCAGGAGAAAGAAAAGTCACTTTCAACTATTTAGTTTCCAAATTTCCTTAGAGCTCAATAAATATGGCCACAGACCTGTGTTGTCTTCTAGGTATGCATCAGCTTAAAATAAACAACCTCTCTAAGCCACTTTCTCCTCACATGGCATTATGGGTCATATAGCTTTCGGTCCTTCCAGGACATAGCAACAGAATGCCCTGAGCATAGCCAGGTTCTAAAATATTAAGTCTCCTGTTTTCCCCAAAGACACCTAATCCAATATAAACAAGCAGGCCAAGCACTCGATACCCAGATTCAGATTGCCAGCCATGCAGGAACACAACCTGAGTGAAGTTTGATGGAAAAGATAGTAGTCAGGCCCATGCTGCTGCCCCATTAAAAAAACTGGCTTGCCCTGGAAGTTGCTTCATGAATGCCCTAGCTGCCATCTTTAGGAAAAAAATAATCACTTTTAATTTGCCAGGTGGACAGCCTACCAGATGAAAGGGTTATTGCCAATCAAAGGATTTAGAATTGAAAGGTAATTTAGAAATCATCTTGCTATAGCTGAAGAAACTGAGGCTGAGATTAGGAGACTTGTCCATGGTTACACAGCTGGAAAATATTGGAGCACACATCTGGAATCAGGTTTCCTAAATACAATTCTCTGCCTCACAGGATGGCTGGACTACATTTAACGTAGAGAATGTAAAATGACAAACAATCTAAATTTCATTTATAGTTAATCTAGGGAATGTTGGTTTATACTTTCACTTGAATAATGGTATCTCTATGTTCTAGGTAGCTAGGTGACACAGTGGATAGAGTGTCAGTCCTGGAGTCAAAAAGATATATCCTTCCGAGTTCAAATGTGGCCTCAGACATATACTAACTGTATGACCCTAGGCAAGTAATAGTTTATTTGGTTTCTTCATCTGTAAAATGAACTGGAGAAAGAAATGGCAAGCCATTCCAGTATCTTTGACAAGAAAATCTCAAATGGTTTCACGGAGAGTCAGATATAACTGAAAAAAGTCTTAACAACAATAACATGTTCTAGGGATTCACAACTTTTCCAACAATAAAATGAAACTTCAAAGATCTGATCTATAAACAACTAGAAAACTGTTGAACGTCCATGTTCTGCCTTCCTTCTCAAATACTTGCTATCAATCACTCCATCACTTCTCAGACTATTGCAAGTCATCCTTTTAAAGCAAAATAATAATAATAATAATAATAATAATAATAATTCCCTCTTCTTTCTCAGCTTGCCGTGTCACACCTTTCCTCAAGCAGGAAAATCTTTCTGGTTTAAAAGTCCTATTCTATGATGTCTTATTGGGCCAGAGGAAAAAAAGATCATATTTATGTCAATAAAATATTTAACCAAATGACAATAGCAATAAGAATGTGAAAGAACTTCCTCTCCTGAAAAGGACCCTATCCTTTTCAGTACATCACTATGTGTAACAAGGAGACAATCAAGTGCCCTTGATATAAAATCCCTTCTTCTGAGTGAGTGATTACAACAGCTGTATGAGGACAAATATATTTAGCCAGATTCTCTCTAGTACCCTCCTCCTCTCACCCAACAAGTTAGAAGCTGGGGATAGGGCATTCATCCTCTTAAGGGATCCCCAGACTACAAGAAGAAAAGTGGAAAAACTGTTTATAATGATAAATTGATTTCTCTTCTTCCAGACTATGATTAGAAATAGTAAATGTGTAATGGAGAACGTGATACTTCGCCATCAAAAAATCCAGACTGCATCTGCAGCTTTGCCATTTACTACTTGTGTGTTCCTGGGCAACTGACTTTACTTCTCAGCTCCCACAATTTCTTCTTCTATAAAATTCTATAACATCAAATGCATCTCCTTTGCAAAGTTATATTTAGATGGAAAACTTTTCTGTCGTGCCTGGAACCATAAAGGTCAGGATGAGGTTAGGCTCAAGAGGATGGCCCATTGGGAAATAAACAAATTTGATTCAACTCAACCAGCACAGTCCAAAGTTGTGTGCGATGGGACTCTTCTACTTACTTCCTGGAATTTCAGCAATCGGAAATTCAGAGCTCAAAGACAAAATAACATAATGGTAAAAAATTAGAATTAGTTAGTGGCAAAGTCTGTTTATTTGAGAAAGTGAAGCAAGAGGGAGAAAAAATAAAATACCAAAATGTAACAGCTGAAAGGGGCCTTTAAGTACATGTAATTCAATCCCCTGATTTAATAGAGAAAGGGACCCAAAGCCTATATATGGTTGTATAAATGTTCCCAAGCACTTAGTACATCACTTTTTTTTTCTCAATTCACCTTTCTCACCCAGCTTTATTTTTGAAACTCTTTGTCTCTTCTATGTTCATCATTTCTTCCCAATTTTCTCTTCTGCTAATTGTAGATTTTCATTTATATACTTTAATTTAACAACATTTATTTAATGCTTACTAAGTAAAGGCATTTAATTCACAAAGATCAAGCAAAACAGACCCTCCCCTCTAGAAGCTTATTCTTTACTAGGGGTGGAAGGGTAATATAACATACAAACAAATAAAAAATAACTCCATGGAACATGCTCTGGCTTTTTGCTCAAGAACACATACAACCATAAGCTCCTGGTTGATCCTTTGACCCCTGTAATATGAAAAATGAGAATAAGAATATATTATGACCACTCCAATTGAAAGTTCTCTGGGAAAGAAACAAAGAGAGAAGGCAGCTAGGGAACTAAGATCCAGCCTAGGCTCATTTAGATAACTAGGTGTGTATAGCCACCACTAGTATGGGAGAAGCAAGACAATGCATCCAAAGCACATATCCTATGGATTCCTTCCATTATAAACAAATAAGTAAAATGCTATATTATCCAAAGAGGGAAAAAACACTACAATCCCCAATCTTTTCCATATGAAGAGCTGTTTACCAATACCTCTTCCACTTTGTATTTATAAAGTTGATTTTTTGGGGGAAGACTAATATAATTTTACATTTATCATATTACATCTCATCTTAATTTGTCAATCCCAATGTAACAGAATATTGAAATATTTTGGATGCTAATTCTTTTATCCAACATGTTAGCTATCCCTCCTCAGTCATGTGAAAATATAATTAATATACATGATAAGCTCCTTTGTCTCTATTTAAGCCACTGGTAAAAATAGCAAACAGCACTAGTCCTGAGACTGATAAATGGACCTTATATTATAGACCTCCTTCCAAGTTGATATTTAAAATAATCATTACTACTCTAGCAAACTACTTTTGAAGTAACCTTATTATGCTCTCATGTAGTCCACATCTCTCCATTTTGTTCATAAGAGTAGCATTAAAAATTTTGTCAAATGTTATTTGTTAAAATAGAAGCAAAATATGTTTGCACCAGTGCTCTGACTTATCAGTCAAGTAACCCTCCTCCACCCATCCATTCCTGAAAAAAGAAATGAGATTAAATGAGAAAATTGGCATGATTTGTTCTTAATGGAGAAATACTGGCTCTTTGGGATCATCACTTTCTTTTCTAGGTATTTCACAACTATCTCTTCAAAAATGTATTTTTAAATTTTGCCAGGAATTGAGTTCAAGTTCACTGACCTAAATTCTTCCTTTTTGAAAATTGGAACATTTGTCTTTCTTCAAATACTATGGCATTACTCCAGGAATGTGCTAATAAATTATTAACAACCAGTTCTCTAGGGAAGGGGGAATGTAGACAGGAGATACTTTTAATCTGCATTATTAATATTTCTCTGTCATTTTCAAAGCTTAGATAATCAACAATCAATAAGTCAAGGTCTGATTTGTCATGTTTACCAGTTTTTAAGGTCTAAACCTAATAATGAAAATTTAATAATTAGCCCTTGCAAGTTAGTTTGAGCTGCCTTCAGCACACATACATCTCTTATTCTTTACAATCTCTTTTTTTTAAGATTACCAATCAAAGGATTTAGAATTTAAATATTTCTCAATTACATTTTTAAGATTCAATTTTTTTAATTTTAAGTTTCAAATTCTTTCCCTCTTTCAACCTATTCCCCACCCATTTATTTAAAAGGCAAGCAATATTTCAATTATACATATGAAATCATGAAAAACACTTCCATTTTAGTCATGTTGCAAAAAAAAAAAAAACACAAATAAGCAATATGCTTCAATCTCTACTTAGAACAGTTCATCAGTTCTCTGGGAGTGGATAGCATTTTTCTTTAAGGGTTCTTTTGTATATGTTTTGGATCATTGTCTTGCTCAAAGTACCTAAAGTTTACAGAGTTACCATCCTTACATCCTTCTGCTAACTTTGCTTTCCATCATTTCATATAAGTCATTCCAAGTTTTTTTTTTTTTTTTGGATACCATTCTGCTTGTCATTTTTTATAACCCAATAGTATTCCATCATAGTCATATACTACAACTTGTTCAGCTATTTCCCCAGTTGAAGGACATCTCTTTAATTTCCAATTCTTTGTCACTACTAAAAGAACCACTATAAATACATTTGTACAAATTGGTCTTTTTTTCTCTTTGAGATATCTCTAGTAATGGTATCGCTGAGTCAAAGAGTAGGCAGTTTTATAATCCTTTGGGCATAGGTTGAAATTGTCCTACAGAATGGTTGAACCAGTTCATGACTCTACCAACAATATATTAGTCTCCCTAATTTTTCCATGTCCCATAGCATTTGTCCTTTTACTTTTCTGTCAAGTTAGACAATCTGGTATCAGATGGTACCTCAAAATTGTTTTAACATGCATCTCTCTAATCAATAGTGATTTTAAAATTGAGAAATGAAATTTTTATGTAACTTTTGGTAGCTTTGATTTCTTTTTGGAAAGCAATCTGTTCATATCTTTGACCATTTGTCAATTAGAAAATGGTTTTATTTTTCACAAATTTGACTCAATTCTTTATATATTTAAGAAATGATACCTTTATTAAGGAAACTTGCTATAAAATTTTTTCCAGCTTCCTGCTTCCCTTCTAATTTTGGCTGCATTGGTTTTGTTTGTGGAAATTTTTTTTATTTTATGTAATCAAAAGTATCCTTTATACTTTCCCTACTCTTCTCTATCTCTTGTTTGGCCTTCTTTACTTACTTACTAAATCATTTACCCATTTTGATATATAGCATACGATGCTGGTCTAATCTCCATAATCTTTCAAAGTTTATTGACAGTGGTTCAGCAATCATAATAGCATTTCTTTTAGTATCTAAAAGTATAGTTCTCCTAGGCCTAGTGACTTGAACTCATAGAGGGCAACTAGGTTCTCTTTTACTATGTTATTTACCCATGATGAATCTGGTAACTTTGCCCAGCTCTCTCTCTCACTTACATCCAATTAATTTGCATATTATCGCCCAGATGTTTAAGTCTTATTCAAGAATAAAGGACAAATATTTATTACCAAACAGCCATTTCATTCCATATTTAAAGCATTCATGTTATTTAATAAAATAGCTCTTATCCTATATTATCCATTTTCATCATTTCACTTACTTCTAAAAATGACCTTCTGGCTATCTTTAGCATTCCAAGTTATCTTCAGTTCATTCTGACATTATTATAACAGGATCATATTGTGCTTTTGTATTCTTCACTTGTTGATTCTCCTTTCTTTCTTCTGCTACACAAATCTTTTTAAAGGACAGATATCCAAACTATATAGGTAACAGAAATATATAAGATTAGGTAGATGATTAAAGAATAGGGGCAAACAGTTCTCAAAAAAAAATTCCACCAACATATGAATAAATGTTTCAAAATGCTAATAATATAAGACAAGTTAAAACAACTCTGAGGTTTTACTTCACAAATAGCAAATTAACAAAGATGACAAAGGATATAAATAATTATTGTTGAAGGTTACACAGAAAGATATGCACAATAATGCACTGTTAGTAGAGCTAGGAATTAGTCCAACAATTTTGGAAAGAAATTTATGTTTATGCAAAGAAAATTACTAAAATGACCATATCCACTGATCCAGAGACTTCACAATTAATCTTACATCCCCAAAGATGTCAGTGATCACAAGACCCCATACATACCAAATATTTATGACAGAATATCTTGTAATAGCAAAGAACTAAATTTGACTTCAAAAGTGAAGTAAAACCTCAGAGTTTTGTCCTTTACCTGAATTCTTTGAAATCTACCCTTCTAAATTCCAGGGTATATATCAAATGATACCCAGTTTTCCTTACTTTTATTATCCCAAATTTGAAGATGAAGTGATCCCTTCCCCTTTCTCACCCCCCAGTTTTTCATTGTTTATATCTTAATAATCACTGGTGAATTCGTCACCATCACTATTACCCTCTTTTACCTTTTATCTTAAAGAAGGCATTTTCTTACAAAGTCATGTTTCGAGCACAAATCCAAACCTCAGGATTAATAAGTGAAACTTGCCTTCTTGAGTTAGAATCATGCGTACTTCCTTTTGGTTACCTTTTGTTTATTTGTGTATAGGGAACAAATGCTTGTGTTTCTTGGATTCTGTCTCTCATCAATTTCTGAGTATTTCTATAATTATGCCTCCTATACTGTAACTATTCTAATATCTAGCTTAATAGACATCCTGAAATAATACTCCCCACTTCCTTTTCAGGAAATTAGATTTGCCAAACCCTAGATAAACATATTTTTACCACTCTCAGCTTCTATGGCTAAATCTCTCAGAAGAGAAGACAAGAAGACATCCTCCTAACACTCTCTTGGCTACCCAGAGAGGGGAAGTGTAGAGAGAAATCTAATCACAAGGCATAAGTAACAGTGATTACTTAGACAGAGATAACTCTAGGAAATTCTCAGGAAAAGACTTTGTGAGACTTAGGTATTCTAATTCACTTGTTTTAGAATCTAGGTTCTGGTACAATGGACAGAGTTCTGGGCTTCCAATCAAGAAGATCTGAGTTCAAAGTCTACCAAACATTAGAAGTACAGCCCTGGACAAGTCAGGCTGCATTTCTTTATCCAAAACTTAGAAAATTTAATTGGATGGCTTCTGGAATCTCTTCCAGATCTAAATCCTTTATTTTTTCTTTCTTTCTTTTTTTTTTTTTTCTGAAACAATCAGTGTTAAGTTACTTACCCAGGATTACACAGCTAGGAAGTATTAAGTGTCTGAGGCCAGATTTGAACTCAGGTCCTCCTGTCTTCAGGACAGGAACTCTATCCATTACCACCTAACTGCCCCATTCTTTCCATTTTAATAAAAATCTGTATTTTTTACATTATTACCAAGAGGCTTGCTAGTGGATTTTTGGCATAACCCAAAGAGGTTTTGCTGTCTAAGATACATATCTAGTTTTTGTTTGTGTGTTGTTTTTTATCTAGGGGCTGCAATAGAAATTTTTTAAGATAGAAAGAGTAAACATGGGAGCTTAGAAGTATTTACTAAAAGAGGGAGCTTGAAAATTAAAATTAGTGGCATCAGAGAGCATTAGGAAGGTGCTACTTAAAGTTCTAAACATGGGCAACTCCCATAATTAATGAGAAACAATTGGGGCTTTATTTCTGCACATAAAATTAGATAGCTAACAGTAAAGGAAGGAGAAAAAAGACAAATTGTTCTCCAAAGCATGACATAGTAGATACAGAAACTACTGTTTGGGAGATCACTCAATAAAGGTCAAAGGAATATGAAAAAAGTAATAATAGTTGTTGGTTCTCTCTTAAGGAAATAAGCTATTTGTTGATCTGATAACAACAATAGAGTGGTCTTTTGTCTTCCCAGAGCATATCGGAAACATAAGTCTCAAGACTTACTAAAATAGATGACAACTACCTATTTCTGGTTATTCATAAATGATACTTCCAGAAGGAATCCAAAAAGTGTTTCCAACAATTATAAAAGTCTTAGGCAACAAACTAAAGACATTAGAGGAAATAGAATGTGTTTTCTCTTCACTGAAGGCTATTAAAGGCAAGGGATACAGAAAAAAATTTATTTTAGAAGTAAATTGTTGATTGAAAAGGTAGTAACTAAGAAGAGGATTTGAATTTCTCAGACATAGTTTCCAATATAGGACTGGCAGATTTCTTGGTCATAGATGGAGTGCATTTAACAAACAATGGTAAGAATATTTACCAGGATTTTCATAAATTTAATCAAAAGGGTTTTACATTTTAAAGGCTAGGAAAGGGAAAAGACTACCCATGAGTATAATACATATACATATATCTCTATATTGATACATATATGTCCCTATGAGTATAATACATATACATATATCTCTCTATATTGATACATATATGTCCCTATGAGTATAATATATATATATGTATATATATAGAGATACATATATGTCCCTTATATTAGATGCAATTGACAGTAGCCACAAGAAGGGAGGGAAATAGCAGCTCAAACATTCATAAATTCATAGGAAATGAATTTCCAAATCCAAAAGAGAATCCAGCAGTAAAACTCAGAGCCTTGAACATTCATACTCAAATTCCAAAGTTCAGGCAATAAACAAGAGATTTAACAAATTTGACCTCACAGATATCACTAATTTGATAGGATAAAATTCATTACTAGCCTATGTCTCAGAATAAGTATGCTTTATTCAAAAGAAACAAGATAAATTAAATATATCGGGGTTGGAAGCATATTGTAAAAGTATTATGAAGGCATATTATATAAGGAAATATAGAACTCAGAGGTCAGAGACATGACATGTATTTGGATGAAGGTCAAAGAAGGGAGAATCAGAAATGATTTCATCATTGGACTATACTACAGACCACATGAACAAAAAAGAGGAAATAGAGATCACAAGCCTGGCACAGGGACATGATATAGACTGATTGGGAGTAATGGGAGTGTTGTGAAAGACACATTATCTGCTGGTGCTCTCTCTTCTTCTTTCTCCTCTCTTCTACTCCATCTCCTCCTCTTCCTCCTTCTTTTCTTGTGTCTCTCTCTTTCCTTCTCTCCTCCCTCTCCCCCAATTACTTCTCAAATATGTGACTACATTTCCAACTTCTACACCTTTTTCCCCACACTGTCCCTAGACCTAGAATACACTCCTCCTCACCCACACCTTATAGAATCCCAAAATCTCTTTCAAGACTCAAGGACCACCTCTTAAAGGAAATTGATTTTGGTTACCCCAGAGCTAGTGCCACTACCCACTCTCAAATTATCTCTTGTATTATTTTTGCATTTATTTTTCTCTGTACATGTTATTTATTTGCAATAGAATGTAAACTCCTTGAGGAGCAGGGACTATTTTGCTTTTTCCATTTATTCACAGCATGAAGCACAGGTCTCCTGATGAATGAACAGATGAATGAACAAATGAGTATAATTCAGTCCATAGGTAGAAGGATGGATCTGGCAGAAATTCATTAAATCCTTTTCAGTTTATGAATACTGAGACCCTAAATTTGCCCCAATTTTCCTATCCTTACAGAATATATAAAGATCACAAGAAAAGGTCTTTTAAAGTAGTATTTTGCTAAAGTGACTTAAGACCCAGAACAGAACTAGAATGAATGTTGAGTTTGAAAATAACAACATAATAGAAATAAAGGGTGACATTAGTCACATTCTAGAATAGGCAAAAGATCTCAAATTATTTATCTGAAAGATTTTGCAATTGGCAGGACCCAAACCACATTTTTCCAAGCATTCTCCCCCAAACCATCCCCTCCACCCCACTTTACATTTTAAGCTCATGTGTATTCAAAAAATGTAATCCATATGTCTCTTATCCATTTACACTTAACTCATCAAATTGTTGTTTTCTAAGAGTTGTTTGCAGTCTATGAAGCCTTGTGAGACTGTCTGGGAAGCCTTCTGAAGGTCCCTTTAAGCCTCTTTTCTTAGAAACAGGAAACTACATTTAGCCAAGGGCAAATGGTCTTGAAACTGAAAATATTAGCAGTTTGAAGGAAGGGATTTTAGGCCTCAGAGTTTTGCTTCTGAACATGGCAGATAAGCAGATTCCAAACCTTACTGAGCAATTTCTCTCCTAAAAGTTGTTATTCCAGAATCCTGAAGTGTAGCTCCCAGAACCCTACTGACCACAAAAATCAAGCCCAAAGCTGACTTTGAATATTCAGTCTCTATGCCTTCCAAGACTCCAAATATGATTCAAGAATTTGGGGTTTCCCTAAATATAGAGACAGAAAGCACACACAAACTAACATTGGAACTCTAATTTCTTGACCTCTGACTTCTGTGGCATCAATAGTACCAGTTCCTATATCCAGACCAGAGCAAGAGATCAGATTTCCTACCTCAGGACCTGAGCCTTTCCCTCAGTTCCACTTTTCCTATTTTCTTTAAATACACACCCTTAGAAAAAAAAATTTAAAACAAACCCTTACATCTGATATGGTTTAACTCATCCATGTTTTTGGCTGTAGCAAGAGACTCTGTGTGTGTGTGTATGTGTGTATGTGTGTGTGTGTGTGTGTGTGTGTGTTTTAATTGCTAAAAGTTCAGCAGCATCAAATCTCATGGGAAAACTGATCTATATAAATGGGATTTAACTAAAGGGGTCTGGGCTGCTCACATGTGTTTCATATTTTCTAATCATTCTGAGCTCCATACATGGTAAGCAGCCTGAGAAATGATGGTGGTCTCATTTCAGCATCAATTTTGATCCATTTTATCTATTAAAAAAATGGCAGAGTGAGGGCAGTGGGAGAGAATTTCCTCCTTCCCACTTGCCAACAATCAGCAGCTAGTATTTAGGGAAACCCTGTAAGTGTGTGAAGTAGATTATCATTCTTGAAAATGTACACAACTTTAAATATGGCCAAAGCATATTAAAATTCATGCGAAATGTGCAATTTCCCTTAGTGCTTAGTGAGAGTTCTTTGCATTTCATTGCTTTCATTTGATCTCTCTTCTTAGAAAAATCCATTTCCTTATATCTGAATTAACAGAATAAATGTATATAAAAATAAGTTCAATAATCTATTTGAAGATGGGGGATTTCATCAGAGGAACTGTCTCTGCCTCAGATTACAACATTTTAATGCCTGTGCAAATAGTATTTGGTGGGTTGCTATGGCCAAAAAAGAAAAATCATCATTTAGTGCTCACCTTTCTTATTCAGACTCTCTTTGAGATTAGCAAGGCTGATCTTAGTCATCATGAAATCCATGTTTGAAGTATATCCAGGCTAACATTGCCCACTAACACAACTAGTACTTGGCTGGCATAGATTTCAGGAACTCGTAATTATCTGCATGGCATAGCAAAACACCAGACTAGAATTCTGCTATAGAATAGATATTCATGTGTTACATAATAATATATTTCTATGTATGTGTGTACAGTTTAGTTAAGTGCACAGAGTGCTTGACTTAAAATCAAAAAGATTTTGGTTCAGATCCCTCCTCTGATACTAGCTGTCAGTGCTTCAAACATTTCCTTAGGACTTAGCTACGTAATGGGTGAAGATCAATGTGTATTGGCAGAAGGAATTCCTACCTTGGGAGTTATTTCACACTTGCAATACCTGTATATCTATTGATAATTATGTACATACAGACAAACCCACACCTATTTGTAGTTAGGAAATATAAATTAAAATTTTCAATACTTTAGAAATCCATAATTTTATCAGTGTTTATAAGCCCATCAGTGGCACAGATTTTCTATGACTTATGTAGATAATCTTTCAAAGTTGTGGTGGTGAAAGGATGAAGAAAGGAAAGAAGGAAGAGGAATGAAGGAAGGGAAAGAGGAAGAAGGAAGGAAGATAAAGAGAAGGAAGGGAAGAAGAGAAAGAAAATGGAGAAAGGAAAGGACAATTAAAAAGGAAGAAAAAAAAAGTAAGGAAGAGAAATGAAGAAAGAGAAAAAGGAAGGCAAAAGAGAAAGAAAAAAGTAGGGGCAAAGGAAGAGATGATAAATAAAAAGGAAGGAATAATAAAAGGAAGAAAAAAGAAAAAAAGAATCTATTGTCCATGACAATCATATAGTCAATGTTGTAATGAGTTTCTTTGGATAATATAATGGAAAACATATTAGCTCTGTTGTTGGAGGACCTGGATTCACATCCCATTTCTGATATTTACTATCTGCATTACCTTAGACAAATCATTTAATTCCTCTAGCCCCATTTTCTCCTTTATAAAATGAGGGAGTTGTACTAGATGGGCATCTAAGTCTTCTCCATCTATCTCTATTACCCCATGAACTTGTGATCCCATAATCTTAGCAAGATTATTCACACAACAATTTATCACCATAGTTCAAAGCCTGTTCTACATTGGTAAACTTCCATATAGCTCATTATCCATAAGCAAAGCCACTAATAGCCCAGGGTCTCTTCTACACCAAAGGGAGGCATTAAGGACATTTGGTGAAGGACTATATATAGGCCTCTCTATGTAACACATGTGGCTCATCTGCCTACAATATTCAGGAGAATAATATTCAACAAGACATGTGCAATGAATTACACTAACCACTACCATGAGGAAATCCACCCTGTTCTTCTGTCTTCTTCAGATCACATAAGCTTTTGAGCATCAAGAGGTTCACTGGGAAAGTTGAACTAGGGTCTATAACTATAGAATGTTACAACCCCACTCAAAAAGGGGAGGGGGAAGAATGGAAGGAAGAAAGAAATGGATTGGATCAGTAATTAGAAAGAATACAATTGAAGGAGGAGCTAAAGCCATTCAAATACCAGAGCCTAGCATCATATCTGTTGCTCTGTGCAATATCCTGGCACTTTCATAAGTTAAAACAAGGTTTACTTTAGAAGATTAAAGTCTGACTTTTCCTCAACAAAATATAAGCACAAGAGAAAAAGTAAGTGTCTTTAAAAATGGTCCTTAAATCAATTTGAAAATATGTCTTATGTCTTTATGGATTAGATGCTACTTGAAGTGAAAACTCAGCTATCTGATAAACAGTTTCATTTTCAACCTACTACTCCCATTACCAAAGGAGAACTTACCATGTGTCTTCTGGTTGCCCATAGACACTTATGTCTATGGTAGATAGAGGGCTGGGCTTGAATGCAGGAAGACGCATCTTTCTGAGTTCAAATCTAACATCAGACACTTATTAACTGTGGAATCTTGTGCACTTAATCCTGTTTGCCTCCGTTTCTTCATCTGTAAAATGAGCTAGAAAAGGAAATAGAAAACTACTCCAATATATTTGCCAAGAAAACCCCAAATAAATCGTGAAGACTTTCAAGATGGCTGCAAAAAAATTCTGTTAATGATTCTTTTCAGGCAACAGAATCTTATTTTTTAAAGTATGTATGTGTATTTTAAAGTTTAATACTTTTATGTTTTATTATATAAGTTTAAAACTTTGGAAACTCAAATAAATTAAAACTCCTCTAAGACTGGAGAACTAGTACCTTTATGAAGGCTTACCAAGCCTTTTTCAGGGTTGATCATCCATCTTTTCATCCAATTCTCACCTGTGATTCCCAGAAACTCTAGCACACACAGGTGCCCCAGTCCAATAACAGGGGCACCACTATGGTAAACCATCTTGGCAGAAAGGCTAGGCCAGGTTAAGGGTAAGTGAAAAAACACAAAGGCATCAGTGAGTTAGGGAGGTGTAATCATGAAGATGGCTAAACCAGGTGCTGTGGACCACTTAGAGCGTAATTGGATACTGGAGATACCGAGATCATCCACTGCATCCTTGGGTTGGCCATGATCAGACTTTTGTCTTACCGCTGGATTTCAGTAATGCTAGAAGACTGATGACTTTGTGCAACTCTGTCTCACTTAAATCCAACTCTCACAGAAGTCAAGACCTCTTCTGATCCTTGAAAATTCTCTTTAAAACAGATGCACTTCCATATTTTATTCAACAGAATCTCCCTAGAAGAACTTTTTTCTTGCTGATTCACTGTTCTGAGTGGCATACTCTGCCATATGAACTCTATACCATAAAGCATTGGTATGTAAAGCTATTTGCCATAATGTTAAATAGTGTTATGTTACTATGCCAATTTGCCAAATTTTTTTTAGTCTTTCTGTATACTTTTATTGTTTTTCTGTTCCTCCCTCATTTTTTTAATACGTTGTCCTTTCTTGATTATGCTCTCTCTTCTTAGCTCTGTCTCCTGGCTTCTTTAAGTTCCTTCAAATTTCAATTAAAATCTTCCTTTCTTTCTTTAAGAAATCTTTCCAAATCTATCTTATTTCTGGTGACTTCTTTTTATCATGCCTTCTCAGCTATTCAGCTTCCTTTTACGAGTTATCTTCCCCAATCAGATTATAAACTTGCTTTTCTTTTTTTCATCTTTGTATGGCACATGTAACTTATTTGTACATAGCATGTTGCTTCTCCCAAAGCAAGCTCCTCAAGAGGAAAGAATATGTTTTGCTTTTCTTTTTATCCCTAGCATAGTCCAAAGCACATAATAAATATGTAATAAAAGTTTTTTGACCAATTGCTTAATTCTGTTTTTTCAGGAGTTATTTTCTTTTTCTATTTCACAAATTCTGTTTTTTAGGGAGTTGTTTTCTTCTTTCATTTTGTCAACTCTGTCTTTTAATGAATTATATTCCTTTTCCAAAGCCTCTTGCAAAGTTTTCCTTTCCTTTCTCCCTTTTTCTTCTAGGTCTCTTTTGAAATCCTTTTAAATTTCTTGTAGGAGACCCTTGTGTGATGGGGACTAGATTATGTCACCTTTTGGGGCTTCATCTGGAGATGATTAGTTTCCTCAGGGTTTGAAATCTATTCTTCTCTTTCGCCATAGAAACTATCTATAGTTAGAGTTCTCTTTGCCTTTTTACTCATTTTTTTTAAAGTTGGGAACTACTTTTAGGGCAAGGGAGGTTTTCCAAGCTTCCTGTACAGGCTGCAGCAAAGTGGCAGTGGAGCAGCTGCAGCTGAGCTGGGATGGTGCTGACTCACTCCAGGTGCTAGATTGTTGTGGCAAGGTTCATAAGATTCTGGCGCTTCAGAGTTCACTATTTACCTTTTGTGTTTGTGTTGGATGTTTTATACCTTTTCTGCTGATCTACTGGCTTGCAGCCAAGGCAAAGTAGCCAATACTGTGGTAGAATCCTCCCCAAAGATTCTCCACCACACAGACTCTGCACCATGCCCCGGGTCTGCACAGTGCCTGTGCCTGGCCATCTCCTTCCACACCCAATTGAAACAACTTTTCTGATGATCTTCAAAATTATTTTCTGCTGGTAATTTGCTGTACTCCCAATATTCATGAATTCTGCCAGCCTAGTACTAATTGAGAAGCTGAATTTGCTAATTAGTTGAAGATCAATGGAGAAGGTCAGAAAGAACCGTATGTCCTCTCCACCATCTTGGCTCTGCCCCCCCCCATATTAATGCATTCTTGAAAAATCTCTTTAGAAATGTGGGTTCCTCCCTTCAGTTATTTCCTGAAACTAGGGAGAAAAAAACCTATACGCGGGGCAGAGCCAAGATGGTAGAGAAGACACGTGCAAATTTCTAGGCTCTTCTTATACCTCAAGACCAATAATTGAATTCAGCCTCAAAAATAATGCTTGACTGGCAAAATTCACTAAGACTAGAAGTACAACTCAGGAGCTGAAGATAATCTGGAAGATTGCCCAAAAAGGTTTGTCCAGAAGGGCCGGAGCAGATCAGTGCAAACCCAGAGGTGGGAGAGGCTGGCAAACAGAGTAGACAGGGAAGGGATTGGCCTCTGTGGTTAGAAGAAGTACAGAGACGACTCTGGCATAGGCTGATTGCTCTCCCTTGGTTATAAAGCAGCAGACCAGCAGAGAAATTAGAGCCACGGGCAGAGGATATTCCAAAAATCACCAAATCCTAACAGGACCTGGCTATACCCACCCAAAACCAAAAATGACTCAGCACAGACCACAACATAGCTGTACAGCCCCATTGGGCAGTATGGCTATTCCTCTGGACAGTTGCAAATCTGCACAGCAGGGGGGCACAGCCTGGGGCAATAGAACTTCCCCAGTATGACTGTGCTTCTGAAGAGGAGCTACTTGGGGGGGGGGGGCGCTATTTGCTGGTTAACTGCTAATACCCACAGCCCCACAGCAGGCTTTGGCTTGGGGCAGTGATACTTTTACTGCCCAGTCTCTAGACTCTAATTTATAAGAAATCAAGCCATTCTCCAATTGATATATGGTCAAGGGATATGAACAGACAATTCTCAGATGAAGAAATTGAAACTATTTCTAGTCATATGAAAATATACTCCAAGTCATTATTAATCAGAAAAATGCAAATTAAGACAACTCTGAGATACCACTACATATCTGTCAGATTGGCTAGAATGACAGGGAAAGATAATGCAGAATGTTGGAGGGGATGTGGGAAAAAAGGGACACTGATACATTGTTGGTGGAATTGTGAATACATCCAGCCATGATGGAGAACTATTTGGAACTATGCTCAAAAAGTTATCAAACTGTGCATATCTTTTGCTCTAGCAAAAGGCTTATATCACAAAGAGATCTTAAAGAAGGGCAAGGGACCTATATGTGCAAGAATGTTTGTGGCAGCCCTCTTTGTAGTGGCCAGAAACTGGAAACTGAGTGCATGCCCATCAATTGGAGAATGGCTGAATAAATTGTGGTATATAAACATTATGGAATATTATTGTTCTGTAAGAAATGACCAACAGGATGATTTCAGAAAGGCCTGGAGAGACTTACATCAACTGATGCTGAGTGAAATGAGCAGGACCAGGAGATCATTGTATCCTTCAACAACAATACTATATGATGATCAATTCTGATGAACGTGACCCTCTTCAACAATGAGATGAACAAAATCAGTTCCTATAGAGCAGTAATGAACTGAACCAGCTACACACAGCAAAAGAACTCTGGGAGATGACTATGAACCACTACATAGAATTCCCAATACCCCTATTTTTGTCCGTCTGCATTTTTTATTTCCTTCACAGGCTAATGGTACACTATTTCAAAGTCCGATTCTTTTTGTACAGCAAAATAACTGTTTGGACAAGTATACATATATTGTATTTAATTTATACTTTAACATATGTAACATGTATTGGTCAACCTGCCATCTGGGGGAGGAGTATAGGGGAAGGGGGGGAAAAATTCAAACTAAAGGCTTGGCAATTTTCAGTATTATAAAATTACCCATGCATATAAATAAAAAGCTATAATAAAAAAAAATTTTAAAGAAAAAGAAAAGACATGGCCCCAGGGGACTTATCAATGGAAAGATCCATGTGTTGCTCATGTTTAAATTTCATAGGTATGAAATATTTTATAGCACCCTTCTATGAAATAAAATTCTTCCTTTAAACAAAGGAATAAACTTCCCATGCTTCCATGAACTTACAAGATTTGATTCTTGTTATTGTGCCAAGACTTTTTGAATAAGATTTCTTTTTCCTATTATAAAGCAAAAAAACAAAACAAAACCTATACATGCTCAGCTTCTTCATACTCCCATCCATCTACTTTACTGACACTAATAGCCCTATTCTAAAACTAACTCCCCATTCTAATTTACTATTTCTAATCTGTCATGTACTGGAAAATCATATAACCAAACCTGTAATACTTGTATCTAAAATAAGAAGAAATATTAGTCAAAGGATATAAACAGTTCTCAAAAGATTCGCAAATCATACACAACCAAATGAAAGAATACTTTAAATCACTAATAATAAGAGATACAAACTGAAACAACCCTGAGATTTTACCCTGCAAGTTAACAAAAATGACCACAAAATGGCAATAGTTAATATTGAAGGAAGTATAGGGAAATAGGCATACTGATATATTGTTAGTGAAGCTATGAAATAGTTCAGTCATTTTGGAAAGCAATTTCAAATTATGCAAACCTAAAATATTTAAGCCACGGATTCCATTACTAGACTTTTATTCTAAGGAAGGCATCAATAAGGGGGTGGGGGAAGTTTTCATATACAACAAAACATTTATAGCAGCACTTTTTGTGGTAGCAAAGAATTACAATAAACCAAATACCCCAAAATTGAATAATTGAAGAATGAAAGTAAACAAATTGTGGTTCAGGAATAATGGAATGTTATTGTGCATTAAGAAATGATTCACAGAAAGAATACAGAGAAGCAAAGAAAGATCAACATGAACTGATACAAAGTGAACTAAGTAGAGCCCAGAAAATTGTATACACAATAACAACAATGTAAATGGAAAGAACAACCACACACTCATTTCCACTTAGCTGCACTACTTTGGAACTTCTCTTACTGACTTCTCTATTTACTTTTCCAGGAAAAGATATCATGGGAATAACCTCATCACACTACAGGATCTCATAATACTTCACTTCCTCACTACCCTTTGCCTCTCTGGTTGGACTGCAGGTCCATGAACTTCAAATCTCAATTTAAGGAGAGAGTTCAGCTCAGATATATCCTCTTTTCTCACTCAGTGGTGCAATATTGGGAGTTCTCTGACTTCTCCATCATGTTCCCACATTAAACACCTTTTATGTGTTATCTTTCCCAATTAGATTATAAGTTCCTTGAAGATAGGACAAAGACAGCCTTTGGGTTTTTTGGTGGGTTTTTTTCCATTTTTGCATCTTTACCACTGAGCACAGTGCCTGGCATATAATAATATGTTTAATTAAATGACTTAAATTATATTAATTTAATGAATTAATTTATATTAATTTAATATATTAATAATATGTTTAATGAATGTTTATTATTGATAAATTAAAGAATAAAAAATGGATTTAACAAAATTATAAAGATGAAGCAAAATTCAAATTAAGAGAGATAAGAAGATATCCCCAATTCATCCCTTCATGGAGAAGGGAAGTTCAAAAATGTTACACATTGCACATGCTTTGTTCTTTTTCAATATATTCATCATTGTGGTTTTTTTCACATCTTGTACTTTTTTTCTTTAAAAATATGATTTATTATTTGGGTTGGCTCTTTTGAGGGGTGAGGAAGAAGGAAAGGAATACATATTGTAAAAAAAAAAAAAACATCAGTAAAAACTTATTTTTAAATAGGCTCTAAACTGAGAAACTGATATGGAGCATTTTTAAAAATTAAGGAAATATGGAGAACATGCTAAAGATAATTTATATAAAAATAACCTCAAGAGCCAAAGATGAGCCCTTGACCTAAACCTAAATGCCAATGAGAACAACATATGATCCCATCACTGAATTTGAACTGATAGATGATTTATGCCTGCTTGTTGTTCAAGGGAATTATAGCAGCAACAAGGGTGAAAAAAATATTTTGTAGCAAAATCAAGGAGGGCTAATATACATCTAAACTTTACCCCTACTTGGCTCCCTGCTTCCTACTTGGGATCTGAGCCCTAACGTCAAAATATACAATGAATTAGCAGAGCCTGCTCAGAAGTATGAAATCCATAGTAGGAAAATTAATTTAAGATCCATAACCAACAAAATATTCTCACTGGTAGTGAACTTCTGTCTTAATCTGCATAATTGCTTAAGCTATAGAGAAAAAAAGGACTAAGGGGAAATAGAATAAGAAAATTGCAGGAAATAGTAATTAAAAGTTTTCTATAAGAAAAGTGCTATACTTTGGCTCCCAATTTTATTATTTCCTACCACCTATTCCATTAGATAAAATGATCATTTTTAGTCTTGTTCACCTCTTTATGACTCCATTTGGGATTTTCTTGTCAAAGACTCCAGTTTGCTATTTCCTTCTCTAGTTCATTTTACGATGAGGAAGCTGAGACAAACAGGGTCAAGTGACTTGCTCAGGATCACATAGCTAATAAGCATTTGGGACCAGTTTTGAACTCAGGAAGATGAGTCTTCCTGATTCCAAGCCTAGTATTCTATCTACTGTGCTACCTATTTGTCCCTTAACATTTTTGTCTTCTATTAAAACTGACAAAAATTATGTAAGTTATAATTTATTTAGTTGTTTGGAATAAAAAGTTTTTTCTTTCAGGAATAAAACTGTTCTCCTCTCTGTTCCCCATCCTCATTTTCATTCATTCATTCATTCATTCATTCATTCTCTCTCTTCTCTCTTCTCTCTCTCTCTTCTTTTTTAATAAAGCTTTTTATTTAAAAAACATATGCATGGGTAATTTTTCAACATTGACCCTTGCAAAGCCTTCTGTTCCAAATGATCCCCTCCTTCCCCCCACCCCCTCCCCTAAATAGCAGGTAGTCTAATATATGTTAAATATGTTAAAATATATGTTAAATTCAACATATATATACATATCTCTACAGTTATCTAGCTGTACAAGAAAAATAGGATCAAGAAGGGGAAAAAACTGAGAAAGGAAACAAAATGCAAGCAAACAACAACAGAAAGTGAGAATACTATGTTGTGATCCACACTCAGTTCCCATGGTCCTCTCTCTGGGTGTAGATGGTTCTCTTCATTACTGAACAATTGGAATTGGATTTGAATCATCTCATTGTTGAAGAGAGACATGACCATCAGAATCGATCATCATATAGTCTTGTCATTGCTGTGTATAATGACATCCTGCTTCTGCTTATTTCATTTAGCATCAGTTCAAGTAAGTCTCTCCAGGCCTCTCTGAAATCATCCTGCTGGTCATTAATTACAAAATTCCATGACATTCATATACCATAATTTATTCAGGCATTATCCAATTGATGGACATCCATTCAGCTTCCAGTTTCTTGCCACTACAAAGAGGGCTGCCACAAACACATTTTTGCACACATGAGTCCTTTTCCCTCCTTTGGGATATAAAGCCAAAAAGTACACACAGTTTGATATTTTTTGAGGATAGTTCCAAATTGCTCTCCATAATGGTTCATCCCCATTCTCTTTTGCTTCTCGTACTGAGAGGAAATTAGAGCAATAATTAGGAATTACTTTGACCAACTTTATGCCAATAAATTTGGTAACCTAAGTGAAATGGATGACTACCTCCAAAAATATAGGTTGCCCAGCTTAACAGAGGAGGAAGTAAATTGCTTTAATGGTCTTATTTCAGAAAAAGAAATAGAAAATGCTATTAATTATTTCCATAAGAAAAAATCCCCAAGATCAGATAAATTTACATGGAATTCTACCAAACATTTAAAGAACAATTAACTCTAATATTATATAAACTTTTTGAACAAATAGGGAATGAAGGACTCCTACCAAATTCCTTTCATAGTACTGATACCTAAACCAGGTAAGTTGAAAACAGAGAAAGTAAATTATAGACCAATCTCCCTAATGAATATTGATGCTAAAATCTCAAATAAAATATTAGCAAAGAGATTACAGAAAATCATTCCCAGATAATACATTGTGACCAAGTAGGATTTATGCCAGGAATGCAGGGCTGGTTCAATATTAGGAAAACTATTAGCATAATTGACTATATCAATAACCAATTTAACAAAAACTATATGATCATCTCAATAGATGCAGAAAAGGCATTTGATAAAATCCCAACATCCATTCCTATTAAAACCACTAGAGAGTATAGGAATAAATGGGCTCTTCCTTAAAATAGTCAGTAGCACCTATTTAAAATCATCAGTAAGCATCATATGTAATGGGGATAAACTGGAAACCTTAATAAAATTAGGGTTAAACAAGGCTGCCCACTATCACCATTACTATTCAATATTGTATTAGAAATGCTAGCTTTGGCAATAAGAGATGAGAAAGAAATTAAAGGAATTAAAGTAGGTAATGAGGAAACCAAACTATCATTCTTTGCAGATGATATAATGGTATACTTAGAGAACCCCAGAGAATCAACTAAAAAGCTCTAGAAATAATCCACAACTTTAGCAAAGTTGAAGGATACAAAATAAATCCACATAAATCATCAGTATTTTTATACATCACTAACAAAATTCAACAGCAAGAGATACAAAGAGAAATTCCATTTAAAATAACTATTGATAATATGAAATATTTGGGAATCTATCTGCCCAGGGAAAGTCAGAAACTATATGAGCAAAACTACAAAACACTTTCCACTTGAATAAAGTCAAATCTAAACAATTGGAAAAATATTAATTGCTCTTGGATAGGTTGAGCAAATATAATAAAGATGACAATACTACCTAAAGTAATCTATTTATTTAGTGCTATACCAATCAAACTCCCAAAAAACTATTTTGCTGACCTAGAAAAAATAACTACAAAATTCATCTGGAAGAAGAAAAGGTAAAGAATTTCAAGAGAACTAATGGTGGGGGGAGGGAGAGAAAATCACATGAAGGTAGTCTAGCTGTACCTGATCTAAAACAATATTATAAAGCAGCGGTCATCAAAACCATTTGGTACTGTCTAAGAAATAGACTAGCTGATCAGTGGAATAGGTTAGGTTTACAGGACAAAATAGTCCATAAGTATAGCCATCTAGTGTTTGACAAACCCAAAGACCCCAACTTTTGGGATAAGAATTCACTACTTGACAAAAACTGCTGAGAAAATTGGAAATTAGTACGGCAGACTCTAGGCATTGACCCACACTTAACACTGTATACCAAGATAAAGTCAAAATGTGTTCATTACTAGATATAAAGAATGATATTATAAATAAATTAAAGAATACAGGATAGTTTACTTCTCAGACCTGTGGAGGAGGAAGGAATTTGTGACCAAAGAAGAACTAGAGATCATTATTGATCACAAAATAGATCATTTTGATTATATTAAATTAAAAAGGTTTTGTACAAATAAAACTAATGTAGACAAGATTAGAAGGGAAGCAATAAACTATCATTCAATAGTTCTGATAAAGGGCTCATTTCCAAAATATATAGAGAATTCACTCAAATTTATAAGAAATCAAGCCATTCTCTAATTGATAAATGGTCAAAGGACATGAACAGACAATTTTCAGATGAAGAAATTGAAACTATTTTTAGTCATATGAAAAGATGCTTCAAATCACTATTGATCAGAGAAATGCAAATTTAAAAAACTGAGATATCACCACACACCTCACAGATTGGCTAAGATGATAAGAAAAGATAATGGTGAATGTTGGAGGGGATGTGGGAAAACTGGCACACTGATACGTTGTTGGTAGAATTGTGAACAAATCCAACCACTCTGGAGAGCAATTTGGAACTATGCTCAAAAAGTTATCAAATTGTCCATACTCTTTGATCCAGAAGTGTTACTACTAGGCTTATAGCCCAAAGAGATTTTAATGAAGGGAAAGGGACCCACAAATGCAAAAATATTTGTGGCAACTCTTTTTGGTAGTGAGTAGAAACTGGAAAGTGAATGGCTGAATAAACTATGGCATATGAATGTTATGGAATATTATTGTTCAGTAAGAAATGACCAACAGGATGATTTCAGAGAGGCCTGGAGAGGCTTCTATGAACTGATGCTAAGTGAAATGAGCAGAACCAGGAAATCATTATACACAGCAACAATAAGACTATACAAAGATCAATTCTATTAGATATGGTTCTCTTCAACAATGAGATGATTCAAACCAGTTCCAGTTGTTCAGTAATGAAGAGTCAGCTACACCTAGAGAGAGGACTATGGGAAATGAGTGTGAACCACAACATATCATTTTCACTACTTCTGTTATTGTTTGCACGCATTTTTGTTTTCCTTCTCAGGTTTTTTCCTTTCTTTCTAGATCTGATTTTTCTTGTGCAACAAGATAACAGTATAAATATGTATACATATATTGGATTTAACATAAACTTTAACATATTTAACATGTATTGGACTACCTGCCATCTAGGGGAGGGGTGTGAGAAGGAGGGGAAGATTTGGAATAGAAGGTTTTGAAAGGGTCAATGTTGAAAAATTACCCATGCATACATTTTGTAAATAAAAAACTATAATAATAATAAAGAGATCATAAAAGAGGGAAAAGACCTATGTGTGCAAAAATGTTTGCAGCAGCCCGTTTTTTTTTTTTTTGGTGACAAGAAACTGGAAACTGAGTGGATGCCCATCAGTTGAAGAATGGCTGAATAAGTTATGGTATATGAATGTTTTGGAATATTATTGTTCTATAAGAAACAATCAGCTGAATGATTTCAGAGAGGCCTGGAGAGACTTACATGAATTGATGCTAAAGGAAGTGAGTATAACCAAGAAAACATTGTACATAGCAACAGCAAGAGTATATGATGATCAATTCTGATGACGTGGCTTTGTTCAACAGCAAGGTGATTCAGGCCATTTCCAATGGACTTGTGATGGAGAGTACTTGTGCACCCAGAGAGAGAACTGTGGGGAGTAAATATGGATTACAACAGAATATTTTCATCTTTTCATTGTTGCTTGCTTGAATTTTGTTTTCTTTCTCATTTTTTTCCTTTTTGATCTGATTTTTTTCTTATGCAGCATAATAATTATGAAATTATGTATAGAAGAATTAAACGTAATTAATATATATCAAATTACTTGTGGAGGGGATGAAGAGAAGGGAAGGAAAAAAATTGGAACACAAGGCTTTGCAAAGATGAATGTTGAAAATTATCTATGCATATGCTTTGAAAATAAACAGCTTTAATTATTAAAAAAGATTTTTTTAATTCCAGTCACCTTAATTGAACTTTTTCTCTCAACAGAAACACCTCTTGCCTTCCCTTCCCTCTGGAAATCCAAATCATTCCTTTTAGTGCTACCTCCAGCATGAAGTTTCACAAACTTCTTTAGCCCACAATGAATTTTTCCCTTCTCTGGATTCCTGCAGTTGTTTTTTTTTATCATCTCCATACAATCTCACATTTAGTCCCTTTTGATTAATTGGTTTCATGTAGAATCAAAACAATATATGCAATGACTACAACAAAATAAGTGAAGGTATCTCTAAAAGGACATTGAATTCTTGGCAACTAAAAAACCAGCAAGGGTCCCAAAGACTAGAAAATGAAATTTGCCTTGGCAAAGAAGCAGGCAACTACTAGAGCAGAATGCTGTACCCTTTCACAGATAAAATTACTCCATTGGGTGTTTCTGCTTAACTGCTTTTCTTTGGTATGAGAAAGAGTTCAGTATGGCATTGGGGTGAGAATTTCCAGAAAAATAATATGATGCAAAATAAAATGCATCAATAAAATATTTTTAAATAAAAAGCCCAAACAATGAGGTTTGGGATCTTATTTTGGGGAGTACTTATCTGCCCTATTACATTTAAAGTTCCTCAAGAGCAAAGACATGTGTTATACTTCTGTTGGAGTGTGGGACACATAACAGGTGCTCAGTAAATTCTTGTCAAAGGAATGAATGACTGTTTATGGGAGGAGACACACTGGCCTGTAAATGGGTGCTTCAATGCCTGCAAGTGTCAGCCAAGATTGGACTTAATCTAAAAAAGAAAGTTGATCTAATAACATAAACAAGTGACTAGGATCTGAGAATTCCAGAGTTTTCATGATGACTTTGCCTTTGAGTCCTTCCATCATAGAAAACGAGTTGTATTATTTTCCTAATTCAAATTTTCTCATTCCTGTGATTTTAAAAAAATAAAATGAAAATGTAAATATTAGTTATCTATCAATTTCTCAGAAATCACCGTTGTACAAAATCTTCTTATAAGATTCATGCATTTAGAAATCTTCAAGGCCAACCAATCCAAAGAAGTCACACTGAGGAAGTAGTAGAATCAGGAAGTAAATTAAGGGCTTTTCTATCCAATGACCTCTTCCCTGGACAAAGTCACCTTGTAACATGCTGTTGTCTCCAGAAACTGCTGATCGCTCTCTGGTCTAGAGGAGAGACTTCTTCCTCCAGAGAGCCGCCTCAAGTCTGGTCCAAACAAGACTCTCTCTCCTCCAGAGAGCCGCTCTAACTCTGACCTAGAACAGAGACTCTCTATCTCTGGAGTGCCACCCTCTTTTATCCTCCCAGAGAATGGGCGTGGGATAATGCCCTCTCCATTATTTACTCCTATTGGTTAAGGCAATAGAAATCAGTTAAAAGAAAAAAATGGGGAAAAATTATTGTCCAAGAGGGCTAATACCTTAAAGTATTATCAGGCATAAAAGTTTAAACAAAAGTGTTCATCTTATTATTATTATCATCAGTCATCTGGATCAAGAAAGAGAAGAGTTAAAGTATGATGAAAGAGAAAGGAGAAGGTACAATGAATGTAAGAGAGAGAGAGGAAATTTTAGGCTTAATGTTAATAAAAGCTTCCTAATATTTAAACTGTCTAAACAATGAATAAACCCTTGCCTCACTGGAAATCTTTAAGCAGAAGCTGTCACTTATTGGTATTTTATAATAAGAATTCTTTTGGGGTATGAATTTGACTAGATGGTCACCGAGATTCCTTTCAAAATCTGTGATTCTGTGAGCACAGTACTACTGAAAAGTATTACTGGGATGCTCTGGACACCCAGGAATCAGCAGAACAATTAAGACATCTATTCTTTTTGATAGAAGAGGGCGATGAAGGCAAAGAGAGATACATGACTATCTTACACACACACATTCTTTGTCTACTCCAAATTTTCCTAAAGATCAACAATGTACATGTTGTTTTTCTTGGCAAAATTTTGTTTCAAACAAAAAAAAATACTTTACTTCATTGGATTTTTTAAAAATAAGTTTGAATTTTTAAAGTCACAAAATTCAAAGAGATCCCTTTAGTCACATTCAAATACCAAATAAAATGTTAAAAAAAAAAAAAAAATACTCTGTGCAACCTAACTTGCTTATTGTTTAAGTTGTATCAACTATTATTACATTTTTAAGTAAATTTCTGAAGTCTTTCTACAATATCTCAATTGTGGTACAGAGATGAGCCTTAGTTTTTAATAATTATGCCCTAAAAGATCTCCCATGTTAAGAAAGTACTAAAGTATGGATCTGACCATAGAATAAGGACCATTTGTTACTGTTCTTTTTAGAGCTCCAGTGACTACCACATAGCAAATCTTTATTAAGTGTTTGGGGGGTTTTTTAGTTTTATTTTATTTTTAATTTATGAACTAAAATAAACATTTCCATAACTTTTTTTTAGAAGGAGTTGGTCTGATTTTTTTTCTCTTTTTAAAATTAATTTTATAATTATAACATTTTTGACAGTACATAAGCATAGGTAATTTTTTACAACATTATCCCTTGTACTCCCTTCTGTTCCAAATTTTTCCCCTTCTTCCCTCACCTCCTCCCCTAGATGGCAGGCATTCCCATACATATTAAATATGTTATAGTATATCCTAGGTACAATATATATGTGCAGAACTGAATTTTGTTGTTGTTGTTGTTGCAAAGGAAGAATTGGATTCAGAAGGTAAAAATAACCTGGGGAGAAAAACAAAAAAATGCTAACAGTTTACACTCATTTCCCAGTGTTTCTTTTCTGGGTGTAGCTGATTCTGTCCATAATTGATCAATTGGAATTGGATTAACTCTTCTCTATGTTGAAGATATCTACTTCCATCAGAATACATCCTCATATAGTATTGTTGTTGAAGTGTATAATGATCTCCTAGTTCTGCTCATTTCACTCAGCATCAGTTCATGTAAGTCTCTCCAAGCCTCTCTGTATTCCTCCTGTTGGTCGTTTCTTACAGAACAATAATATTCCATAACATTCATATACCATAATTTACCCAACCATTCTCCAATTGATGGGCATCCATTCATTTTCCAGTTTCTAGCCACTACAAAAAGGGCTGCCACAAACATTTTGGCACATACATGTCCCTTTCCCTTCTTTAGTATTTCCTTGGGATATAAGCCCAGTAGTAGCACTGATGGATTCAAGGGTAAAGCATTTTCATAACTTAATAGAATAAAAAAGATGATTGTACATAATAAATTTGCAGTTTCGTATACAATTTGTTATTCCTTTTAAATATGGCAAAGTTATCATGTAATTTTTTTTATCCTTTTCTTCCTTTCTCCACCCCTCTCCTAATGGAATTCTCATCAGAAGACTAGAAAAGCTTATCAATGGGTTGGTAACAGTATGAATTTTTTGTCCAGAGTAACTATTAAAAGCTTTTTACCAAATCATAAGAGGCAGGCTCAATATCAAATAAGGGAAAAAGAATACTCATAAATGAAATGACTGGTTCTCGAAATATTGAAGTGTTATACTTTTAAGTGATTGGACTAACTTACATAGAAACATACTAACATGGGATCAGAAAATGCAAGTTTTAAACTTAGTATTGCCACTAAACTAGCTTTGTGATCTAATATGGGACATTTCATCTTTCTAGACCTTAATTTCCTCATCTGTAAAAGAGGGAGATTAAATTATATAATCTCAAATTTGGAAGATTACTTCCAACTCTACTATTCTAGTACGTCAGAGTACAGAATCATTGTGATCTAAATCTAGTGCACAGGAGCTATAACTAGGGAAGAACATCTGATGCTTTTCCCCAGAGTGCCAAAATTTAGAGTTTACTGTCAACACATAATTCCTTTAGCCAACTAGATTCACCAACTAGTTAGAATAATTCACTGGTGATCTCCTTCTTGTCCTGGTCTTGCCCTGTTCTCTCCCCTAACCACAGTCTCCTTAGTAGAGATCCCCTAAGCATAAGTCTAGGGGTATCTCTTTCCTGTATCTACCATCTATCACCTTCTGGAGTCTCAATGTTTCATAAACTAATTTCTCTCTATATAGTCTCCTACTTCAACCATTAATTAAATTAATTTTTGCCCTGTGAGAATTTTGTAATGTTTGGCTTATGTCCAAGAATTGCCACTCTTTTAAGGACCTATTTAAAATTGCATTAGAGTAATTTTTTTTTTGTTTATAAATATGTGAGTTCCTTTTTTCCTCTTATTTTTTATATCCTTCATTAAAAGGGAAGTCTTGATAGGTAGGGGAGGGGATAAAGTTTTGTTAAGGAATTAAGGTGATATAAAAGATGTCATTTTTTTTTTGAAGAATTAAAGCTCTTTCCATACCAAGTGGATCTCAGAAAGTACATTGCTGGGCAGAGATCCCAAAGAAATCAATGACAATAATAAAAGTCTGCCATACTTCAGACTATTTGTAACAGCAATTTTTGTAGTAGCAAGGAATTAGAAGCAATATAGATGATTATCACCTGAGGAATGGTGAAATAAATTTTGGTACATTAATGAAATTAAATATTAATGTGCTCTAAAAGAAGATGAATGTAGAGTCCAGGCTAGCTCCCTGAAAAGCTCAGAATCAGCCAGTCAGGATAATCAAAAGTCCTTGCCCCACATTGGGCGCCAAAATGTAATGTTCTATTGTCTCTCAATTATAATCCTTCTCTAGGAGGTTTCTTTTCTGTAAATCCTTTTCTCTGGGAGCAGGTTTCTTGGGAGGCTTCTGGAGCCTCCAAACTTAGTTTCAGTCTCCAACTCCCTCTGAATCCAAAGCCTCCAGCCAGAGGGAAGGTATACATGAGAATGAATCAGACTCTGCCTCCAAGAGTATGGGATTGTGGGTTTCCCGGAAGTCAATCCTAGTTGTGAATCTCCATGAGCAGACTTTTCCTTTAGACTTGTGAATCTGCTCTTGTCCAAGTGTCCCCAGTCAGCACCACAGTAGAATCTTGAATCCCTTCTTCCTGAATCCTGGGTCTTAAATCCTCCCAGAGAATGGGCTTGTGGGTATTCCCAGGGGCTTTTGGGAACTACTTACAATGAGCTAGCTCCTTTTAAAGGTGTAAACTCCTTTCAGAAGACTAAAAGTGTAAACTCCTTTTAAAGGTGTGAACTAAAGGCGTGAATTCTGAGCTAGAGAATTGTTAAGTACCAACTTACCACCTAGTAAGGAACCTAACAGATAAATATGATGAATTTGGAGAAGCATGGGAAGACATATAAATTGATGCAAAGTGGAGTAGAATCAGAAAATAATACCTATAGTAAGTATAACAATGTCAATGGAAAGAATGACAAAAAATCAAAACTGAATGTTGCGAAATCATAATGACTTTGAAACATTCTTAATGTACAGAAGAGAGTGGAAAGAAGGCTAGAAATAATTACAAACAAGTAGGACAACTTTGAAAGTTACATGTTGAATTTATTACATATTTTAAGAGAAAATAAATCTGTATATAATGGAGATTATTAGTTTCACATATGATTCACTTTTTCCATTTTACTCTGCATATGGAAATTTCGATTTTATTGCAGTATTTAATTCAGAATTTTTTTTAAATTAAGAAATCTTAATGACCACATTTGACTGCAAAAATGTCCGTTAGGGCCTAAACAATGACCAAGTGAGGTTTGGCCTAGGATCTTTTATTAGCCAATCAATGACAGCCAGAGTGGTTTCAATTTAAAACATGGTCCTTAAGAAAGAAATCTTTAAAAATTAAAAAAGTAAACCTTAAGCTATCTCTTGAGGTTTCAGTGATCTAAATTTAATTCTTTTGGGTACAGTACCTTCAAGTAAGGGTATAATACCCTATATGAACAGAAGGAAGGGAAAGGGAAATGAAAGGGGAAAAGAAAGGGAAAAGGGAAAAGAAAGGAAAGGAAAGGAAAGGAAGAAAGATCTATTGCCCAACTGGCCAGTTCTAGTTAAGTCCCCAATAGAGTACCTACCATTGTTATTTATAGAGGTTGCTGTTTGGTGTTCATTCTCAAAGAGAACCATGATATCAGGGAGATGATGCCATGATATTCAAATAAATTGGATTGAAATGAGGGAAGGCCATGCAAAATCCCCAGTCTCCCCAGAGATTTACTGATACTGAGCGAAATGAGCAGAACCAGGAGATCACTATACACTTCAACAACGATACTATATGAAGATAAATTCTGATTGAAGTGGATATCTTCAACATAAAGAAGATCTAATTCACTTCCAGTTGATCAGTGATGGACAGAAATAGCTACACCTAGAGAAGGAACACTGGGAATTGAATATAAACTGTTTATACTACTGTCTTTCTACCCAGGTTACTTATACCTTCGGAATTCAATTCTTACCGTGCAACAAGAAAATTGGTTTTACACACATATATTGTATCTAGGTTATACTGTAACACATTTAATATATATGGGATTGCCTATCATTTAGGGGAGGGAGTAAAGGGAGGGGAAAATTTGGATGAATACAAGGGACAATGTTGTAAAAAAAAAATTTACTTATGCATATGTACTGTCAAAAAATTATAATTATAAAATTAATTAAAAATAGTAATGGGTGTTGCTTTTTATCAAACTTTTTCAGCATCTATAGAGATTATAATATGATTTCTGTTGGTTTTGTTATTAATATGATCAATTATGATAATAGTTTTCCTTATATTGAATCAGCCTTGCATTTCCGGTATAAATCTCATTTAATCATAGTGTATTATCCTATTGATAAATTGTTGTAATCTCTTTGCTAATATTTTATTTAAAATTTGTATATCAATATTCATTAGTGAAATTGGTCTATAATTTTCTTTCCAATCAATATTATAGGTCTACCTATCAAGACAAGCCTAAGAACTTTATGAACACAATTACAAAGCACTTAACACAAATAAAGTCAGATCTAAACAATTGGAAAAATATCAGTCGTTGATAATGAGGCCAGGCTAATAAAATAAAGATGACAACTCTGCCTAAATTGGTCTACTTATTCAATGCCATACCAATAAAACTATCAAACTTTTTTATAAAACTAGACAAAATAGTAACAAAATTCATCTAGAAGAAGAAAAGACCAAGAATAACAAGAGAATTAACGGGAAAAAAATACAAAGGGTGATGGCTTAGTAGTACCAAAGCTAAAACTATATTATAAAGAAACAGTTATCAAAACCATTCGGTATTGACTAAGAAATAGAGAGGTGGATCAGTGAAACAGATTAGATATAACATGACACAATAATCAAGGTTTATCACAATTTAGTATTTGATAAACCCCCAACTCCAGTTTCTGGAATAAGAACTCACTATTTGACAAAAATTGCTGGGAAAACTAGAAAAAATATATACCTATACCAAAATAAAGTCAAAATGGCCGAACAAATTGTGATATGTGAAGGTAATGGAATATTATTGTTCCATTAAAAAAAAAAAAAAAGATGAAAAGATGACTTTAAAAAGGCCTAGAAAGATTTACATGAGCTGATGCTGAATGAAACAAGTAGAACCAGGAATGCATTGTACACAATAACAGCAAAAATGTGTGATGATCAACTATGAAAGACTTGGTTCTTCCCAGTGGTTCAATGATCTAAAGCAGTCCCAATAGACTTTGGACAGAAAATGCCAACTGCATCCAGAAAAAGAACTAAGAAGACTGAATGTAAATCAACACATACTATATTCACTTCATTTTATTTGTTTATCTCCCCTATGGTTTTTCTATTTTGCTCTGATTTTTTTCTCTTCCAATATGATTCATAAAGCAATGTGTATTAAAAATAAATAAATTAGAAAAAATTTTCTTTCTTCCATAACTTTTCTTTTTCAATTTTTTCCCCTCTAGCCAAACTGCCAAACAGCTAGGTGACAGAGTGGATAAAGTGCTGTACCTGAAGTTAGGGATATTCATCTTCCCCTGTTCAAATCTGGCCTCAGACAAAACTTACAAACTCTATAGCTCTGGGGAAATTGCTTCACCCAATTTGCCTCAGTTTCTTATCTGTAAAATGGATAGAAAAGAAAATGGTAAACTACACCAGTATCTTTGCCAAGAAATCCCCAAAATGGGGACATAAAGAGTCAGACATGACTAAAAAAAACTAAACAACAAGCTAAAACTGAAACCCCATTCCATTCCTGGGACCCAATTGGCACAAGCTACTATTTGCTTCTGAATTTATTCTTTACACAGCCTAGAGCTATCATAAGCACTCCTCACCTCAGAATTCCACTCTTAAGCATAGGTATCTTCCTTAGTCTATCCTGGATCTGTGAACTGGAACTGGGCAGTAAATGATAAAGCTACCAGCTGGTACCTGTTCTTGTACCAGGCACAAGCTTAGGCCTCTCTTTTCTGAATCTGGTATCTCTTCTTGCACAATTATATAGCCTCTCTCTGCATTACAAAGTTTTCACCACCAGTGTGTTCTTGGCCAGACCCCATCTATGATGCCCTCAAACCATTCCGTCTATTTCCCTATGCCAACCTGAACTGGAATAATGATTCACTATGATTTTTTTTCTTATATTTTCCCAACAAGATTTGATCTGATACATTTTGTAGATCTATTTGGAGGAGTTTGTTTTTCTTTTTCTTTGGGGAGAAGTGCTCCCTCTACTTCATATCTTGGCTTTGTCCCCATTAACTTCTGAATGAAATTTAGAATTTTCTTCAATTATGGATATAGGCAATAAACCATAATAGTATTAGCAGGACCTACTTTGTTGATTCGATATTTTAGTTTCAACACTCTGGAACTTCTATCATTTTTCCTATGGCCATATTCTCAGCTGCAAGGATCTTCCCTTGTCCCCATGGCCATTTGGTTTCAGTGACTTAGATGAAGACACAGTTGCTATACTTGTTAAATTTGCAGATGACTCAAGTCTTGGAGGGACAGATGCTGTTCTGGATCACAGAACCAGGATCTAAAAACATCTAGACAGATTAGAATGATGAACAGCTCAAATCATGTGAAAATTAACAGAGACATATAGGTTAAAACAGTCAATTTCAAAAGGCCTATAGCGAGATAGATAGAAAATAGAGTATTAAGCACTTAATAACGCCATGAACTGTACTAAGTGATAGGGATATAAAAATAAAAAACAAAACAAAAAAACCAATGTTTCTAACCCTCATGGATCTTACATTCTACTAGGAAAGAAAATACAAAAGAGAGTTCAAAAGTAGGGCAAAGATAGAGGTAGAAGAAAAGAGGATATCTAAGATGCAACAGATCAGAGAGTAAACAAAGCATAAATATGTTGAGATTCAAAAGAAGACCCCCAAAAGTTGGAGTCACAGACCAGTATCATGAGGTTCTCAAAATTATTTGTATGTTTGAACCCATCTGCAAATCAAAGGGCAAAGTTTATGATAATTGTAATGCCCACTGAAGCAGGATAGTTCCAAAAGGATTTAGCAAAGAACCAGGAGAAAGAAAACAAATTTGTAGGACAAAGTTAGAGAGACCAGAGCTTCTAATTTTATGACTTACAGGTAGGTTTGAGGGGTGGTTTATTCACTATGTCTCAGGAATTTGGCTGTTACTCATCAACAGATCATCTGTCTGACAGTCAGTAATATTTGTAGGGCTATCCTAAGACCAGAAGACTTTAGAATTATTGACAGACATTGTTAGAACAATAGCACTCTAAGGTCAGGGAACCTCAGAATCACTGCTATGTTTCACCTAAAATGCTGCACCCTATCAAATAGGCTTTCTCATAATATAGCAAGAATTCACCACCAACCATTCATCATAGGGTAGAGTCAGATTTTTTTAGACTAGGTGAAAGAGGAGATTCTTTGCCTCAATTGCCATAGCCTTAATCACTAAATGGGTACTACCTCAGTCAAACTGAAATTTGTTGAAAACCTTAGCTTAAAAAGGTCCTGGTGCTCTTATTCATTCAGGACCATCTTCAGTCATCCTGATCTATACCTTGCCACCAGACCCAAATGGCTTTGGAGGGGAAAGTGAAGTAGATAAACTTGCACAGCCCTCCCTCATTAAATCCAATTCACTTGCATGTCATGGCATCACTTCCCTTTTGTCATGGTTCTCTTCAAGAATGAAGAACAAAAAAACAACCACTGTGAGTAAAGCTGGCCAACAAAGTGAAATTGGTCAGTTGAAAGACTTTCATTTTTTCTTTTCTTTCTTCCCTCCTTTTCTTTCTCTGTCCACATAGAATAGCATACCTTTACCTACAACTGCTCTTCTAAGCATTTTTTTCTCTTTTTTTCCTCTGAACCTTTCCAAGATGTTGGGAATTATGGCTAGATTTTTCCTTAAGGACCATTTCTTAAACCAAAACCAATCTGATTCTTTTTAGCCTCCAATAGTCCTAGGCCAAGCCCCATTTGGTCAATGTTTGAGTCCTATTTGACTTAGATTAAATGTAAATAGCAGTCGTTTCTGCTTTCAACAGAAACTCTGAGGTCTCTCCCTACCAGATTCATGTATTCATTTATTTATTTAGATTTTTTTTTGACTAGGTGAAAAAGGAGATTCTTTGCTTAATTGCTACCTAGTCTTAATCATTGAATGAGTGCAGCCTCAGTCACACAGAGATCTGTTTATAAGATCTTAGCTTAAAAAGGCCACCCATTTCATCCAGGGCCATCTCCAGTCATCCTAATCTACATCTGCCACGGGACCCAGATGGCTCTGGAGGTAATGTGAGGCTCCTGATCTTGCTCAGCTCTCCCCCACTTAAATCCAAGTTACTGGCATGGCATGTCATTACTTCCCTGATATCCTGGTCCTCTTCAAGAGCAAAAGCCAGAATAGATGTAGAGTAGATCAAAGAGAAGGCTAGAAGTGGAGAGTGATAACTATTTATATTTTAAAATAAATAAATAAATAAATGTTAAGGTTTATTAATAAAAAAAAAAAAAACTATTTAAGGAACCCAAGCCAGCTATGTCTTTATGATGAGGTTTTCAATGTTGGATATGGTTAGTAGAGGAACTGATAAAAACTAATAACTGAGGCTGGCAAGGATAAGGCACTGATAGAGTTCAGTTTAGCTTCATGGTCCTATCCTCTGTGGAGATCATCCAGTCAGAAATCCAAGTTATGTAAAATTCCTGAGACCTACTCTCTATAAAGGTCTCAAGCAGTCTCACCTTGCTATGCTCTGTCAGAAATCCAAGTCATATCCCTGAGGCTAAATTTCCCCTGTAATATCTACTTGTGGGCCATCTAATGGCTGCTGCCTTCCTTTGGATCAGTCCATCATAACACTGCCTTGTAGTGTCTTTCCCCTTCCCCCATGTCATGTAATATCTCTTCTAACTCCACTATGATTCCCAACCCCATTTCTCCTCTTTATAGCTAACTAATTCTTTTAGGGTATTAAATCCTTCTATGGATTTAGCCTGCCAGCTAAGGGCATGCTGCAGCTTTATGGGGTGCTCCCTTCTGGATAATTGTGAGTTCCATTCTATTTCATATTTACCATTCCTAATTTTTAGTGCCTATAATCAAATGGTGTCTACATAAAACCTACATGATTTTGGTGCTGAATTCCACATCATTTATATCCCACCAGGCTGCATCTTAGACTTTCCCATTATGCCCTAAAAGTAAGAGTAATTCCTCCCTCTTTCTTTCCCCTATTAAAATGTAAGATCCTTGAGGACATGAACTGTATTTCTTTTTGCCTGTACTTGCATTAACAGCATTTAAAGTCACATAATAAGCCTGGCACATAGTAAATTGTTTAATGCTTGCTGACTGATCAAGAGATTAGTGAACCACAAGCTCCATAGAGTTATGTGAAAGTCAAAAAAGCTAAATCTGTCTTGCATTTAAAAAAAAAAAGACGCATTGTCCAAAACAAGGAAGAGGATAATTCTTCGATTTTTTGCTGCCATGAGAACACATCTGGAGCATGTGTTGTGTTAAATTCTGGGAGTAACATTTAAGAAAAACTTAGTGAAGCTAAAGAGTATCCAAAAGAAAAAAGATAAGATGATAAGCATGGTGAGAGGATTCAAAAAGGACAATCAGCTAAGTCAGTAAGCATTTATCAAGTGCTTAATGTGTGCCAGGCACTGTAATGAACATACCACATATGATATTGACTGAAGGGATGGGAGTTATCTAATGTGGAAAAGACTAAGGGGATATAGACACTGATTTTTCAGTGATACAACTGCAAAATACTTCTCTATAAGTTGCTGCTGCTGCTGCTACTGCTGCTGCTGCTCAAAACCACAACCACAGGAGAAAGGATGGATGAAAATCCTCTGAATGACCAGATATCTGGAAAATATGCAGCAGGCATATTTCTTTAGTTCCTCAGAGGAAAGATATCATGAAATAAAAATAATTCAATGCTTTTTTATGAAGAGGGAAGATCAACATACCACACGTGCAAATGCTGAGACATAGCCAAATCAGCCCTCCTGTATCTTGTTAAGTTAAATTCAAGGGGCAGATTTTGCCTCCATCTAATGAATCAACAAGCAGAGATTTTGCTTTGTTCACAGAGAAAGCACAGGTCCTCCTGGCACCTTGGAGCACCTTAGACAGAAGGAAGTCTTTCTCTAAAAAACTCAGCCTGCTATTAATCTCCCTCAGCCCACGTCTGGAGAAATATATGATTTATGCTAACCATTCTAGGAAAACTTTCTGAAGAAATTTCTTCCTCACTGTGGTCTTGGCATTTGACTCCAGTTGCTATAACAAAGTTCAGTGTTTGAAGTTTTAGGGAGTACATGGGAAATGACTAAAAGAGAGAGGGAACAGGAAGGGACAAACCCCTCACCAAACCTGAGTTACCTTATAAACATATGGAGCAAAATAATAGCTTTGATCTGCAAGGGCAAGTTGTTCTACTTCTAAAAATACCAACTGCCCAGGCCGAGTGTGGAAACTCACTTTGGCAAGAATTTTTCCACTTAGAACAACTGGTTCTGAATCCCGACTCACAAAACACAGACTCAGAACTTCAGACATTCAAACTAGGAAATAAAGGGACTGGAAAAATCTAACACTGGCATGCTGGCCCCTGACATACATTGGGACCAGACATGCCAAAGCTTCTCTTTGGTTCTTGAGAACCCAGCTTCTTCAGGACCATTTTATCCCTTTCTTCCCATGTTGATCCCCAATCTAAAGGAAGCTTTTTACTATATATTTCCTAGTTTATATATTGCTAGGCTTGCCTTTCAAATAGATAGTATAGAAAAGTATTTCTGTAGAGGGGCCTTGAAAAAACAAAAATTCCCACAAAAAAGCTTTAGTCCCTGAGTTCAAATCCAACTTCAGACATTAGCTATATCATTCTGGAGAAATCACATAATTCTGTATGCCTCAATTTCTCATCTGTAAAATGATCTGGAGAAGGAAATGGCAAAACCACTCCAGTATCTTTATGAAGAAAATCCCAAATGGAGTCATGAAGAGTCAGACATGACTAAAAAGAACTGAGCAACAAAATCAGTATTTCACATTTATTTCTAACAAATTCCATGGATTTGTACCATAAGTCTAGTCTGAAGAAAAATTTTGGAATTCTAATTCTATAATTCAATGCATTAGATATCTCTTCCAGCTTCATGAGAGACCTTTATAGACTACCTATATCTTCCTCCAAGTTACCAATTAGAGTGTTAAAACACAAAGCACATATACAGAGCCTCCTAGAACACTATGAAACACTTTCTTGCAGGTTGGCATTGATCTATTAAATATCCACAGCATAGATGAGTGGAAAGAACACTAAGGTTGGAGACAGAAGACCCTAGGATGAGAATCCTGGCTGTGCTCACTATTATCTGAGTGACTTTGGTCATATTCTTTCACTGATCTGAACCACAATTTCTTCATCTGTAAAGTGAAGAGGTTGATCTATACATTTTTTCTGAAGTTCTTCCCAATGCTAATATTCTGTGATTTCATAAATATGAATGCTGTTGATTTCAAAACTATCAAATTCCAAAACTTTCCCCAAAAAAAAGTGAGTCTTGAGCATATATCCTTCTGAAATCCAAAGTTTGTCAACTCTGCTACATTGCCCTGATCCACTAATATAGAAATCAAGTCAAAAAGGAAATGATATTAGACTCCATGATTCTAAGGTCTCCTTACTAGCTTCATAGATAAAGCTGCTTATCTAAGAGCTCACAAAGACCTTGAAAGTTTAAGAGCTCACAAAGACCTTGAAAGTTTTCAGAAAACTCTTGTTGGATATATTACAATAGGCTTCCATTTGTGTATGAGTTGGAGTCGATGGCCACTGGAGTCTTTTCCAATTCATAAATTCTTTGAAATTATCTCAAAAATCATTTCTAAAGTTTTGTTGAATCAACTTCAAACCTATTGTCCTATAATTTGCAGGATCCATTTTTATCCTTTTGAAAATTGTTTTTTGCCTAGGTATCCATTACTTCAGCAGTAATCTCAACCTACATTATTCCTCAGATATCACTAAGAATGCTTTACTCATAGATGTTTATTTAGCTAACATAAGTTAAGCAATCATCTCATCAATTTCTTTCAGTACTTTGTGATGTAATTTATCTGGAGAAAATAATGGATTCTTTTGTACAATTAGGTGTCCCATACTTAACTGTATTTAGCTTTCAATTTTAATTCTCTTTTAACCATGGACATACACAAGTTATTTGGTAGTGTACTAGGGAATTTAAATCAAATATCCATTGAAAAAATTTATCATAATGAACATTATTTTATTCTCCAAACTAAAGAAACTAAATTTTGATAATCTTGAGTTTTGATTAACAAATTAAAATTTACCCTAAAAATATAATTTCTTTTAAATGAAACATACTAAATCCCAAAGAGATCATAAAAGAAGGAAAAGGATCCACCTGTGCAAAAAATGTTTGTAGTACCCCTTTTTGTAGTGTCAAGAAATTGAGTCAATGCACATTAGTTGGGGCATGGCTGAATAAGTTATGGTTTATGAATGTAATAGAATATTATTGTTTTATAAGAAATGATGAGCATTATGATTTTAGAAAAGCCTGAAAAGACTTACATACTGCTAAGTAAAATGAACTAGAAGAATATTGTAATTGCAATATTGTAATAACTTATTTGTTTTTTAATAATAATATCCTTTTACTTTTTAAAATACATGCAAAGATAGTTTTCATCATTCACTCTTGTAAAACCTTGTGTTCCACATTTTTTTTCCTCCCTCCCTATTTCTCTTTCCCCTAAATAGCAAGTAATCTAACATAGGTTAAATGTGCAATTCTTCTAAACATATTTCCATATTTTTTCATGCTGCATTAGAAAAATCAGATCAAAAGGGTGGGGGGGAAATAAGAAAGAAAAAAAAACAAGCAAACAAACTACAACAAAAAAGGTGAAAATACTGTATTGTGATCTATATTCGATCTTCAGAGCCTTCTTTCTGGATGTAGATGGATCTTTCCATCACAAGTCTTTTGGGATTGCCTTGAATCACCTCATTGTTGAAAAGAGCTAAGTCCATCACAGTTGACCATCACATAATCTTGTTCCTGTACAATGTTCTTGTGATTCTAGTCACCTCACTTAGCAACACTTCAAGTAAGTCTCTCTAGGTTTTTCTGAAATCAGCCTCCTCATTTTGTATTCTATTACATTCATATACCCTAGCTTATTCAGCCATTCCCCAACTATTGGGTATCCACTCAGTTTCCAGTTTCTGGCTACTACAGAGAGGGCTGCCACAAACATTCTTGCACATACAGGTCCCTTGCCCTTCTTTAAGATATCTTTGGCATATAAGCCCAGTAGTAACACTGCTGGGTCAAAGGGTATGCACAGTTTGATAACTTTTTGAGCATAGTTCCAAATTGTTCTCCAGAATAGCTGGAGGTATTCATAATTCCACCAACAATGTATCAGTGTACCTGTTTTCCCACATCCCCTCCAACATTCTGCATTATCTTTCCCTGTCATTCTAGCCAATTTGATAGATGTGTAGTGGTATCTGAGAGTTGTCTTAATTTACATTTCTCTGATTAATAATGACTAGGAGCATCTTTTCATATGACTAGAAACAGTTTCAATTTCTTCATCTGAGAATTGTCTGTTCATATCCTTTGACCATTTATCAAGTGGAGAATGGCTTGATTTCTTATAAATTAGAGTCAGTCCTCTATATATCTTGGAAATAAGGCCTTTATAGGAACCTTTGACTGTAAAAATGTTTTCCCAGTTTATTGTTTCCCTTCTAATCTTATCTGCATTAGTTTTCTTTGTACAAAAACTTTTCAATTTGATATAATCAAAGTTGTCTACTTTGTAATCAATAAGCATCTTTAGTTCTTCTTTAGACATAAATTCATTCCTCTTCCACAGGTCTGAGAGGTAAACTATCCTATGTTCCTCTAATTTATTTATAATCTCATTCTTTATGCCTAGGTCATGAACCCATTTTGACCTGACCTTGGTGTACAGTGTTAAGTGTGGGTCAATGCCTAGTTTCTGCCATATTAATTTCCAATTTTCCCAGCAATTTTTGTCAAACATTGAGTTCTTATCCAAAAAGCTGGGGTCCTTGGGTTTGTCAAATACTAGATTATTAAAGTTATTAATTATTTTGTCCTTTGGACCTAACCTATTCCACTGATGAACTAGTCTATTTCTTAGCCAATACCAAATGGTTTTGGTAACCTCTGCTTTATAATATAATTTTAGATCTGGTACAGCTAGGCCACCTTCATTTGATTTTTTTTTCATTAATTCCTTTGAGATTCTTGACCTTTTGTTTTTCCATATGAACTTTGTTGTTATTTTTTCTAGGTCATTAAAATAGTTTTTTGGGAGTCTGGTTGGTATAGCACTAAATAAATACATTAGTTTAGGTAGTAATGTCATCTTTATTATATTTGCTCACCCTATCCAAGAGCATTTAATATTTTTCCAATTGGTTAATCAGACTTAATCTGTATGGAAAGTGTTTTGTAGTTTTGCTCATATAGTTTCTGATTTTCCCTTGGCAGATAGATTCCTAAATATTTTATACTATTGGTAGTTACTATAAATGGAATTTCTCTTTGTAACTCTAACTGTTGGATTTTATTAGTGACATATAAGAATGCTGATGATTTATGTGGGTTTATTTTGTAACCTGCAACTTTGCTAAAGCTGTGGATTATTTCTAATAGCTTTTTAGTAGAATCTTTGGGGTTCTCTAAGTATACCATCATATCATCAGCAAAGAGTGATAATTTGGCTTCTTCACCACCTACTCTAATTCCCTTAATCTCCTTCTCCATTCTTATTGCCAAAGTTAGCATTTCTAATACAATACTGAATAGTAATGGTGATAGTGGGTGACCTTGTTTCAACCCTGATCTTAATGGGAATGGTTGTAGTTTATCCCCATTACATATAATGCTTACTGATGATTTTAAATAGATGCTACTGATTATTTTAAGGAAAAGTCTATTTATTCCTATACTCTCAAGTGTTTTTAATAGAAATGGATTTGGATTTTATCATATGTTTTTTCTGCATCTACTGAGATTTGAGCTTCTTTCCTTAAGCTCAAATCACTGAAGAGAGATTCTAAGAAATGAATGTTTCTAGATATAATACTAACCTCATGAATTTGAGAAACCAGGAGTTTCTTAGTTGGGAGATGTTTCCTGCAACTATATTTGTTTGTATACATTTTAAATAGAAATGTAGATATATAGATCATATTCATAGATATATAGTTTGATAGGTAATAGAGATGGAAATGGAGATGAAGACAGATATGGAGATGGAGGTAGATATAGATAAAGATGAAAATAAAGTTAAAAGATGGAGAAGCAATACAAATGTTCTTGAAGTAGAAGATAACCATTGATTAATCAAATTAGATTGAAAAGAACTAAAGAACCACCTTCTGATTCAGGCTACAGAGTCTGAATTTGTGAATTGCTTGGAAAGTATAGCATCAAGGTGAATGCAAAATACAGTGCAGCAATCCCACATAGTTGTCTTACCTCTAGGAGAATATAAAAGATATTAAAAGTTATTGTTTTATATATGTTTTAAGCATTTGTTAATATGAGCTTCTAAGTCTTTTGGTATTTGTTTGGTGGTAGGGAAAACTGTACTGTACTTAATATGATGACCTTGTACAGCCCTTTCTCACTCAAGTACAATTCACTTGCATGTCATGGCATCACCTCCCTGATGTCATGGTCCTCTTTGAGAATGAAGGATAAACAACAATTGCAACATTGAATACTTTTCTAGAAAGGACCCTATTTTCCACTTTAGGGGATATTCCAGATTTGAGCCATAATTAATCTCTGTCTGAGAGATTTTCTACTCTATGATGGGGGCATGATGAGCAAGAAGGATAAGAAAAAAATCTGATCTTCTCCCTTTGGATTCAGAGTTCCTCTAGAACTGAATTCAGTTCATATGAGTACAGAGCCAAAGCTCCTTGTGGAAGGGTCCTGCCAACCTAGAACCATGACCATTTTTTCAAAAAGTCTTTAGCACTCGCTAAACAAATTAGCATATATTGCCTTAGCAGTGTCTCTCATTTGGTTGTGGGTAATATAAGAATAACAAAAATTATGGGAAAGTACTAAAAAAGGCCTAACTTCACCATTTTACTAAAGTCTGGTTCTACTATCTCTTTCCAGTCAACTTACATCCACCTTTTTTTTTGTGGAGTCATATTTAATTAATTACCAGAACTAATTGGAATATAGTTCATCACAAAAAAGCAATATCTTCCCTCACCCTCTACCTATAACCTGAAAGAAGAAGAAAGAATGGTCAATAATCCTAAGCAAGAAACCAAAAAGTAGGGGAGAATGTGAACAAAGGATTGGGCTTTCTTAAAATTAAAACTTACAGAGAACAAGTACTATGTCTCATGTATTTGCTATATAGTCAACATATTGTGAGAGTTTAATAAATATTAAGTCAAGTCCAATAAATTGCAAGTCATCTTCATTCCAAAGGGAGAGGAAAGAGTCCAGGAGAATAATACATGTTATCATCAGATGCTCTTCTCCAGGACTTTCCCAGGTTAATAGAGTTCACTAAAGGAAAAAGATGATATATATTTCTATTCAACACATTCACTCCTAAATCAAGTATTTTTGATTGCTCAACATTACTGAACACCTTCTCTTCAAGTCTGACATCAACTATTTAAGAGCATCACATAGACATCAGTGGCAGTAGAATATATTCATTCCTCTCAACAGAATCACTGAACAAAAAAAGTACTTCAAGTGTCAGAGGGATGGGCCAGCAATATTATTCCAGAATAATAAAAACAACAACTGACATTTATATGACTCTTAAAGGTTAACAGAGAAACTATGTATAGGTCATCCCAATGATTCTTACAATGTCCAAAAGATAATTGAGTCCCCATTTTACAGATGAGTAAACTGAGCTTCAAAGAAGTGACTCACATAGCTGATGTCAGGGACAGGTCCTGAACTCCGGTTTTGTTTGACTTCAAAGCCAGCATCTTTTACACTACACCACACACTCTTCCAAGAAGGTTATTACTCTCCCAAGGTTACCAAAATAAAAAGTGAGCTGTGGTTAGATTCCAGGTGTTACTACTCCAAGTAGAATGCTCTCCACTATACTCTGCTTATTGCTTTTCATAATGCCTGCCGTCTGAGTTACCTAGACCCTTTAAACCAATTTTTTGCTTTTATTGTTTTTTGAATGTGACAAGTTTTTAGAGGGCAAAGCCAGATCTGAAATTGATGTAGTCCCAAAAGTTCATGGAGTTAGAGGAAAAAAGAAGGGCAAGGAGGAGAAGGGGAAGATTTTTTAAAGGACCACATTGTCAAGTTCTTAACCTTTTTTGCATAATAAACCCCTTTGGCATTGTAGTGAGGACTAGGGATCTGTTTTGAGAATAATGTTCTTAATTTAAGAAAATATTAGATTTCAATTGGGAATTAGTGAAAATAAGGATTTTCTCATGTTCACTGACCCTCAAAATTTAGTGATAAATGCCTTAGATGTCCATCAGACTCAAGTCTGATCTAAACCAAAAAAAATTAACTGATTTTCCCATGCAACTTTAGTCAGGCTCTCTAGCACATCTAGAATTTGAATTCCCAAATATTAAAGATTTTAGAAATATGCCTGTTTATGCCTTTCCATTTAATTATAAAACATGTTGTTGATGTAAGATTTTAACACACACACACAAACTCAATAGAAAAAGATCTTTGCTTTTAAATCCTCTGGGACCTCATCCACTTCCCCCCCCCCACCCCATCCAGATGCTTTGCTAATTCTATTGTTTTGGATTTATTAAACCCATAGGCTCAACCAGCTATTCACTATGTCTGCCTCCCACATCAGGGAAACAACTTTGGAATACAAAGCTGGACAGGCTGACTTGGTAATTCCAACTGTAGTATCCCAGAGGATCAAGAAGAGTATCTCATAAATCACAAAATTTTTAGTGAGTGAATGCTAAGAGGCCTGGAGAAATTAACTAGTGTCCACTGCCCTAGAAGACTTGATCAAAATCATATCTGTAAGTGGATATCCATTTAATTTTTAATACCTACAAAAAAAAATTCTATAACGTAGCTCAGTCATCCATTTCAAAGAATTTACTTCAAAATGTCATCTTCAAGGCAGACCCAAATACTCTACCTTTTTGATTTCTCACTGCACAGGAACCTCTGGTTTTCTGTTTTTCCCAAGTTCCCATGAATTTTAAGCTAGTTAAATATTCTTCTACCTGATCTTTTTAGAGAAGAAACATGAGCCCAAGCATTGAAGTTTTTGTGAAGGCCCCTTTAAAGTAATCCTATAATATATAGAGCATTTTTAAAAGTCTGTTTTTTCCCTGAAGGCAGAAGGGACTTAATTTCTTATTTGTATTTATGCTCACATGTGTGTACACACACATACACACACACTCAACACAGTGCATTGAACATGAGACAGGTTTGGTTTTTTTTGGTTTTTTCCTGAGGCTGGGGTTAAGTGACTTGCCCAAGGTTACAAGCTAGGAAGTGTTAAGTGTCTGAGACCATATTTCAGTTCTATAATAAAATTTTTTTGCCAGTTTAACTTTTCAGGTTCATAAATTCATTTACGAAGGACCTGCACCGACCAGAAGGGGGTTCCCACAACTCCCTGCCCTACACCAAACCTCATCATTTGGTTCCATGTGGTTCCCTGACCTGGGAATTGAGGGGAGCCAAGCCTCATCCCTTCTCCCAATGAACCATAAAGAAAAACAGTGAAGTGAAACTAACCATCTATGCAATGTTCTATGCCCATAATGCCCTACCTCTTACTAAGAGAAGGAAAATATATTTTACAATCTGTTTTCCAGGATCTATAAAAACTAAGACTGATACAGCAATTAATCTTTTCAGAGCACTTTTCATACATTATCTCCCTTTAAGATCACAATAACCCCATAGATATTATCAGCTTTTTTACAGGTGATAAAATGCAGGCTAATACACATCGTTATCCAGCTAGCAAGTGTCAAAGGTAGAAACTGCACCCAGGCTTTGCTAAATACAAGTTCTACATACTATCTACTCTACCATGCAATTAATCAAAGAAACTTCTTTTTTAAATTTTTTTTTCAACTTAAGAACTATGGTTAGCATGTTGATCACCCATCATTCCAGTAGACTAATAATAAATCCTGCTTCCCACCTCATGGTGATGAGGATTGGTGTCCCTTTAAGATGCCTAATTGCCCAACCCAAGACTGACCTTGATTCACAAATCCTGGTCAAAGGCACCCTTTGAATATCTGGGCCCAGCCCCCCCAACTCTCAGCTCAGCTTCCCCCAGCCCTCACCTGATCTGGGCTAACTGAAAAGCCCTCCAGAACTGGGTACCACCCATCATCTTCTAGGTATAAAAGAAACAAGCTGGAACACCCTCTTTGCAGGAGCCCTTCCAGCCAACACATGGTATCCTTCCAGCCATGTAAGGGTCCCTGCCCGCCCAGCGGCCACCTTTGGCCCTGGCGTCCTTCTAACTGAGCTTTACTTCCAAATTCCTACAATAAACCTTTTGTTATCAATCTAGGTTTTCAAGCCTGTAAATTCATTTTACAGGGGACACTGCACCTCATGGGTTCCCCCTTTCCTTTCTCTCATTAATGTTAGACAAATATTGGACCAGAGATACAGAATGAGACTTACCTTTGAAAACACAACCAATGTATGTTTTTTGTTTGGACTATATATATATATATATATATATATATATATATATATATATATATATATATATATATATATATATATACATATATACATATATATATATACATATATATATATACATATATATATATATATATTACAAGTAGAAGACGACTATCTCATACCCCTTAACTACAATTAATATAAATACTAATATGCCTATTTTTTTGCTATCTTTAATTGTTACAGATACAAAGCAGCAAAATAGATGTGAATAATTTCTAAGCACTTCTATTGAATCAACCAAATATATAAATTATTTCATACTAAGAATATTTAGCATTTGTAAGTTCTTTAAGATTTTCAAATCAGATGACAGTACATAGAAAATGTTTGCAGTGAATTAAGAAGAATCAGTCATGCTTTATTGGGCTTTGGATAAAATAACCAGAAAGTACCAAATTCTCTATTTCAATAGAACTATGTCTCACTTAGAGGAACTTCAAAAAGTGGGAAGTTATGGACTTCCCAGCAGTATCAGTATCGATATTCTCAGAACAGCTGTGACTAACTAGTCATATCTACCATTAAGTATCTAAGGTGGTTGTTGTTCAGTCATTCCAGTCCTGTCCAACTCTTGATAACCCTACTTAGGATTTTCTTGGCAAAGATACTTAAGTGGTTTATCTTTTTTTTTTTCTCCAGCTCATTTTACAAATGAAGAAACTAAAACACACAGCTTTAAGTGACTTGCCTAGAGTCACACAGGGTGACATTACATGTCTCAGGCTGGATTTGAACTCAGGAAGAGAAGTTTTCTCATTCCATATCTATATCTAGTTTCCTATGAGTAGCCAAGGAAAAATTATTTTTTTAAAGCAGCTTACGACTGTACAAAGCATTGACTCCCATAGGTCATCACAAAGCTATACACATTAAAAGGAGAAAAGGACTTCCCAAAACCAGTTAATGCATTACTCCTTTATCACAGGTTATCTATATTTGAGCTCACTTTTCCTTAGACTGTGTAAATTTGTATCCAAGACTTCTGAAGGGAATATTTTGTAGCAACTGTACAATACCCTAGTAAATATCAGTTTCTATGAACTAATTTAGTCTTGCTGGCTGACAGTCATTTGAGAGAACACTGATAGGGGCTCATGAGCAGCAATACTAAAGAAATGCCTAGATCTCTCAGTTATTCCTAGAGTCTTGAAGGAAGAATTCATCTGCAACACTGTGGAACTATCAATATGAATAGAAGGTGAGAAACAGACCAAGAGGGGTTACTGCACAAAAGAAGTCTTTTATTTTATTTTGTGATAGAAGAATGTGAAGTGATTAGTGATATATAAAAACTGGAGAAAAAGAAATAGACACACAGATTATTAAAATAAAGAGAATAAAAGCAATTCAGATGAGGAGACAGACAAATAGGATCTCTTCAAAACTATCATATTTAATTTGAAATATACTTTTGGAGTAACCAAATTATACTTAATAGAAATTCAGGGACTTTCATGCATTCCTCTTTTCCTTTCACCAATGATAAATAAATCACCTGGAATCTTTATATGAGTAATACTCAACAACTTACAATTCCTTCAGCTTCTTTTTCTCTCTGTAGGACTAAAGAATGGAGCACTATATTCCTCCCCAAACCTTTTTTTAGAAAGGGCTGAGACATGGACTTTCCAACTAACTCTCCATTTTCCATCTGCAGCTCCCCTTGTTTTCAACTCCACAAAAAATATGTATTTGTACCAGGTAGTTGATGATACTCCCTCACTTCCTAACTTCCTTTATATATTGTCTGCTCATTAGACTGTAAACTCCTTGAGGGTAGGAACTGTTTGTCTTGTTCTTATATGTATCCTCAATATATAACACAGTGCCTGGCACATAATATTGCTTAATAGATGTTTGTATTTTATTGTATTGTATTCTGTTCTTTGTATGGAAAAATGTTCATACATTTTAAAGTTTGTCAATTTTAGAACAATACAAAGGAAAAATTTTAAATTATGAGTAGCTGAAGTAGATTGCTTGACTTGAGATGGTTTTCCAGATGTAGGGATATGTTTGCATTTATTCACACATACTCCCTTATTTGGTCCCATTTGGACCCAAACTGCATAGCTAATGAATTTGACTGAATGTGAAATAATGAACCTCGTGGTATAAAGCCTAAAGCCATAACAACTAAAGCAATGCTCTAAGAAAAACTATGAATATCTGCCCTCTCCCACTAGATTTCTCAAATGTGATGGAAAAGGAAGGCTGGTTGTACAAACACTTTCTTCTAAGCCATTTATAATCTGACTTCCAACCTCATTAGTTCTGCCCAGAACAACCAGAGATCTCCTAATTGCCAAATCTAGATCATGTTGCCTTACATCTAGACTGCTGCAATAGCCTTCTCACTGATATCTCAGCTTGGATCCTTGATCTCTCCAAAATTTGAAAGAGTTGATCACCTCTTCCTACTTTTGTGACACAAGTCTCTTCCCTATTCTATATGATCTTTTATCTGTTCAATCACAACTCAATGTCTCTTTGGCTGGCCTTTTATCCATGTCATACGGTGCTTCCCCAAGGCTCTGTCTTGAACCCTCTTTTCTCCTCCTTCTAGATTGTCCCTTTGTACTTTGCTATCTCATCAACTACCACACAGGTGATTCCCAGGTCTAGTAATGTACAGCCCTAATCTCTTTTCTGAACTCTGGTCTCATATGACCATCTTTTGAATATCTCAATCTGGATATCTCATAAGCAATTTAAATTTAATATTTCCAAAATATAACTCATTAGTTTTGCAGTTCCTTAAATACTCATCTCTTTTTTCCATATCTTTGCCCTAACTAGCTCCTTCCCCACCTGGAAATCTGTGCCCCCTCACCTCTGACTTTTAGTTTCCCTAGCTTCCTTCAAGATTCATGTCAAATTGCGTCTTCTGTAAGAAGTCTGTCCTGCTTCCCATCTCTTTTTTCCTGGTTAGATGCTAATGCTGTCTCCATTTAGGTTGCCTTCTATTTACTCTGTAAATATCTTGTATGTATTCTGTATGTGCAGGCAACTATGCATGCTCAACTCAAGCATTCTCCCCCAATAGAATAGTTCTTTGAAGGCAGGAACTATTTTTGTCATTCTTTGTATCACTTGTGCTCAGTACAGTGGCTGACATATAGTAAGGTTTTAATAAATGCTTCCTGACTAACTGAATGGAAACAATTATTTAATTATCAGCCAGATTAAAAAAAAAACTTATATATATATATATATATATATATTTTTTTTTTTTTTTTTTTTTTTTTTTTTGCTGAGGCAATTGGGTTTAAGTGATTTACCCAGGGTCACACAGCTAGGAAGTGTTTGAGACCACATTTTAACTCAGGTCCTCCTGACTTCAGGGCTGATGCTCTATCCACTCAACAAAGACTGACTCGACAATCGCAAGCTTAACACCCAATTTGTTTCAATGGACCTTCTGAATAAGCTGTCTTTTGGTAGCTCCCACTTTTCAAAACAAAGATTAGTCTGAGAAATTCTGTTTCAGACATCTCAGACATATTTTCTCCTGCTTCTAAAAGATGAACATACCCTCAAATTTTGTCTAGTGTCTAAACAACTTACATGCAATTCCCACACTGAAGCCTGTAAAATTTCCCAGTTTCTAAAGGCTTAATCCAGCAGCAGTTTCACAAAATAAACTAATGAATATTTGCCAGTGACTTTTTCTTCTTCTTTTTTACAATATCTGGCATTAAAGTACATTCAAATGACTTTGGAGAATAAGCATTAAGTACCATTCAGTCCTCCTGCCCAAGTACAGATGCTAACAGGGGAAGGCAATAGCTCTTCCATCAGAAAATTTCCATATGGTTTAAGAGGAAAGGAACACCTTTCTTTACTTGATGCTGGGTGTGCTTATCTCCTCTTGGCTATTTTGGAACTGTCTGGTAACCTTAAGGCTTGACAAATATGTTGTCTCCATGCTTTTATTTATGATCTCATAATCCCTTAGATGGTGACAAATTCTGAGCTTATCACAAATATATCAAGATCCCAATATGAGTATGAGATAACAAAAAAGACAACCCCAATCTAAAGCTGGTGAATGCCAACCCAAACAGTAGCTGAATATGACAGCTGTTTGCAATTAAATCTAATTAACAAGTTTTAAACACTGCATTACCAGGAACCTCTTTGAAGTGTGGGGCTCGTTGACAGTTTTACTTGAAAAATGTTTCCCAAGGGAAACAAGTAAAAATTCATAGCTGAGCATTTAACTTCCCATCTTGATTTATACTACGATGTAGGCTTCATGATTTTAATTCATTTTTTCCCTTAAAAAAAAAAGCACAGATTCCAAAAGTGAAATTTCATTCTTGGAATTACAAAAGTATCTCCCTACTATCCACTGCCAGATGTTATTGGACTCCAGTGGAAGAGAGGGAGGTGGCAGGACAAGGAGGCTGTGAGTTCTACTTCTGATTTATTAATATGGCTAATATCTACTAATAAAGTAGAGTACTAAAGAAAGTATCTGAATAATACATTCCAACATGTTGGCCCATCCTTCCCACAAACCAGGTCAATAATTGTTTCGGTGCTTCTATTTATTTTGCTCATTGAAATTATTTTCAAGAGTGTTTTGAATAAAGAGCTGAGAAATGTGATAGATGTGAAATGTTGTGTATACTTTCAAATGAGGACACTATAGTATTGTTTAGCTTAAATGTTTTACTTTGTTATAAGAGACTTCTCAGGAGATGATTGTAATCAGTAAATGTTTGCAATGTAAAAACAAGACAATAAAACTTTATTTTTTTAAGAATAAAAAAAAGAGTGTTTTGAACTCAGCTTTGATATTTATTTTCTTTCTCTGTAAAGGAATGGGAGTTTGGAAGAATATTGGGAAAATAAAACTGTGTACATAGTCACAAGTCATAGCATACAGTGAATGTTTCTCTATTGGGCTTACTTTCTGACTTCATTAAATGGAATTCTCATATGGATGCAAAGCAGGAACAAGACAACTTCATGAAGTGGCCAAAATATTCTGAGTATACAACAGAACTTCTAGAGGTAGGTGAAGGAAGAAAGTATTCTTCTTTATAGCTCATTATTCTCAGCTGAAATAAAGAGAAGAATTAAGCTGCTATCCCAAGAGGTGGCTAAAAGATATTCAAGGACTTCTGGGGAAAAAAATCTGCATAAATAGAAGATTAAATTTCAAGGGAGTACAGTATCAAGAAATGGATTTAAGGGTAGAGCCACAATGGCAAAGAAAAGAACTCATCTGAGCACTTCCAAATTACCCTTCAAACAACTTTTTTAAAAACCTCAAAATGAATTATAAAGCAGCAGAACCCACAAAAGGATAGGGTGAAACAATTTTCCAGCCCCAAGCAACTTAAAAGTTCTGCAGGAAAGGTCTGTTGTATTGGAGTAAATGTAGACTGCAGTTCATCAACAGGCTAAAGCAGTACCAACCACCATCCAGAAAACCAGCAACAAGAGTTGGGAGTGACTGAATTATTGGGGACAGCTGCAGCTTCCTGAGCTCTCTGCCCACAGATAGCAAGAGATCAGATAACTGATTAGAAGATTACAAGGTTCCCTTTTCTGGCACTTGACAGAAGATTCTGTGGGTAAGTGAAAGTTAATGACTCCATGAAACATCAAGAAACAATAAAACAAAACCAAAAGAATGAAAAAATAGAAGAAAATATGAAGTATCTCATTGGAAAAACAAATAAACTGAAAAATAAATCAAGGAAAAATAATTTAAGAATAATTTGGGAGAAGCTAGGTGGCATAGTGGATAAACCACCAGCCCTAAAGTCAGGAGGACCTAAGTTCAAATCTGACCTCAGACACTTAACACTTTCTAGTTGTGTGACCCTGGCCAAGTCACTTAGTCCCAATTGCCTCAAAAAAAAAAAAAAAAAAAAAAAAAACAAGAATAATTTTATTATCCAAAAGCCATGAACAAAAGAAAACCCTAGATATCATCTTTCAAGAAATTATCAACGAAAACTGCCCTGGTATTCTAAAATTGAGGCCAAATAGACATGGAAAGAATCCACCAATCACCACCTGAAAGAAATCCCAAAATAAAAACTTCCAAGAATATTATAGCTAAGTTCCAGAGTCCCAAATCAAAGAGAAAATATTGCAAGCATCCCTCCCCCCCCCCAAAAAAAAACCCAATTCAAATATTGTGGAGCCATGGTCAAGATAAAACAAGATTTAGCAGCTTCTAGATATATATTCTAGAATATATTCTAGAGGTTAAAAGAGCTCGAATTACAACCAAGAATCACCGACCCAGCAAAAATGAGTATAATCCTTCAGGAGAAAAATGGATATTCAATGAAATAAGGAGTTTCAAGCATCCCTGATGAAAAGAGCAGAACTGAATCTGACTTTCAAATACAATATTCAAAAGATAAAAAAGATCAACATGGAAGAAATATAGTAAGGGCCTCAATAAGCTTAAACTGCTTACATTTCTACATAGGAAGGTACTTGTAGTTGCTTAGAATTTTCTTATTAATTCTTCTAAATGTTTATTCCAACATTTAAAATTCTATAAAAATCATGTATACCATTTGAATGGTATGTCACTGGTCTTGTCAGTACTAAGTCTATATCTCAAAGAAAATTTTTTTAAAAAGAAAAGAATCTATATGTACAAAAATATTTGTAGCAGCTCATTTAGTGGTGACAAAGAATTGGAAATTGTGAAGATACCTATCACTTGGGGAATGATTAAACAAGTTGTGGTATGTGATTATAATGAAATACTCTTATGCTATAAGAAAAAAATGGGCAGGATATTCTCAGAAAGACCTGGAAGGACATAAATAAACTGATGCACAATGAAATGAGCACAGCCAGAAGAACATTGCACATACATAGTAACTGCATTGTACAATAATCAACTGTGAATATCATTTAATTATTCTCAATAATACAATGATCCAAGTCAATTTTTAAAAAGTTTTGATGAAAAATACTATCTCTAGAAAAAGAACTAATGGAGTCTGAAAACACACTTTTTAAAATTTTATTTTTCTTGGGGTTTTTTTGGTTCTGTGTTTTCTTTCATAAAATGACTAATATGTAAATATGTTTTGTATGATTAAACATATATAACTTATATCAAATTCTTTACCTTCTCAATGAGGAGGTGGAAGGAAGATAGGGAAGAAGAGAATCTCAAACTCAAAATGTTTTTAAAATGTATATTAACTTTGCCTTGGCAGGTAGACTCCCAAATATTTTATATTATCTACAGTTATTTTAAATGGAATTTCTCTTTGTATCTCTTATTGATGAACTTTGTTGGTAATATATGAAAATGCAGATGATTTATATGGACTTACTTTGTATCCTGCAACATTGCTAAAGTTATGAATTTTTTCTAGTAGTTTTTAGTTGATTCTCTAGAATTCTCTATGTCATCATATCATCTGCAAAGAGTAACAATTTGGTTACCTCATTAACTACCCTAATTCCTTTAATCTCTTTTTCTTCTTTTATTGCCAAAGTTAACATTTCTAAAACCATATTGAATAGTAATGGTGATAGTAGGCAATCTTGTTTCACCCTTGATCTAATTGTTCTAGTTTGTCCTCATTACATATGATGCTTGCTGATGGTTTTAAATAGATGCTACTGATCATTTTAAGGAAAACTCCATTTATTCCTATATGCTCTAGTGTTTTTAATAGGAATGAGTGTTGAATTTTGTCAAATGCTTTTTCTGTATCTATTGAGATAATCATTATTTTTCTTTGGTTTTTGATATAGTCAATTATGATAATAGTTTTTCTAATATTAAACCAGTCTTCCATTCCTCGTATAAATCCTACCTGGTCATGATATATTATCCTGGGGATAATTTACTGTAATCTCTTTGCTAATATTTTATTTAAGATTTTTGCATCAATATTCATTAGGGAAATTGGTGTACAATTTTCTTTCTCTATTTTGACCCTACTTGGTTCTGATATCAGCATCATATCTGTGTCATAAAAGAAAAACTTTCCACACAGATAAAATCAGCTATATTTTTGAAGGTATTCTTCCATTTCATTTAAGTTATCGAATTTATCGGCATAAAGTTGAGCAAAGTAGCTCCTAACTATTTGGATAAAATAACCAGAAAGTATCAAATTCTCTATTTCAATAGAACTATGTCTCACTTAGAGGAACTTCAAAAAGTGGGAAGTTATGGACTTCCCAGCAGTATCAGTATCGATATTCTCAGAACAGCTGTGACTAACTAGTCATATCTACCATTAAGTATCTAAGGTGGTTGTTGTTCAGTCATTCCAGTCCTGTCCAACTCTTGATAACCCTACTTAGGATTTTCTTGGCAAAGATACTTAAGTGGTTTATCTTTTTTTTTTCCTCCAGCTCATTTTACAAATGAAGAAACTAAAACACACAGCTTTAAGTGACTTGCCTAGAGTCACACAGGGTGACATTACATGTCTCAGGCTGGATTTGAACTCAGGAAGAGAAGTTTTCTCATTCCATATCTATATCTAGTTTCCTATGAGTAGCCAAGGAAAAATTATTTTTTTTAAAGCAGCTTACGACTGTACAAAGCATTGACTCCCATAGGTCATCACAAAGCTATACACATTAAAAGGAGAAAAGGACTTCCCAAAACCAGTTAATGCATTACTCCTTTATCACAGGTTATCTATATTTGAGCTCACTTTTCCTTAGACTGTGTAAATTTGTATCCAAGACTTCTGAAGGGAATATTTTGTAGCAACTGTACAATACCCTAGTAAATATCAGTTTCTATGAACTAATTTAGTCTTGCTGGCTGACAGTCATTTGAGAGAACACTGATAGGGGCTCATGAGCATATATTAGGACATAAAAACCTCAAACTCAAATGCAGTAAGGCAGAAATAGTCAATGCATCCTTTTCAGACCACAATGCAATGAAAATTACATTCATAAAACCAACTCTTAGTTTTATTAATTAATTCAATAGTTTTTTTACTTTCAATTTTATTAATCTCACCTTTTATTTTTTGAATTTCAAGATATAGTGCCCTTCTTTATCTCTTTTAATTAAATCAATTTTTGCTTTTGCTTGATCTGAGATCAGGATGGCTACCCCATAGTCATGGCTATGACTTCACCTGAAGCATAGTAGGTTCTACTCCATCCTTTTACTTTTACTCTGTACGTATCGCCCTGCTTCAAGTGTGTTTCCTGTAAACAACATATTGTAGGATTCTGGCTTTTAATCCAGTCTGCTAACTACTTCCTCTTTATGGGGGAGTTTACTCTATTCACAATTATGGTTAAAATGACCAAATTCTGTATTACTTGCCATCTTATTAACCCCTGCTTATGCTTTTCTTCTTTCCTCCCCCCCTTACCTCCCTCTCCAGTATTAAACTTGTGAGCACCACTTGCTTCTCACAGCCCTCCCTTTTTAGGACTTGCAATTAAAAATGCTAGAAAAGGAATAAATTAAAAACCTCCACTCAAACACTAAACTTGAAATTCTAAAAATAAACGGAAAGACTAATAAAATTGAAAGTAAAAAAAAAAATTGAATTAATTAATAAAATCGAGAATTGGTTCTATGAAACAACCAACAAAATAGATAAACCCTTAGTAAATCTGATTTTTAAAAGAAAGAGGAAAATCAAATTATTAATCTTAAAAATGAAAAGGAAGAACTCACCACTAATGACATTAGAGCAATAATTAGGAATTACTTTGCCCAGCTTTATGTCAATAAATTCGATAACTTAAATGAAATGGAAGAATATCTTCAAAAATATACCTTGCCCAGATTAACAGAGGAAGAAGTTGATTGGTTAAACAGTCCCATCTTAGAAAAAGAAATGGAACAAGCTATTAATCAACTCTTTAAGAAAAAATCCCCAGGACCAGATGGATTTACATGTGAATTCTACCAAACATTTAAAGAACAATTAACTCCAATGCTATATAAACTATTTGAAAAAATAGAGATTGAAGAACTCCCCCAAATTCCTTTTATGACATGGTACTGATACTTAAACCAGGTAGGTTGAAAACAGAAAAAGAAAATTATAGATCAATCTCCCAAATGAATATTGATGCTAAAATCTTAAATAAGATATTAGCAAAAAGACTACAGAAAATCATCCCCAGGATAATACACTATGACCAAGTAGGACTTATACCAGGAATGCAGGGCTGGTTCAATATTAGGAAAACTATTAGCATAATTGACTATATCAATAACCAAATTAACAAAAACCATATGATCATCTCAATAGATGTAGAAAAAAAGCATTTGATAAAATCCAATATCCATTCCTAATAAAAATACTGAAGAGTATATAATTTTCCTTAAAATAGTCAGGAGCATATATTTAAAATATATTTAAAATCGTCAATAAGCATCATATCTAATGGGTATAAATTGGAGCCTTTCCCAGTAAGATCAGGAGTGAAAAAAAGGTTGCCCACTATCACCATTATTATTAAATTTTATATTAGAAACACTAGCCTCAGCAATAAGAGTTAAGAAAGAGATTAAAGAAATTAGGTTAGGTAATGAGGAAACCTAATTATCACTCTTTGCAGATGATATGATGGTATACTTAGAGAACCCCAGAGATTCTACTAAAAAGCTATTAGAAATAATTCACAATTTTAGCAAAGTTGCAGGATACAAAATAAATCCACATAAATCCTCAGCATTTTTATACATTACCAACACAATCCAACAGCAAGAGATACAAAGAGGAATTCCAATCAAAGTAACTGTCGATAGCATAAAATATTTGGGAATCTATCTACCAAAGGAAAGTAAGGAATTATATGAGCAAAATTACAAAACACTTTCCACACAAGTAAAGTCTGATTTAAATAATTGGAAATATTAAGTGCTCTTGGACAGGCTGAGCGAATATAATAAAGATGACAATACTCCCTAAACTAATCTATTTATTTAGTGCTATACCAATCAGACTCCCAAAAAACTATTTTAATGACCTAGGAAAAATAACAACAAAGTTCATATGGAAGAACAAAAGGTCAAGAATCTCAAGGGAATTAATGGGAAAAAAAAAAGGAAGGTGGCCTAGCTGTACCTGATCTAAAACTATATTATAAAGCAGAAGTCACCAAAACCATTTGGTATTGGATAAGAAATAGATTGGTTGATCAGTGAAATAGGTTAGGTTCACAGGACAAAATAGTAAATAACTATAGCAATCTAGTGTTTGACAAATCCACAGATCCCAGCTTTTGGGATAAGAACTCAATGTTTGACAAAAATTGCTGGGAATTGGAAATCAGTATGGCAGAAACTAAGCATTAACCCATACCTAACACCATACACCAAGATAAGATCAAAATAGGTTCATGATCTAGGCATAAATAATGAGATTACAAATAAATTAGAGGAACATAGGATAGTTTACCTCTCAGATCTGTGGAAGAGGAAGGAATTTATGACCAAAAAAGAACTAGAGATCATTATTGATCACAAAATAGAAAAATTTGATTATATCAAATTAAAAAGCTTTTGTACAAACAAAATTAATGTAAACAAGATTAGAAGGAAAGCAACAAACTGGGAAAACATTTTTACAGCTAAAAGTTCTGATAAAGGCCTCATTTCCAAAATATATAGAGAATTGACTCTGATTTATAAGAAATTAAGCCATTTTCCAATTGATAAATGGCCAAAGGATATGAACAGACAATTTTCACATGATAAAATTGAAACTAATGAAAGTGTTCCAAATTACCATTGATCAGATCCTGGAAATGCAAATTAAGACAACTCTGAGATACTACTACACACCTGTCAGATTGTCTAAGATGACAGGAAAAAATAATGATGAATGTAGGAAGGGATAAGGGAAAACTGGGACACTGATGCATTGTTGGTGGAATTGTGAATGAATCCAACCATTCTGGAGACCAATCTGGAATTATGCTCAAAAAGTCATCAAACTGTGCATACCCTTTGATCCAGCAGTGTTAAAACTGGGCTTATATCCCAAAGAGATACTAAAGAAGGGAAAGAGACCTCTGTATGTGCCAAAATGTTTGTGGCAGCCCCTTTTGCAGTGGCTAGAAACTGGAAAATGAATGAATACCTATCAAGTGGATAATGGTTGGGTAAATTGTGGTATATGAATGCTATGGAATACTATTGTTCTGTAAGAAATGACCAGCAGGATGAATACAGAGAGGCTTGGAAAGACTTACATGAACTGATGCTGAATGAAATGAGCAGAACTAGGAGATCATTATACACTTCAATAACAATACTGTATGAGGTTGTATTCTGATGAAAGTGTATATCTTCAACAAAGATAAGATCCAATTCAGTTACAATTGATCAATGATGGACAGAATCAGCTACACCCAGAGAAGGAACACTGGGAAATGAATGTGAACTGCTTGCATTTTTGTTTTCTTCACAGGTTATTTTTACCTTCTGAACCCAAATCCTCCTGTGCAACAAGAGAACTGTTCGGTTCTGCACACACATATTGTATCTAGAATATACTATAACATATTTAACATGCAGAAGACTGCCTGCCATCTAGGGAAGGGGGTGGAGGGAGGGAAGGGAAAAGTCAGAACAGAAGTGAGTGCAAAGGATAAAGTTGTAAAAAATTACCCATGCATATGTTCTGTCAATAAAAAGCTATAAGAAAAAAAAGAGAAAAAAAAAAAAAAAAAAGAAATGATCAATAGGATAATTACAGAGAGGCCTGGAGGGACTTACATAAACTCATGCTAAGTAAAATGAGCAGAACCAGGAGATCATTGTATACAGTAACAAGATTATACAAAGATCAATTCTGATGGACATGGTTCTTTTCAACAATGAGATAACTGAGGTCAGTTCCAATGATCTTGTGATAAAGAGAGCCATCTATACCCAGAGAGGATTGTGGGAACTGAACGTGTTTCACAACACAGAATTTTCACTCTTTTTTAATTGTTTGCTTACATTTTGTTTTCTTTCTCTTTTTTTTCTTTTTTGATCTTATTTTTCCCAATCAGCATGATAATTGTAGAAATACATATAGAAGAACTGCATGTTTAACACATATTGGATTACTTGCCATCTAAGGCATGGGGGGGAAGGAGAAAAATTTGGGACACAAGGTTTTGAAAGGGTCAATGGTGAAAAAATTATTTATGCATATTTTTGAAAATAAAAAACTTTAATAAAAAAAAATTTTAATATGTTTCTCCCTCTACTATGAGGGAAAAAAGTATTTAAGTTTAAAAAAAAAAAAAAAAACAAGAATTGAGGCGGAGCCAAAATGGTGTGAAAGACACACACATCTTCCTAAATTTTCCTTTTCTCCCAATCTATTTTAATGAAATCCAGCCTCAGAATTAGTGCTTGACTGTCAGAACCCATGAATGTTGGGAGTACAATGCATTACCAAATGAAGATTGTAGCGAGCTATCGTCTCCAGAAGCTGCTGGATCTCTCTCTGGGAAGAGATCTGCTGTGTCTTCTACTCAAATCTCTCCGACAGATTCTTCTTCCTGTAACGAACCGTTGTCTCCAGGCAGTTGCTGTTAACTCTTGTCCAAAGAAGTGACTTCCCTTCCTGCAGAGAGCCCCGTCAGGCCTGATGCAATTCAGAGTCTTTTTCTCTTCCTGGATTGCTGTCCTCTTTATCCTCCCAGAGAATGGGCGTGGGATAATGCAAGGGCTTCTGGGAAGAACCACTTCAGCCAATGGGCTTGCTCCTTCTACCAAGTCAACCTGAGTTCTCACCTTGTAACTATCCAGACAACCTCAGTTCTCACTTAGTAATCCTAACAAAGATAATCTTGAAATTCTCCAGAAAAGGTCTGTTTTGTTCCTGTGCAGGGTTAGGCCAGGCACAGACCTCAGGCAGACAATGAAAGCACGGGAAACAGCTCACACTGAGCATATTGGAGTGGGGCAGAGTGTGGTCTCTGCTGGTGGAAAATCTGCAGGGAGAACTCTACCACAGTGTGAGCTACTTTGTCCTGGCAGCAAGCCAGGAGATCAACAGAGAAGCTATAAACGCAGGGAGTAAAGACTATAACCTCAAAATGCTAGACTCTCTCTGGACCTGGCCAAACTCACCCAACACCTAGAGGAACTCAGCATGATCCAAGCGCAGCTGCAGTTGTTGGTCCCAGCACAGCCCTAGTTGCTACCTTTCCGATGCTACTGATTTCAGCACAACTGCTAATCTCAGCACAGCTAGGGTCGCTGTCCTACTGCCCTTCAATGCCACTTCCTGTTGTCTGAGGAGACAGCTTGGAAATACCCCACTGCCCCACATAAGCAGATTGTAGTATTGTGTGTGTGTGTGTGTGTGTGTGTGTGTGTGTGTTTTTTTCAAAATGAGCAATAAAGCAAAATGGGCTCTAACTATTGTTAGCTTCTATATGGATACAGAGCAGATTTCAAATCCTGAGAAAACTAAAAACAGTTCATCTCTAGATCCAAAGGTGGATATGATCTGGTCCCCATTACACAAGGCTCTCATAAAAGAAATTTAAAAGGATCTTAAAAGAGAGCTAGAAGAAAAATGGGGAAAAGGAAAGGAAAGCTTTGCAAGAGGGTCAGGATAAATCATGTTACTCATTAAAAAATAGAGTGGATAAAGAAATCAACTCCCTGAAAAACAGAATTTTCAAATTGGAAAAGATAAACAACTCCCAGGAAAACAGAATTTGTGAATTGGAAAAAAAATAATAATTCTTTTTTTTAAAAATGGCAAAATGGGAAAAAATTCCATAGAACAAAACAACTCATTAAAAAACTCAATTGGACAAATACAAAAAGAAATTTAAAAAGTAAGTGAAGAAAATAATTCATTAAAAATCATACTTGAACAAATGGAAATGAATAATTCAAGGAGACACCAAGAATCAGGCAAGCAAAACCAAAAAAAAAAAAAAGTTAAATACCTACTTGGGAAAACAACAGACCTAGAAAATAGATCTAGGAAAGATAACCTAAGGATTATTGGACTCCCTGAAAATCATGATGAAAAAAAAGAGCCTAGATACTATTTTTCAGGAAATCATCAAAGAGAACTGCCCAGATGTTATAGAAACAGAAGGTAAAATAGATATTGAAAGAATTCATCAATCATCTTCTGAAAGAGATCCTAAAAATCAAAACTCCAAGAAATATTGTGGCTAAATTCCAGAACTATCAGACCAAGGAAAAAATACCACAAGCATCCAGAAAAAAAAAAATTCAAATACCGAGGAGCCACATTAAGGATCACTCAGGATCCAGACATTAAAGGATCGAAGGGCCAGGAATCTGATATTTCAAAAGGCAAAAGAACTTGGTATGCAGCCAAGAATAAACTACCTTCCTAAACTGAGCATTTTCTTCCAAGGAAGAAGATGGACATTCAATGAAATAGGTGAATTGCATTTATTTCTGACCAAAAAAAAAAAAAAAAAAAAAACCAGAGCTAAACAAAAAATTTGACCTCCAAATATAGGACTCAAGAGAAACATAAAAAGGTAAAAAGAACTCTTGAGAACTGTATTTCTGTTATGAGTATACATAAAGTGTACATGTATAATTTGGTTTTACTGTTATAATATAAAAAAGGTACTAGAAATGGAGAGAAAATTGTACCAGAGAAAGGGAAAAGTAGAAGTAAAAAGAGAGAAACTACATTTCACAAAGAGGCAAACAAAATCTATTATATCTGAGGTAATTAAGGGAGGGGGATGAACATAGTGTGAATCTTATTCTCATCAGTTTTGGCTCAAAGAGAAAATATTACACATATTTTGTTTACATAGAAACTTCTCTCACCTCACTGAAAAGTGGGAGGCAAAAAACAAAAAGGGAAGGAGTAGGGGAAATAGAAAGGAATGCAGAAATAGTAAGGAAAAGGTTTAAGCAAAGGGAAGGGACTTCTCCCTTCAATCAAGGGGGAGGGAGAGATTTTAAAGAAGGAAGGCTGCATGAGGTAAGTAGTGCTCATAAGTCTAATAGTGGGGAGGGGGATAAGGGGAGAAGGAAAGAGAAAAGCATAATTTGATGATAATAAGATGGCAGAAAATACAGAATTAGTAGTTTTAACCATAAATGTGAATAGGATAAACTCCCCCATAAAGCAAAGGCAGATAGCAGACTGGATTAAAAGCCAGAATCCTACAATATGTTGTTTACAGGAAACACACTTAAAGCAGAGTGATACAGAAAGGTAAAAGGCTGGAGCAGAATCTATTATGCTTCAGGTGAAGTTAAAAAAAAAAAAAAAAAAAAAAAAAAAAAGCAGGGGTAGCCATCCTGATCTCAGATAAAGCAAAAGCAAAATTTGGTCTATTTAAAAGAGATAAGGAAAAGAACTATATCTTGCTAAAGGATAGCATAGATAATGAAGCAATATCAATACTAAACATATATGCACCAAGTGGTACAGCATCTAAATTCCTAAAGAAGTTAAGAGAGCTGCAAGAAAAAATAGACAGCAAAACTACAATAGTGAGAGATCTCAACCTTGCACTCTTAAAACTAGATAAATCAAACCAGAAAATAAGTAAGAAAAGAGTTAAAGAGGTAAATAGAACACTAGAAAAGTTAAGTATAATAGATCTTTGGAGAAAAAATTAATGTAGACAGAAAGAAGTACACTTTCTTCTCAGCAGTTCATGGAACTTATACAAAAATTGACCATGTATTAGGACATAAAGACCTCAAAATCAAATGCAGAAAGCTAGAAATAGTAAATGCATTTTTTCAGATCATGATGTAATAAAAATTACACTCAATAAAAAACCAGGGGGAAAATAGACCAAGAAGTAATTGGAAACTAAATAATCTCATTCTAAAGAATAAATGGGTGAAACAGCAAATCATAGACACAATTAATAATTTCACTGAAAAGAATGACAATAATGAGATGTCATACCGAAATGTGTAGGATGAAGCCAAGGGAAAATTTTATATCTCTAGAGGTTTACTTGCATAAAATAGAGAAAAAGAAAATCATTGAATTAGGTTTATAACTAAAAAAGCTAGAAAAAGAGCAAACTTAAAAACCCCAATCAAACACTAAACTTAAAATTCTAAAAAATAAAAGGAGAGATCAATAAAATTTAAAGTAAAAAAACTATTGAATTAATTAATAAAACCAAGAGTTGGTTCTATGAAAAAAACCAACAAAATAGATAAATCCTTAGTAATTCCGATTTAAAAAAGGAAAGAGGAAAATCTAATTCTTAAAAATGAAAAGGGAGAACTTGCCACTAATAAAGAGGAAATTAGAGCAATAATTAGGAATTTCTTTGCCCAGCTTTATGCCAATAAATTCGATAATTTAAATGAAATGGAAGGATATCTTCAAAAATATAGCTTGCCCAGATTAACAGAGGAAGAAGTCAATTGGTTAAATAGTCCCATTTAAAAAAAAAAAGAAATAGAAATAGAAAAAGCTATTAATCAACTCCCTAAAAAAAATCCACAGCAATTTGGAACTATACTCAAAAAGTTATCAAACTGTGCATACCCTTTGATCCAGCAGTGTTACTACTGGACTTATATCCCAAAGAGATATTAAAGAAGGGAAAGGGACCCATATGTGCAAAAATGTTTGTGGCAGTCCTTTTCATAGTGGCTAGAAACTGGAAACTGAAGGGATGCCCACTAATTGGAGAATGGGTGAATAAATTGTGATATATGAATATTATGGAATATTATTGTTCTATAAGAAATGACCCACAGGATTAATACAGAGAGGCTTAGAGAGACATATATGAACTGATGCTCAGTGAAATGAGCAGAACCAGGAGATCATTATACACTTCAACAACAATACTAAATGATGATCAATTCTGATAGAACATGGCTCTTTTCAACAATAAGAGGATCCAAATCAGTTCCAATTGATCTGTAATGAACAAAACCAGCTACACCCAGAGAAAGAACACTGGGAAATGAGTATGGACCACAACATAACATTTCCACTCTTTCTATTATTGTTTGCTTGCATTTTTGTTTTTTCTTCTCAGGTTATTTTTACCTTCTTTCTAAATCCAATCTTTCTTGTGCAACAAGATAACTATATAAATATGAATACATATATTGTATTTAACATATACTTTAACATATTTAACATGTATAGGACTACCTGCCATCTAGGGGAAGGGGTGGAGGGAAGGAGGGGAAAAGTTAAAACAGAAGTTTTTGCAAGGGTCAATTTTGAAAAATTATCCATGCATATGTTTATATAAAAAGCTACAATAAAAAAGAAAAAAAAAAAAAAAAAAAGAACAAGAATCTCATCAGAACTTGTACTCCAAGTAGATAACAATATAAGAACCATGTAGATTGTCTTCTTCCTTCTCCAAGAAGCAAGAAATTTCTCCTCTAGAACAGAGGTGTCAGATATATTACAGGATCTCAGGGTATGTCAGGGAAGTCCCTAGAACATTGTTTAAACAAATTCTAACTTTTAAAATTCTAAAAAATAAAGGCAAAATGGTATAGTAAATAAAGAGTTAACCTGTATTGAAATCTTGCCTCTAACAAAATAATAGTTATGTGACCTTGGGCAAATCATTTAACTTCTCAATGTTCTAAATAACTTTTTAAGACTAGAAGCTAAAAATAAAGCTCATTAGTAAAGGCAATTTCCTCATCTGAAAGTTCCGCATAGCAGAAAAAATTGCTAATCTGATACCTAGCCTTAGTCCTAAACACCTTCCATACAGTACAGTTGGGTTTGCTTATACACAACTTTGCCCACAAGAAATAGAAAAGGCAAAGAAAACTACACTACTTAACAATAATTCACAATGTGCAACCTTTCTGTGCCCCTTGGCAAAGCAAACTTCAGGTCTTTTTTAAGATCAAACATCATATTTCTTATATATTTATATTTATATATACATATATATATATTTTATATATTATTTTATATTTTTAAAAATTATATATAAATTTATATTTTATACTATTATATATATTTATATTTGGTACTTTAAGGGCTATGAACACATGAGGCTGGATCCACCTACAAATATAAAAACACTTCTTGGCCAAGGCCATGAATAAAATCTACACTTAGTGTAATATTTATATCTGAACCATTTACATGATAAAATAGGGCTAACATGTTTCTCAGGTTCCTGTCTTTTTTCTTTAACTTGTCACTCTTAAAGTTTTTGAGTGTTGTATTCATAACCTCATTTTTCCCCTAAGTCCTCTAGTTTCTATTTCAAGGTTTTACTTAGAGCTATGATTTTCAGGGATATATATGCTCCATTATATTAGAATGGCCTGCCTGTTTTTTTTTTTCAGATAGTAAAATAATAGTTGATCATAATTAGTCATTCAAAAGGCACCACAATTGCAAAAAGAAACTGAGAATTTCTGTTGTAAAACAGTGGAAAACTCAGGATAAAATCATGGAAAACATACATCCTTCAAGAGGAAAATGGGCAAAAACTGCTAAATTAAAGAAAGTAAGGGAAAAATCAAAATCCTAGGGTACCAACAAAACCTTTAACCAAAAAAGATGTAGGGGGTAAAAGTGACTGTTTAGTACTGATTATTGAAGATGAGGTTTGACTGTCAAGAGATTTTTGGTTATCTTTAAGAAAATGGCCTCAGGAAAAGAATGAGGACAAAATTAATTGCATTCAATAAAAGCTTTTGCAAATAATCTTTACTCTTTAGAAGTTTTACAAAATAGGAAACATTAGCTTGTCTATGAATAAGCTGACTTAAAAATCATTGTTGTTCTCCTTTAAGACAACTCTAGAAAATCTAAAATAAATGGTCTGTTATGTTAATGGATCAGAATCATTTGTCCTCTATACATCACACCAGCACGAAAGGATTCCCATATAAACAGACGATGGCAACCACACTGTCTTATGTCAAGAATCTTCTTTGTTTAAAAAGAGATATTGTTTTCCAGTAGGAAACAGAATCAAGTTTTCCATTAAGGATGTGTGTATGTGTGTGTTTCTATATGTGCAAAAGCTCTTTTTGAGGACAAAATTTTTAATTAAGATTTATGTCATCCTTATTTACCACCATGGGAAGTTTAAAAACTTACATATACCCCTAAATTTTGGAGGTGCAAAATACCCGATCAGTTAGCAGAGTCTATCAATTCTCCCATCTCTATTTTCTCTTCTACTCTGATCTCCCAGATTCTACCTTAGGCCATGTAATAGCTAACATTTAATAGATAAATAGCTTTGCAAATATATATGTTAAGTCATTTGTCCACACAGTAATTCTGTAGAGTAGTTGCCATTATTATCCCCACTTTAGAGATGAGGGGAAACCAAATTTGCTCAAGGTCACACAGCCAAGTGTCTGAGAAAGGAATTAAACTCAGGTCTTCTACACTTCAACCCCAGTGTTATCTACCAGACTTCAATTGTCTGAATGTACAAACATATATGAATGTATAAAAATTACATCTACACATTTATTTTAACACACCAGCATGAGAGAATCAGCATGTCACAGTAGATAGAAAACTGGCCTTGGCATCAGGAAGGTCAGGATTCCAGTCTTATCTCTCATCCTAGGTGAGCGAACTTGGGACTTTATGCCATCCTTCCATAACATCATATTAACTACCTGTCTACTTAACCAACCAAGGTGCGTTGGCTGACCTTTTCCTAATTTCTTTTTGATTTTTCTATTTTTCCATCTCACGGATGCAAAAGAATATGATGTAGAAGATTTTGTGTAATTTGTTCTATATGATTTGAATCTCCTACCCAGAGAGATTTGCTGATGATAAAGCAAAGGGATGAATTATCAAACCTTCCCTGGTTAATCCTCTTAACCTTTTGGTGTCCCAAGAAACTATCAAAGGCTGCTCAAGTTACCTATATAATGTATAGGCCTATTTCCTTGAAAGGAGTTTCCATACTGGGAATTTCCTGAGCCCATGGATCCAAAAGTTAGAACAATGATGAAAGGAAAAGGGAAAAAGGGGGAAAAAAGGGAAAAAGGGGGAAAAAAGGGAAAAAGGGGGAAAAAAGGGAAAAAGGGGGAAAAAAGGGAAAAAGGGGAAAAAAGGGAAAAAGGGGGAAAAAAAGGAAAAAGGGGAAAAAAGGGAAAAAGGGGAAGAAAAAGGGAAAAAGGGAAAAAAAGGGAAAAAGGGGAAGAAAAAGGGAAAAAGGGAAAAAAAGGGAAAAAGGGAAAAAAAGGGAAAAAGGGAAAAAAAGGGAAAAAGGGGGGAAAAAGGGAAAAAAGGGGGAAAAAAGGGAAAAAAGGGGAAAAAAGGGGGAAAAAGGGGGAAAAAGGGGGAAAAAGGGGGAAAAAGGGGGAAAAAGGGGGAAAAGGGGGGGAAAAGGGGGGAAAAGGGGGGGAAAAGGGGGGGAAAAGGGGGGAAAGGGGGAAAAAGGGGGAAAAGGGGGAAGAGGGGGAAAAGGGGGGAAAAGGGGGAAGAGGGGGGAAAAGGGGGGAAAAGGGGGAAAAAAGGAAAAGGGGGGAAAGGGGGGGAAAAGGGAAGGGAAGGAAGGAAGGAAGGAAGGAAGGAAGGAAGGAAGGAAGGAAGGAAGGAAGGAAGGAAGGAAGGAAGGAAGGAAGGAAGGAAGGAAGGAAGGAAGGAAGGAAGGAAGGAAGGAAGGAAGGAAGGAAGGAAGGAAGGAAGGAAGGAAGGAAGGAAGGAGGGAGGGAGGGAGGGAGGGAGGGAGGGAGGGAGGGAGGGAGGGAGGGAGGGAGGGAGGGAGGGAGGGAGGGAGGGAAGGAAGGAAGGAGGGAGGGAAGGAAGGAAGGAAGGAAGGAGGGAAGGAGGGAAGGAAGGAGGGAAGGAGGGAAGGAAGGAGGGAAGGAGGGAAGGAAGGAGGGAAGGAGGGAAGGGAGGGAGGGAGGGAAGGGAGGAAGGAAGGAAGGAAGGAAGGAAGGAAGGAAGGAAGGAAGGAAGGAAGGAAGGAAGGAAGGAAGGAAGGAAGGAAGGAAGGAAGGAAGGAAGGAAGGAAGGAAGGAAGGAAGGAAGGAAGGAAGGAAGGAAGGAAGGAAGGAAGGAAGGAAGGAAGGAAGGAAGGAAGGAAGGAAGGAAGGAAGGAAGGAAGGAAGGAAGGAAGGAAGGAAGGAAGGAAGGAAGGAAGGAAGAAAACTATAACAATTAAGATGGGAGGGGGGCAGCTAGATGAAACACTAGATAGAGCATAGGACCTGAGTTCAAATCGGGTCTCAGACACAACACTTCCTCACTGTGTGACCCTGGGCAATCTCAATTGCCTCAGGGGAAAAAAATTAAGATGAGATGAAATCATTTCCACAAGACTTTATTTGCAATGTGAACTATGTGATAGAGTATTCAAATCCATTTCTAGTCCACTATGTTTCTAGCAAGATTTTAGATCTATATAGAGGCCTTCTTATTTACATATAATATATTAAGTGGATAAGAGCATAGAGGCTGCATGGGGTTAAAGAGGATACATTGATGGGGAGGAGGAGGAAAAAAAAAACAAACTGAAACCTCTCTCTGCCAGATACAGACCACCCCTAATCCTCACTATCCATATTTCAAGTGCTGTTGAAAGTCTGAGTGGATGAACACAATCTAATGGATATAAAATACTTGGTAAATTTTAAAGGAGTATATAAATAGCTGTGTTTTAGATTTTGGAAGGAAGCAGGGAGGGAAGGAAAAGGGAGGAGAGAAAGTCCTAGACATAGGATTTCATGTGTGTAAGCTCACTTCGCTGAAATAGATCTGCAATTTGCGGGTAATTTATAGTCTTTCAGAGTCGCCGGGGGGCACAGAAGTTAAATGGCTTGCTCAGGCATTGAAAGAGAGAAAAATTCCACAACAGCCTTGGCAGACTTGTCCCAGCTGTGCCACCATCTGACAAGCCAAATTTCCTGGAGAACCACAAGGCAAGCATTGACAATCATACAGAAACCTGGAGAATAGTGTTGATTCCATACTAGCTTGGCAGTTTCACAGCAGTGGGTTCCTCCCCCATAGCAAAAAAGGCCAAGGTATGGTCACAATAATCAATAGCATTCTGTATTTCCCAAAATCTAAAGGAGACATTTCATTTTTTCCCACAAAAAAAAAAAAAAATCTATTTGAATGCTGGCTAAACCATCACAGAGACATTCCAAATTCACTGACATAAACCAAGATTCTTCAGGGTGACAGCTAATTCACTTAGATGATTAACAGTGCTGGTCTTGAGGGATTAAAAACAAAAAACAAACAAACAAAAACCCTTGAAAAAGGGCTACTTAATAGCTCTGTTATCCTTTATAGTTGTTTTTTCAGTCTTGTTTAACTCTTTCTAACCCTTTTGGGGAGTTTTCTTAGATGCTGGAATGATTACCCATTTCCTTCTCTAGCTCATTTTACAAATGAGGAAACTGAGGCAAATAAGGTTAAATGATTTGCCCACAGTCACATAGCTAGTAAATGTGAGGCTGAATTTAAACTCAAAGTTTTTCCTGACACCAGGTCCAATGCACTGCACCCCCAAGTGCCCTCAGAGAAAGGGCACTAATAGTACTAGTGATAAAACCTCTTGCAGAAAGTGAGAAATGAATTTTCATAAACAAAATCAGGAGAATATGATGAGGAGGGAGAACATTTCAGGTACGAGGATAACCAGGCAAAAGGTACTACATCATGAGATAAAGTGTTGTGCCTAAGGAACAGCAAGGGGTTCAATGTTTGTGGAGGGGAGTGAAGAGTGAGAAGGCTAGAGAGCTAAGAAGGTCCTAGGTTGTGGAGTTTTAAAAACCAAACAGAGAATTTTCTATTTGCTTGTGCAGATGATGGAAAGTCACTGGAGTTTAGTGACTAGAGGCTTTACATGATCAGATCTGTATTTGGACAGACAGCTAGGAGAGAGACATGAAATGGAGACACCAACCAGAAGACTATTGATTGCAATCATGTAAACAGGAGAGGGGGTAGCTATTTGAATGGAAAGGAGAAATGCAGGAGGATTGTTATACAGGTAGATTAGCAAGATTTGGCAGTGCATTAGATATTGGAGATTGGATTGGGAAACTGTGAGTATAAGTGAGGATTTGAAGAATTCTCCAAGATTGCAAACCTGGAACACTTTGGAAGAATGATGGTACTTTCAATATTAATAGGGAAATTGGAAAAAGCAAAGGACTTTGGAAGAAAGAAGAGTTATGTTTTGGACATGTTGAATTTGAAATATCTATGGGACATCCTCTCCTAGCTCATAGGATCACACATTCAGAATGCACCTTGGAGACCATCTAATACAAACTTTTGCTTCCCCAGTTTTGGGGGGAGGGGAAAGGAATAAGCATTAATTAATTGCCTACTATGTACCAGACTCTGTGCTAAGTACTTTACAAATATTATTCATTTGATCCTCATTATAACCTTGTGATGTAGCTGCTATTATTATCCCTATTATACAATTGAGGAAACATATAAATAGTGATTGAATTATTGCCTAGGGTCACTTAACTGGGAAATATCTGAGCATGGATTTGAACTTAAATTTTTCTAACTATAGGCCCAAGCTGTATCTATCTTCAGATGTCTAGACAAGGCACTGTTCTTTGTGGCTCTGGTCCTATCTCTAAAATGGAGATGGTGATATTTGCATTACCTCCATTAAAAGTTGTTGTGAGGAAAACTTTTTGAAAACCTTAAAACTGTAGAGACATCGAGAGAGACAGAGAGAGAGAGAGAACAAAAGAGAAACACAGAGCAAGAGAGGGAGACAGAGAGACAGAAACAGAGGTGAGAGAGATACAGAGAGAGAGAGAGAGAGAGTGTTAGTTAGGATTCTTACAAGGCACTTATGCACTTAGTTCACACCTTTAAGAGAGCATACTTTTAAGGAGCTCCCACAAGCCCAGGGAATACCCACAAGCCCATTCTCTGGGAGGATATAAGGAGCCAGGATTCAGTGGGAAGCCTTTCTGAATTTTATTTTAATATTTTTTAATTCTGGAAGTGCTTAAAATCATTTCTTTATACTAACTGAAATCTCTTTTGTATGCTTCTCTCATCTCCAGAACCCAAAAAAACAAGGATGTTTCCTACTTCTTTTCCTCTATCAACTGAGAAAAATATTGTTTCAATGAACTAACAAAGGAAGAAGTGGATTATCAGTTTAGAAATCTTTGTGTTATAAAGACATCTTCATTGTAAACATAAAATGTTATATACTAGGGCAGAATCTTAGGGAACATTGAATCTGTTCTTCCAGGAATCCTGGAATCATGAAGTAATTTGATACACAGTTTCAGACATTCTTACAGACTTGACATGAAATCCTTTGGAAAATGTTTTCTGCACTGATGACCTGGAAACAAAAAATATTGGTTTTCCTTCACATTCTGTCAAGCACTTCATTCCAAGTAATTATTCTATCCATGTTCTTGCACTCTAGCAAGTTCTGTCTACCTTATTTTGTGCAAAAGGCATTCTCCAACAAAGTTGTGCACTAATCAAAATTGTACCCACTGTTTTTTCATTCCAAATTATATTTTAAATACACTAAGAGAATTCATTAGATAGACAAATGCTGTGGTAAATGTTAATAAATTAAGGGAAAACTTAATTTTTAAAATGATTGCTGTCCAAAAAAGTGTAATGGGAAGCTTGAGAGAACAGTGAATTCTCTTATCATAGAAAGTGTTGTTGCTCAGAAGTGAATTGAACCAAATAAATACCAATGCTCCACAAAAGAGGAGGATTCAATGAAATGAATATGTTGAAATGAAAAGGGAATTTCAAGAATAAGGACTTGGCTCACTAAAATGCTCACATGTACAAATATGACTTATCAACCTTCCCAGAAAGACTTTAAAATTTCCTGAGTGATTTAATGAGCTTCATCAGAACTCTATGAAACAGCCAATAATGAACTGTGAATCTTTTGCTACTGATGATGCCATGAACTCATAACTTTTCCTTCCTATGGTACTTGACCTGGGGATGGGGAATGGGGTGGAGTGCCAGAGGGAGAGATATTAATAGGAATTAAGAAAAACTTTATTGTGCTCCCCCTTGAGTTTATAAGTCTCTCTTCCTCTCCCTCTCCCCTTCCCCTTCCTACCCTCTCCTCCTTTCCTCCTCCACTCTCCTCCCCTCTCTCCCTCCCCCTTTCCCCATGTTTGTGTAAATTAAATGCTTTGCTATCAGCATTTGGGATTTTTCCACTGTCTATACTGTCGGTACTGATGTAAAACTGAATACCCAAAACACTAAATCCAGGAAAAGTAGTGATGTCCACCGGAAGCAGATTTCTTGGAGGTACTTGAGGTCCAGTGTTGGGTTCATTTTGCTCCAGTTCCACAGGGGAAGATATAAGTATATATTCCATCTGAGAAAGAACCCAGAGATCTCTTTCACTCAGCTCAGTATTCACTCCATCATGGAATGGGCTAAAGAGGAAAGATCCAGAGGCTATACTAATAATCACAACAATGTTTATATCATGCCTACTATAAAGCAGATACTATGCTAAATCCTTTCCAAATAGCTCATCTGATCCTCACAACAACCTTGAAAGATAGGTGCTAACTAGGAGTCCAGGATCATACTGCTTTAAATGTCTAAGGTCAGATTTGACCAGGTTTCCTGATTCCAAGGTCAGCATTTTAACCACTGCACACTTAGTTTCCTCAATAAGCTGGGTTTTATTACTGCTCTGCCTACTTCAGGCTAAGAGCTGAGACTATTTACATATTTACCGAGGAAAGTCAATTGTTTATATAAGACAAATAACAAAGAAATTGCAAAGAGGGGAGGGAAAGGAGTCTTTGGCTAGCCATCTCTAATGAAAGACTAAAGAAATTAATAAATGTAAGAAAATCTCTAAAACAGTAAAAAAAAAAAAAAAAAAAAATACTTTAGGCTAAGAAAACCTTTATGTAAACTTCCAGAAGAAAAAAATAATTCCACAATACTTACAGTTAGAACCTGATAAAAGAGTATAGATTAACTATAAGAGAAATGAAGGAATAGAGAAAAGGAACAGCTTAGAAGAAAAGCTAAAACACCTTACCAAAATAAGGGACACTCAAAAAAAGAAAAGAAAGGTAAAGAAAAAAGAATGGAAGAAACATAAAAAATGCAATGACATAACAGAAAATATTATAACAATGTAAAAAGGCAGAAATATTAGAATATGGGGTAGCTAGATGGTGCAATGAATAGAGCACTGGCCCTGAAAGTTAGGAAGACCTGAATTCAAATCCAGACTCAGACACTTAGCACTTACTATCTGTATAACCCTGAGCAAGTCACTTAACTCTTGAAAAAGAAAAGAATTGTGTGGGACCAGGGTTAGACCCCCTTTCCCAAATTAACTAATCAGAGACATCTTCAGTTACAAAGAGAAAACATTTATTTAATCCCTGCAGAGAGAGACCCAGACACACATCTGGGAGCCAGTCCAACTCCCACCATGTGTTCCTGAACCTGGCCAGCTTGGAAATAGAACAACTGGTTAAATAGGAAAAGATCCAAGCCCTCTCATTGGATAGACCAAAAGGATGTAACCATCCTTGACCAATGGTCACCAATGTTGTCCCCCCCACACAGGTTACATCACTTCCTGTAAGCTACTGTAAACCAGGGTTCAAGGCCTGCCTGAAAATAGAGATAATGTGACCTCCTGAAACCTAAGACCCCATCCTCCCACCCAGGCCTAGTCTCAATACTGAGTAATTCTTCATCCCATCAGTCCCATTCAGAATGAAAGAAATATTAGAACATGTGACATTTAATATCACAAATAATTGATCAATGGCTTTCCCAAAAAACATGCTGAAATAAATGATGTTTTGAAAAAAAATTATAAAAGAAAGATGCTCATAACTACAGAAGTTAAATGAAAAACTGAAAATAGAAAGTCACTACCTGAAAAAAATTCTAGATTTAATATACCCAGAAGTATGATTGCTAATCTCTAGAGTTTCCAAATATATGATAATTCAGAAAAGTGGAATTAACCCACTTAAAAGAAAACAGAAAGAAACTAGAAGGTATAACAAACAGAATGGCTTCAAAGTTACTTGCTGAATTTGTTACATATTAAAGAAAAATCAAACTGCACATAATAGAGATGTTATTTTACCAAAAACAAAAATCAAAACACCTATTTCTGTGTATATGGAAATGCTCTTTTTATTTTATGTTTATTGAGTTTAATTTTTTTTAAAGCAATGTAATTAAAAGAAAAGGAATGTAAACAACAGGAGAAACCTATAAAGAAAAACAAGTTGAAATATTTTAAAAGGAATAAATGATGACCAATTGCTTATACCTTGAAATGGGGCAACAGAATAATTATTTGTTAAAATTGCACAATCTTTAAAGGTTGAGAGAAGAAAAGTAAAGTTGGGACCTGAATATGTAGAGGAGAAATGAAAAGGGAGGAATTAATACTCTAGAAAGGCAGGGAAAGAAATAATTTGCTCTCTCATAATGAAGATGCCACAAATAGAAATTATACAAACATAGAATTAGGAAGAGGTAAGAATAGGGTTAAAATTATAGTTTGTTTTATTACTTTGGTAATTGTATTGATTGCTCTTATATGAACTGGGAAAAGAAAAGTTGAGGGTTGGACCACACATATTTAACCTATATCAGATTGCTTGCTGTCTTTGAAAGGGAAGAAGTAAGAGAGAGACAGAAAAAAATTTGGAACAAAGTTTTACAAAAATGAATGTTAAAAAAAAAAAAAAGTCAGAGGTGGAGGAAGAATATGGTGTAAAAATTCAATAAAGTAAGTAGGGAATTGGTTTGAAACAGAAAGAGAGAAGAGATGGGAAGAGAATAGTTACAAGGAAGAGGGGAGAAGGGAAAGAGAAAGAAGGGACAGAGGGAGACAGGAGGGAAGAAGAAAACTCAGTTTGAGTCCTTCAGGATTTCAGTTTGCACTTCTCAAAATTAAACATATCCATTATAAAAACAAACAAAAAGATATTAGACATATTAGATTTGATAGGCCCTTTGTTGAATATCAAATAAGATTCATAAGAAGTTGTGCATATGGTTCAGTTTTGTGTGCCATATTGGTGAAGGGGGAAATGAATATGTGCTGGGACATAAAGAACATATAAAAACTGAAGAAAGACAGAAATATTAAGTACATCCTTTACAGATTACAGTGGATAAATATTATAATCAATAAGAGAAATCTGAAGAAAAGATTCTGATTTAGAAACTAAATAATATAATCTTAAAGAATGAGTTAAAAACAAATCACAGAAATAATGTTTTTTAAATTATAACAATAAAATAGCCTACCAAAAACTAATGAAATGTTATCAAGACCATCCTTAACGGGAATTTTTCCTAAGTACTTCTAGCAATAAAAAAAAAAGAAATCAATTAAACAGGCAACTAAAAATAATTAGAAAAAGCAAATAACCTCTGAATGAGCACAAAAATAAAATTTCTGAAAATCAAAGAGGAGATTAACAAATTTAATTTTTTAACTGCAGGAATCATAAATAAAACTAAACATTTAAAAAAAATAAAATGGGCAAACCATTAGCTATTTTGGTAATGATAAAAATGGACAGAAAAAAATACAGAAAGGAAAACAAAATTCATCAAAATATAAAGTAATAGCCAGCATTCACATCAAATGAAGAAGAAATAAAATGGTCAGAGGTTATTGTATCCAGTTATGTAATAACAAAAGAAAACACTTAACCTAAATAAGTGAATATTTATAAAAATAAAAACTCATTAACATAACAAGCAGACTATCTAAATGATACAATCTCAAAAACAACCAAATATCTTCCTAACAACCAAACGAAAGAAATAATGCAGGAAAAAAAAAAAGAATAGGCTACTATCACTAATAAATATTGCAATAAAAATATTTAACAAACTGTCAGCAAACTAAAGAATTATATTCAAGAATTTATTTGTTGTGATTAGGTTTTATTTATTCTAAAAGTATCAGTATTGTTTATCCTTGGGAAAACTGTAAATATATTCTATAATCTCAATAATGAAAAGTATATAAATATATCATATTAATAACAAAATATTTACATCAATAGATGCAGAAAAAAAAATCTTTGACAAATACAGTATTTAATTCCATGATAAAGAAAGAAATAGGGCAAATGTTGAGTTGTTTTGCCAAAAGCAGTTTTTGGATGGGGGCTCAAAGGATAAAAGGATAAAGGAAAAGAAATCCATTGATTCCAACTCTCAGAACAGGAAGGGAACATTTATACCCAGAAATCTATCTGAGCAACCAATAGGTTGAGTGGGAATGAGGTGTGGTTGAACAATTCTAATCAGCACATCATCTTCATAATTGCTACAAGTGGAGACTCATCTGGGCCAGAAAAAGTCTTGCTTCTGACAAGATTATCAGCAAAGTTTTGCCCTTTTATAAGGTCTTGAAGTTTTGGGGGTACTAATCATTGACTAAGATACAGAAGACTCTAAGCCTCTTGGATGATTTTTCTGGACTTATGATTCGTTTTATGGGAAATGGCCTTGGGAAACAGAACATCCTCATCACTCTTAAACAAGGGTGTGGCTGATATCTAGATGAGAATCACATACTTGGCAATCTCTCTCAATTAACTATAGGATTATAGATCTTGAGTTATAGGAGACTTCAGAAGATATTTGTGGGCCTGTAATTCAACTCTCTCATTTTACAGATAAGGTAACTAAGTTTCAATCTAAGTACAACTTTGAAGAAGTTACCATTAACTAAGAATGGGGGATTGACAAAGATGGAAAGCCATCATGGTGAGCCTTTGTACACATACTACAGAAGAAAAAAACTTCAACTTTCAGCTGCCAAGTTGAAAATTTGGCAGTAGCTATTTGATATGGAAAACTAATCCAACATGCAAATAAAAGTTAAAATATGTTCTACTTAACACATTTATTCTCCTAAAGAAGAAACTGTGCCTAAAAGAGACTTGTTAGTAGTTTCCACAAGCAAAAAATGGATCCATACCCAGCAAGAATGAGCATCGTTTTCCAGGGAAGAAGATGGACATTTAACGAAATAAATGAATTCCATCTATTTTTGATGAAAAAACCAGACCTACATAAAAGGTTTGATCTTCAAATACAGAACTCAAGAGATTTCTAAAAAGGTAAAAAAGAAATCTTGAGAACTATACTTCTGTCAAAAAAATATGTAAAGAACATGTACAATTTGTCTTAGAAACTAGAGGTGGAAAGGAGATTATATCATAAAAAAGTGTAAAGTGGTGGTACTACATCTCATGAAGAGGCAAAGGTAACCTATTATATCTGAGAGAAAGAAAGGAGGGAGATGAACATAGCGTGTATCAATAGACATATTCGATTTATGGTGAAACTTCTTCCACTTCATTGAAAAGTGAAAGGGAAGGAGTAAGCTAAGGAGAAGGGAATACAGTAATTTCGAGGAAAAGGGGTAAAATAAGGGGAGGATCTTTAAGGTGGGGGAGGGATCCTAAAAAGGGAGGGCTGTGAAAAGCAAGTAGTGTTCACCAGTTTAATACTGGATAGGAGGGTAAAAGGGAAGGAAAGGGGAAAAGCATAAGCAGGGGTTAATAGGATGGCAAGCAATATAGAATTAGTCCTTCTAACCATAAATGTGAATGGGGCAAACTGCCTCGTAAAGAGGAAGCAGTTAGCAGACTGGATTAAAAGTCAGAATCCTACTATATGTTGTTTACAGGAAACACACCTGAAACAGGGTGAGACATTCAAACTAAAAGTAAAAGGGTGGAGCAGAATCTATTATGCTTCAGGCAAAACCAAAAAAGCAGGAGTAGCCATCCTCATCTCAGATCAAGCAAAAACAAAAATTGATCTAATTAAAAGAGATAAGGAAGGGCATTATATCCTGCTAAAGGGCAGCATCAATAATGAAGCAGTATCAATATTAAACATATATGCACCATCTAAATTCTTAAAAGAGAAATTAAGAGAGCTGCAAGAGGAAATAGATAGCAAAACTAGAATAGCGGGAGATCTCAACCTTGCACTCTCAGAATTAGATAAATCAAACCACAAAATAAATAAGAAAGAAGTCAAAGAGGTAAATAGAATACTAGAAAAGTTTGATATGATAGATCTTTGGCGAAAGCTAAATGGAGACAGAAAGGAATATACTTTCTTCTCAGCAGTTCATGGAACCTATACAAAAATTGATCATATACTAGGGCATAAAAACCTCAAAATCAAATGCAGTAAGGCAGAAATAGTAAATGCATCCTTTTCAGACCATAATGCAATCAAAATAACATTTAATAAAAAGCCAGGGGAAAATAGACCAAAAAATAATTGGAAACTAAATAATCTTATACTAAAGAATGATTGGGTAAAACAGCAAATCATAGACATAATTAATAACTTCACCCAAGAAAATGACAATAATGAGACATCATACCAAAATGTGTGGGATACAGCCAAAGCAGTAATAAGGGGAAGTTTTATATTTCTACAGGCCTACTTGCATAAAATAGAGAAAGAGAGGGCCAACGAATTGGGCTTACAACTAAAATTGCTAAAAAAGGAACAAATTAAAAACCCCCAGACAAACACAAAACTTGAAATTCAAAAAATAAAAGGTGAGATTAATAAAATTGAAAGTAAAAAAACTATTGAATTAATTAATAAAACTAAGAGTTGGTTTTATGAAAAAACCAACAAAATAGACAAACCCTTAGTAAACCTGATTTAAAAAAGGAAAGAGAAAAAGCAAATTGATAGTTTTGAAAATGAAAAGGGTGAACTCACCACTAATGAAGAGGAAATTAGAACAATAGTTAGGAGCTACTTTGCTCAACTTTATGCCGATAAATTCGATAACTTAAATGAAATGGAAGAATACCTTCAAAAATATAGCTTGCCCAGATTAACAGAGGAAGAAATAAGTAGTCTAAATAGTCCCATCTCAGAAAAAGAAATAGACCAAGCTATTAACCAACTTCCTAAGAAAAAGTCCCCAGGACCAGATGGATTTACAGGTGAATTCTACCAAACATTTAAAGAACAACTAACTCCAATGCTATGTAAACTATTTGAAAAAATAGGGATTGAAGGAGTCCTACCAAATTCCTTCTATGACACAGACATGGTACTGATACCTAAACCAGGTAGATCAAAAACTGAGAAAGAAAACTATAGATCAATTTCCTTAATGAATATTGATGCTAAAATCTTAAATAAGATATTAGCAAATAGACTTCCGAAAATCATCCCCAGGATAATACACTATGACCAAGTGGGATTTATACCAGGAATGCAGAGCTGGTTTAATATTAGGAAAACTATTAGTATAATTGACCATATTAATAATCAAATTAATAAAAACCATATGATCATCTCAATAGTTGCAGAAAAAGCATTTGATAAAATCCAACATCCATTCCTACTAAAAACGCTTGAGAGTATAGGAATAAATGGACTATTCCTTAAAATAATAAGGAGCATATATTTAAAACCTTCAGTAAACATCATATGTAATGGTGATAAACTAGAACCTTTCCCTGTAAGATCAGGAGTGAAACAAGGTTGCCCACTATCACCATTACTATTCAATATAGTACTAGAAACTCTAGCCTTGGCAATAAGAGCCGAAAAAGAGATTCAAGGAATTAGAGTAGGAAATGAAGAAATCAAATTGTCAGTTTTCGCAGATGACATGATGGAGAACCCCAAAGACTCTGCTAAAAAGCTATTAGAAATAATTCAGAATTTTAGCAAAGTCGCAGGATACAAAATAAATCTACATAAATGCTCAGGATTTTTATACATTACCAACACAATCCAACAGCAAGAGATACAAAGAGAAATTCCATTCAAAATAACAGTCGATAGTATAAAATATTTGGGAATATATCTACTAAAGGAGAGTCAGGAATTATATGAGCAAAATTACAAAACACTTGCCACAAAATAAAGTCAGATTTAAATAATTGGAAAGACATTCAGTGTTCTTGGATAGGCCAAGCGAATATAATAAAGATGACAATACTCCCCAAACTAATCTATTTATTTAGTGCTATACCAATCAGACTCCCAAGAAACTATTTTAATGACCTAGAAAAAATAACAACAAAATTCATATGGAAGAATAAAAGGTCGAGAATTGCAAGGGAACTAATGAAAAAAAAAGTCAGAGGAAGGTGGTCTAAGTGTACCTGATTTAAAGCTATATTATAAAGCAACAGTCACCAAAACCATTTGGTATTGGCTAAGAAATAGACTAGTTGATCAGTGGCATAGGTTAGGTTCATAGGGCAAGATAGTGAATAAAAATAGCAATCTAATCTTTGACAAACCTAAAGATCCCAAATTTTGGGATAAGAATTCATTATTTGACAAAAACTGCTGGGAAAACTGGAAATTAGTATGGCAGAAACTAGGCATGGACCCACATTTAACACCACATACTAAGATTAGATCAAAATGGGTCCAAGATTTAGGCATAAAAAACGAAATCATAAATAAATTGGAGGAACATGGGATGGTTTACCTCTCAGACTTGTAGAGGAGGAAGAAGTTTGTGTCCAAGGGAGAACTAGAGACCATTATTGATCACAAAATAGAACATTTTGATTACACCAAATTAAAAAGTTTCTGCACAAACAAAACTAATGCAAACAAGATTAGAAGGGAAGTAACAAATTGGGAAAACATTTTTACAGTTAAAGGTTCTGATAAAGGCCTCATCTCCAAAATATACAGAGAATTGACTTTAATTTATAAGAAATCAAGCCATTCTCCAATTGATAAATGGTCAAAGGATATGAACAGACAATTTTCAGATGATGAAATTAAAACTATTTCCACTCATATGAAAGAGTGTTCCAAATCACTATTGATCAGAGAAATGCAAATTAAGACAACTCTGAGGTATCATTACACACCTGTCAGATTGGCTAAGATGACAGGAACAAATAACGATGAATGTTGGAGGGGCTGTAGGAAAACTGGGACACTGATGCATTGTTGGTGGAGTTGTGAAAGAATCCAACCATTCTGGAGAGCAATCTGGAATTATCCCCAAAAAGTTATCAAAATGTGCATACCCTTTGACCCAGCCATACTACTACTGGGCTTATATCCCAAGGAAATACTAAAGAAGGGAAAGGGACCTGTATGTGCCAAAATGTTTGTGGCAGCCCTTTTCATAGTGGCTAGAAGCTGGAAGATGAATGGATGTCCATCAATTGGAGAATGGTTGGGTAAACTATGGTATATGAATGGTATATAAGAAATGACCAACAGGAGAAATACAGAGAGGCTTGGAGAGACTTACATCAACTGATGCTGAGTGAAATGAGCAAAACCAGAAGATCATTATACACTTCAACAATGATACTGTAGGAGGATGTATGCTGATGGAAGTGGATTTCTTCAGCATAGAGAAGAGCTAATCCAATTCCAATTGATTAATGATGGACAGAACCAGCTACATCCAGAAAAGGAACACTGGGAAATGAATGTAAACTGTTATTTTTACCTTCTGAATCCAATTCTTCCTGTGCAACAAAAAATTCGGTTCTACACACATATATTGCATCTAGAATATACTGTAATATATTTAACATATATAAGACTGCTTGCCATCTGGGGGAGGGGGTTGGGGGAGGAAGGGAAAAAATCTGAATAGAAGTAAGTGCAAGGGATAATGTTGTAAAAAATTACCCATGCATATGGACTGTCAAAAAATGTTATAATTATAAAATAAAATAAAAATTTTTTAAAAATGGATCCAACATCCTCACAGGCTTAATCTATCCAATAGAACAGCTATTTTTATGGATAGCAATTCATAGACTTACATCACAAAGTAGAAGAGAAAGTGAGGCTGATGGCTTTTGCCCTCACTTCAGTCCAATTCACTTGCATGTCCTGGCCTCATCTCCCTGATGTTATTTTTCTTTCATTCTTGAAGAGGGTAATTACAACAGTGATATGTAATGTATTTTATGTGGCCCAGACCATGTTTTTACTCTTTAATGAACAACTTTGCTATACGTGTTATTTATTAAGTTTCCATTTAAGTTCTCTGCATTTAGTCTGCTACACGTAGCTTTAACATGATACCTGCATGTGACCTTTATCACTGGAATAATTGCCTATGACCAGGCTATATGTAAATGAATAGCTCTTTATGATACTTGCTTTCAAATGTACCTGTATGCCCAGTTTGACTTGTTTTTGTTATTGTTCACTCATTTTAATTGTGTCTGCCTCTTCACAATCCCAAGCCCAGAGTTCTATCCACTGGGCCACCTAGTTGTCAGAGAAGAATGTAGTGGAAAGGAGAAAAGTCCACAAAACTTCATTTCCCATGGTGTTGGCAATGAAGAAATCACTAAGAGAAATTCACTAAAATTTGGAGAAGGTTGCATATCTGGTTGAAGGTCTGTGGTTATGTCAGGTAAGGATTGGGCAGGGGGAGTCTTCTGGAAGAAATAGGGCTGTCTATGAAGCAGGGAGACAAAAGGAATGTGTAGGGCAGTGTAGCCATGTATTTCTGAGCCCTGGATTTCAGGCAGAATCCTAATGATGATTCTGGAATCAAGCCAAGAGGCTTCAGTGAACCTGTCCCAAGAGGTCTCACTGATCTCTAGCCTGCCCTGAGAGACATTAATGGAATCTACAAGGATAGCACTAGACCTTAAGCTTTTTAAGAACACACTGAGCTATGTGTTCTGAAGCCAATGTGTCTCTTCTCTAACATTCTGGGAGGATTAGACTAGTGTTGATTAAAAGAGGCTTATATTGCAATTCTCCCCAGGTGCCTTTAAGAGGCTATATCCATTTCTGTACAGAAAGAATGATTCCATTGATTTCTAATTATTTCCTATTCTATTGACTTTGTAGTTTTTTATTCTGATTTTACTTCTGAAATGCTTCATTATTGATTTCTTTAGCTCTATGAATAGAGAACATGGCATAGTTGAGGACAAATATTTCATTTGCAAAATTTCATACCCACAAAAGCCCACACTGATACTGGGAGAATCTAGGGCCTGAGTTCTCATAAGATCTTTAGGTACCTTATCATTATTAACTAGTATAAATATTTATATTTTTCACAATACCTTCATCTATATTCTCACTTAATCTCCATGATAAATCTATGAGATAGGAGAAATTAGTGCCTTACCCTTTTACAAAAGAAGAAACCAAAGCTCAGAGACTTCTATAAAATTACCTAGCCAAAGTGAATAGAACCAAGAGAACACTATACACAGCAACAAGAAGATTATACGATGATCAATCCTGATGGACATGGATCATTTCAACACTAAGGTGGTTCAGGCCAGTTCAAATGGTCCTGTGATGGAGGGATCCATTTGCACTCAAAGAGAGTACATGGGGGGGGGGGGTAGTAGGGAGAGGGACTAAGTGTGGATCACAATATAGTATTTTAATTTTTTTGTTATTGTTTGCTTCTATTTTCTTTTCTTTTCTTGTTTTTTTTTTTTTCCTTTTTGGTCTCTTTTTTCTTGTGCAGCATGATAATTGTGGAGGTGTGTATAGAGGAATTTCACATGTTTGGCATGTATTGGATTGCTTGCCATCTGAGGGAGGGGTTGAGGGAAAGGGAGGGAGGGAGAAGTTTGGAGGATGGAGTTTTGTGGGGGTGGATGTTGAAGACTATGCATATGTTTTGAAGATAAAAAGCTTTAAATAAAAAAGGAAAAGAAGGGGGGAAAGAAAAAAAAAGAAGAAGAAAATTACCAGTTAAATGAACCTGGATCAAGAAGTTAGGTTTCTTCCTTGTCTTGGTTCAGTGCCCTATGGTAGAATTTCAGGCATAAGAAGGCAACACTATCCTATACTGGTCAGATTATACTTGTGGAATCTTGTATTCTGCTCTAAGGACCATAATTTAGAAAGGAGATTAATAACGCAGAAAATTATCCAGAAGAGGACAAGTAGGATAGTGAAGGCCATGTCATATGACAATAATTTGAAAGAAGTGTGAATGCTTCACAAGGAGAAAACAAGCAAGGAGGAACATTATAAATGCCTTCAATTTTAAGGGCTACTTTGTAGCAAGAGACTTGTTCTATTTGGCCTAAGAAGATAGATTCAGAAATAATGGAAATGAGTAACAAAGAGGCAAAATTAGGCTTGATGTCCAGAAAAAACTTCTTCACAATTAGAGTTGTTCATAAGTGAAATAATGATGGTTCTCCATCATTCTAGGTCTTCAAGAAGAGTCTATATGAACTCTTATTGGATATACTGGAGTGAGAATTCCTTTTCATGTATAGGTTGAACTTTACATTTCTAATGGTCAATTAGAATCCTTTACAATTATAAATTTCTGTGATCCTGAACTCTCTCTCCCCTTTCTTCTCATGGCCCAAAAGTTTTGGTCTTCCTTCAAATATACAGCAGGAGTCAGATGTGGAGATGAATCCAGGGTTTCATCTTTTCTACCTGGGTACAATATTTTATGGCTTTTTTTTTCTACTTGAAATTCTTCCATCACTTAGATATGATTCACTGACCTAAAACAGTACCCACATGTTGGCCTAAGGTATTTTAATTGGCTGCATTTTGGCTTGGATTCTTTCCTTCATAATAGAATATACCTGATATAAAACATTTGATGAATTATTCCTTTACACACACACACACACACACACACACACACACACACACACACACACACCACTTCTATCTGCATATTTATTTTCTTTTCTAAATCAGTTTTTGCCATTGTATTGATATAGGTTAAATAATAAGTTTGAAAAGTAACATAGGAAAGATTCTATGTATTACTATAAGGTTAGTGAAATAAAATCCTGCAGATTGCTAAAAATTTCAAGTTACAGTGTACCATAAACTATTCTTAATATTTTTGTGACATGATATATACAACCAATGTTTCATCCTGCCAAGAACATAGAAGAAATTTCTTGAAGGGCAAAGAAATAAAAGTAGCAGCAGTAGTGACAACAACAACAAAAGCCATCCTTAGGAAAGACTGAACTCTGGGAGTTTGCAATTCATTAAAAATTCATCTGAAAATATATTTTCCCATTTTTTGTGGTTTGGGATAAGCCACTTCAAAAAAAAAAAAAAAAAAAAAAAAACCAACAACAACAACTTGAAAGACAAAATGCTAAATTTCTTCCAGGACAAACTAAGATGGTTTTGTTTTAGTTTATAAAGTCTAGTAACTATCATAAAGCAAAAATGAGCCCAGTACATAAAGTTTCATTTAATAGTTCTGAAGTAATATTGTACTTACCCTATTATTATCCTCAGATAAGGGCAAAAGTTCTTCAAGGCCAGGGATTCTTTTCAGAATTCTATGAACGCTTCCATTTGTTTTACAAACTACTGGCCCCTTGTGATCTGGAAAGCCCAGTGCTTGGAGCTTATCTGTTCCTTCAATAACGGATAATTATCAGGCTCCAAGCATGCTGCTGACATCTCCTATGATAGGAGTATACAAGTAAGGAAATAAATACAAACAGCTGTGCTAATTCCAGCAGCATTCAAAGACTAAGTAAAAAAAAAAAAAAAAAAAAAAAAAAAAAAAGTGGGTGGGGGGGCTTGCTGAATCAAAAGGAATTGAATTCATATGAGAAAAAAATGTTCTTCAGAAAATAATTCTGCTAAAGTCAAAAGAAGTATAATCATGGAACAGGAAAGGAAGAAGTATAAAAACTATAGACTCAGAAAAAAATAATAGTTGAAAATGTTCCTTCTCTTCCTAATGTATATTTGTAATCTATCAGTTTTTATAATGGAGACCACATTCTTACCTGCCAAGTTTGCATTGTAAATAGATCACTCATTGAAAACACTAGATGAGAGATGGCTATAAAGCAGGGATTTCTAAATTTAGGGAGGATGTCGCTGAAACCTTTGTTCAAGCCTTCACAGAATGTTTTTAAGTGAACACAGTAAAATACATAGGACTGCAGAGGAAGACAATTTTATTTAAATACATTTATCCAAAGAAAAATTTCTTGGGTTAAGAACTCTCTACTACAAGTGTGGTAGTATGTTAAATAGTAAGCATACTAAAATTTACAGTATACCTCCAGCTTTAATTCTATTCCTGTAAAGCATCTACCTTCAGAGTCTGTATATTTTTTTTAAGACTTAGGGGAAAAAAAAGTAGACTCTATACTTAATCTAGTGAACCTATTATTATTATTGTGTTTTTTTTCCCTAAATCTCTAAAACAGTTTAGGAACCAACTTCATAAAATTAATATCTATTTTATAGTCACCATCCCATTTCTTTTTTTTTATTTGTAAAATACATGTTATTACTTTTTTCTATAAACAGTCATAGGGGAGGAAATCTCTCCTTCAGAATGAACCCTTCCTTTTTAATAATGAAAAACAGTTTTTAAAAGTCACCTAATATAGTGAGCATGTCTGACAAACATATAGCATTTTGCCCTATGCTGGTCCATGAGAACAGAGATACATTTATTTCATTGTCTGTTTTCTGGCACCATCATTTGTTTTTCAATTTGACTGCCTTTTTTTTTCCCCTGAGGCTGGGGTTAAGTGACTTGCCCAGGGTCACACAGCTAGGAAGTGTTAAGTGTCTGAGATTACATTTGAACTCCGGTCCTCCTGAATTCAAGACTGGTGCTCTATCCACTGCGCCACCTAGCTGCCCCCTTTGACTGCCTTTTATCAGTCTTTCATTTACATTGCTGTTGTCACTAAACATATTGTTGTTTTGGTTTGGTATATCTTGCTCTCTGCTTTAATTCATAGAAATTTTTTTATGTTCCTCTGAATTTCTCATATATGTAATTTCTTTCAGTACAATAATATTATGTTCATATGCCATAATTTGTCATCCATTCCACAGCTGATAAGCAATCAATTTGTTTCCAGCTCTTTATATATTGGAGCTCTGTTTATGTCTTTGACATTAGGCCCAATTTCAATCCAAAAATTATTTCTCTAAATAGTTTTTCAATTGACTTTTTTTTGTTTTTATACCATTTAGATTTCCTTTACATACTTCTGTTCATTTCTCTAAAATAGTTATTCCTTGTAACAAAGAATATTTCAAAAAAAAGAGAGAAGAAAAAATCAGCATAACTAATGAAACCATTAAAAACTAATTTATATGCAATATTTCACACCTAAGGATCCCTCCCCTACTTCCACAGAGAGGGGTATCTTTTCATATACATTCCCTGGGACCGACTTTATTATTTACAGTTTTGCAACACTCATTTTCTACTATCTTGTAGTTGTTGTTCTTTTCATTTACAATGTTGCAGTAGTATCTATTGTTTCCCCAAATCTGCTTGCTTAACTTTGCATCAGTTTATATGTCTTTACATGTTTCTCTATATTTATCATGTTTGTTGTTTTATAATGTTGCTTTTATAGCAGAGAAATTATTCTATTATAACAAAAATTCTACTAACCCAAATTATTCACTGTGAAATATTCAAAAGCTTTGGGCCTTAGAATTATTAACCTCTGCCAGCTAATGAAGCTTTCTCCTCCTCATTGCAATGGCTCCAAGAAATCTTGCCCTTGGGCCTTAGGTCTTGCATTCTTCACACATTTCTATATTTCACTCATCACTGAACCTCACCTACCTCAAGGCCTTGAGTCTCCTGACTCCTGCAAGCTCCTGAGACTCCTTGGTTCCCTGGCATGTCCCATCTAAACCCTAATTCTACTTTCCCCTTTCCTGCCGTTGACTCCAGAACTAAATGACTATTTCTTGCATTTGTTCTCTCTTCCCCTTCTTGTTCTGCTATCCTATACTTGAAGGATTGTCTAGAGTTTATTTGAGAGGAAAGGAAGGGAGGGAAGGGAATGAAGGGAGGGAAGGAAGGAGGGAAGGAAGGAAGGAAGAAAGGAAGGAAGGAAGAAGGAAAGGAAGGAGAGAAGGAAGAAAAAATTAAAATTCAGAACTAATACAAAAGGATAAGGAATTAGGAATAATTGGGAACACATATCAGAGAAAATCAAACCAGTACCAAATTAAATGGCAATTTATCTAATTCTATCCATTTACATTTCTCCAAAACCTAGATTAGCCCATGATTCTTCCAACTATGGAACCACTTCCTTAGTAGCTCCTGTAGAAAAAGATATCTTTTACTAGAACATACCTCTATACTGATTTTTAATGAACTAGATAAAATTATTTAATCTGTTCTGCTTTCTTAGACTCATTCTTAGTCAACCAGGAGACATCTTGGTTACTGACTGACTTTTGGTATTGTTTTTATATCATTGCATGGTCATTTAGCTAATCAATCAACTATTCAACTAAAAAAAAAAATCTAAGTCAACATCTCCCAATAGAGATAAGAAGTAAAAGAAATTGTTACCTATAATTAGTATTTCCTATCAACTCTTCAAAAGTACACAAAATGAATCCACCTTTTGGAATCACCCTCTTTATTTACCTGTGTTACCACCAAATTATTTCTGGATTTATTTAAAATACAAAGTGCCTAAAAACAAGCCATGAGGGTTTATGACTTTGTATGCCTTTGTGCCATCACTTCCTCTTGTGTGCCTTAGTGTCCATCATACTGTTCTATACATTTTATATATGTATGTATGTATTCACTGCTCAAAAGCTATAAAATGCTTGTTGCAGCTTGGAAAGAAATTCCCCAAAAGATGAACTTTTGTAGGTGTCTCTTTTGTTGTTGTTAGGTCAATGCTAGTTTAACCCTGAGGCATCAGTTCTGGATCACCACTGGAGCTAGAGAAACTGTGCCTATTCTCTGTTCTGCTTCCAGGTTTAGATCTATTTCATTTTTGCTAGAGCATCTTTCTAATACCAGGAGTTATTAGAACTTCATTATTTAACTATTTAATTCATCAAATTTTCCACTTTGTGTGCCTCTCCCCTATCCTTAGGACAATTTCACTTATGGGTTCATATTTAAGAATGCTAAACACAGGACAGCTGGGTAACACAGAGAATAAAGTGCTGGGCCTAGAGTCAAGAACTCTTCTTCCTAAATTCAAAACTGACCTCAGACACTTTGTGACCCTAGGCAAGTCATTTAATTCAATTTGCTTCAATTTCCCCAATTGTAAAATGAACTGGACAAGGAAATGGCAAGCCACTCTAATACTTTTTCCAAGAAAGCACCAAATTGGGTCACAAAAAGTCAAGGAGTTGGATATGACTGAAAATGAATAAACAACAATAAAACAGAGGACCCACACAAAAGTTCATCTGATCACAAAAGAAGATTCCATTATTTAAATACCACTAAAGTTTGATGGGAAGCTGACACTTATACCATTTTATTACACAAAGCAGATTATAAGACTACAGTTTAGATATTTTATTTTTTCACCTGGACTCAGCATTATCTAAACAACTCCTAGTACAAATTTTCTGGTAAAGCATCAAGACTCAAAACAATTCTTGTCAGTTGTCATCTTTTTAAAAAGAGACAGAAGCTTCCCCTTCCACCAGCCAAAGCCAACCCAGTGAAACCCAAAGTCTCCAGACCTCTCTAACTCACAAACAAGGTCAGCTCCAAACCTAAGCACATTCACCTTAAGGGTGAGTTTTAATCTCATATTCAAGAAACAAAAGGAGAAAAAAAAGAGGAGAAAAAGGAGGAAGAGGATGAGGAAAAAGAGGAGGGAAAGGAGGAGAAGAAGGAGGAGGAGGAAGAGGAGGAATCATCTAAACCCAGGTTCAGGCTAATCTAGGCAGAAAATGTAACCAACTCCACCTACTTCTCAGGACATAGTTCAAAACAGTCTTTCCAAATTAGCAACTAATCCCTTCTATATATCCACTGAGTCACCCGCTCCTTCTCTACAGACAATAAAGGGATTCATCACTATATCAAAAATATAAACCCCTCAGCAATGAGTCACATATGGCCATAAGTAGGCCCCTCAAAGTTTCCATTCAATTGCCAGAACCAGAAATGGCAAACCTGAGTATAGTCCACGCATGACTGAGGATTAGTCCATGTTTCTCCAGCTTCATTGCAACAAATATAAGTGCCCAAGGTGACTGACTACTTTGTGTAGGGGATCGATTTTATTTGAATGTGTAAGTCCTATTATGTTCTGTAAAATGGAAATGATAATGCTTATAGTATCTAATTCTCCGGGCCATTTTAAAGTTCAAAAGAGATGATGCAACTGAATTGCTGTGTAAAATTTAAAACAAGCATTAGCTAATATGTCTACTAAAAAATAGTCGCATTAATTTGTAATTACTACTTCCCTCAGTCCTTCATTCCCAGTTATATATATTGCCAAGCTTTTAAATACTGGGTGAGGTTCAATATACTTAGATCAACAATCAAAAGTCCTGAATCCCATTATATTTTCTCCATAAAGTCAAAACCACGAGCTCCTAACCTAAGTGTTTTTAACCTGAGATTAACTTCTTCTAAAAAACATATTTGATAAATGTATTTCCTCTAGTTTCCTTTATAATCCTATGTGTTGGGGGGGGGGATTTTTTTTTCCATTTTAAAATATTTTGAAAAAGGGGTCTTGGGTTTCATCAAACTGATAAAGAGTCCATGACACAGAAAATTAAGAACCCCTGACTCAACAGACTCAATAAATAAGTACTAACAACATTTACAGAACATAAATGAATCTAGTTTTATGGACCTTCTGATAATACAATATAGTTTCTGAAAATAAATTATAGAAGTTTCTGATAATATTTTATAAATAATATTTAAATTAGTAAAAAAAAGATAAGGAAGGAAGGAAGGAAGGAAGGAGAGAGAAAGAGAGAAAGAGAGAAAGAAAGAAAGAAAGAAAGAAAGAAAGAAAGAAAGAAAGAAAGAAAGAAGAAAGAAGAAAGAAAGAAAGAAAGAAAGAAGAAGAAAGAAAGAAAGAAAGAAAGAAAGAAAGAAAGAAAGAAAGAAAGAAAGAAAGAAAGAAAGAAAGAAAGAAAGAAAGAAAGAAAGAGAAGAGAGAGAGATGAAGGGAGGAAGGGAGGAAGGAAGAAAGGGAGGAAGGGAGAAAGGGAGGAAGAGAGAGAAAGAGATAAAGGGTAAGAGGGGAAAGAAGGAGGGAAAGAGGGAAAAGAAAGAAAGAAAGAAAGAAGAAAGAAAAGAAAGAAAGAAAGAAAGAAAGAAAGAAAGAAGAAAGAAAGAAAGAAAGAAAGAAAGAAAGAAAGAAAGAAAGAAAGAAAGAAAGAAAGAAAGAAAGGAAGGAAGGAAGGAGGAAGGAAGGAAGGAAGGAGAAGGAAGGAAGGAAGGAAGGAAGGAAGGAAAGGAAGGAAGGAAGGAAAGAAAGAAAGAAAGAAAGAAAGAAAGAAAGAAAGAAAGAAAGAAAGAAAGAAAGAAAGAAAGAAAGAGAGAAAGAAAAAAAAGGAAGGAAGAGAGAAAGAAAGAAGAAAGAAAGAAAGAAAGAAAGAAAGAAAGAAAGAAAGAAAGAAAGAAAGAAAGAAAGAAAGAAAGAAAGAAAGAAAGAAAGAAAGAAAGAAAGAAAGAAAGAAAGAAAGAAAGAAAGAAAGAAAGAAAGAAAGAAAGGAGGAAAAGAAAAAAAGGAAGGAAGAGAGAAAGAAAGAAAGAAAGAAAGGAGGAAAAGAAAAAAAGGAAGGAAGAGAGAGAGAGAGAATGAGAGAGAGAGAGAGAGAGAGAGAGAGAGAGAGAGAGAGAGAGAGAGAGAGAGAGAGAGAGAGAGAGAGAGAGAGAGAGAGGATTTTACAATTTGATGTCAATTCCTTTGCTCTGATTTCTGGGTTGGTAATATGGATTCCCTTAAGTTCTGTCCCATTGAGAACTGGCTGAGTCTGTCTTTGTTAACTAATTTTATGACCTTGGATAATGTAGCCTTGGTTTACCTGCCTCTATTTTTCTTTTTTATTTGTGTTCCCTCTTTTCCTTTCTCCCTCCTTCCTTCTCACAAGAACAGAAAGAGTATAAATAAGATAAATCAGCCAGATTTTCTAAGTGCATAAATGACTCCATGGGAATAATTTACATTGTATTAACTCCTTCAGGCCACTGGGGCATCATTTTGTAAATTGCTATACTCCTGCAGTGTACTAAATGGCACCCTAGTGACCTGAAAGAGTTAACTCCTCCCCTCCAAATGATTAATTTACTCCTGGGGCATAATTTATACTCTGAGAGAATTTGGCAGACCATATGTGAAAAGCTTTGAATTCTTTAAGAGAACGTTGGCTATAGAAATTCAAAGAATTAGCATTGTATTCACACATTTGAAGACTTGCTTCAAGAGGTCTGTCATGAACTTTTTCATAACAGTTTTAGAAGATAGGTCATTATTATACCTCCCTTACCACAGTCAAATAATAGGTAACTAAAAAAAAAAAAAAAAAAAAAAAAAAAACCTGTCAGGAATATAACCAAAATGAGCCTGGGGAGTGTCATATTTGTAGAATGACTTCAATACCTGTAAGTACAGGTCACAGAAAAATATAAGAGGGAAGGGAGCAGGAATCATCCAGATACTATAAAGTATATATGTAGCATACTTTAATCTTCTGATCATAGAGGTAGTGGACAAGACAATCAAGAATATCTAAGAGTCACCATAACAAAGAAAAACTCTACTAGTTACCCTCTTTATCTCCTTCCAAAGATGAAAATACAAAAGAATTTATCCTCTATTGGTTAGAGGAAAAGAGAAAAGAATCTGGATACTTATTCCACAATTCATATAAAAGACAAGAGGGTAGGGTTTTGTATGCTTGTTTTTTACTTTTTTGCTCAGGACCCCAAAATATCTAAGTCCATTATTCTTTTTCCTGATTCTTGACATGTAAGAATCCAGACACTATTTGTCAAGAAATAATATAATGAAAGAGTATTATATCTAAAAGTTGAAAGAGATGAGTTCAGTTATTAGCTCTATCATCCTGGGCAATTTGCTTTACTTTTCTGACTTCTTCCCTCTCTTCCAGTGGTCTTCATCTTTTAGATGAGGTAATTAGACTTGCCCTACATACTTTATTGTCATGTTATGAAGAAAGCACTTTGTAAACACTAAAGTATTATTCTTATCATTATTTGTTTTTTAAGGCCACCATCTTACTTTGTCATTTAGTAAGAATGATGTGGTGCAGCCTTTAGGAATGATGTGAACTCTAAACGTCAGTTTTATCACAGGCAAAGGAAGACCACATTCCTAGGACTTATCTTAGGCTTGCTCAATCCAAAGCATACTGCAGATGAAGGACCCTTCCTTCACAGTAAACACTACACACTAAAAATACTTTTGCTCTACACATATCTTTGTGACCAAAACACCACCTTCATTATCCTGTACTAGCATATCCCATTTCTTAGGGTCCTATCATGCAGTTGCTGATGTACACATAATGTTCTAGATTAGGACCCTCCCTAACTCCTTTCTAAACTCTCTAGACCCTGCTCTTATTTCCCTTCCCCCTCTTCCCTCAGAACTTTAAATGGCCTTTATTCTCAACACTACTACTAGATCAATTTGATGAGTCTGAAGAATGATATCCAGCATAAAACAACTTGGGATCATGTTAAGGAAGACCAAATCTGCTAAAGTGATGGTGATTGAAGTGCAGATACCTCCAACCAGATACCACCAAATCAACAAGTAACAAATCAGCTGTATAGGCAGCAGCCAGGAAGCTGATTAGGGAAAGCTGATTAGAGGAAGATAACAGTTTCTCTACTGGCTGGCTTTGGTTGAAGGGTCCAGGTACACTAGGCCCAGATGCAATTCCAAGTTGTGGCAGTGATTGAGGAAGAATAAGTGCATTTTGGTGACTGTGTTTGCAAAGGGGCCCTGCTGACTGGTCATTTGAAGGAGAGTGGAGCCCCTTTGGTTCCAGATCAGAAGATCAAGCTGAAGTTTCATATATGGAAGGAGATGAAGAGAGTAAAACATTTGTGGTGACTGTCTTGCTAGGAGCCCTGGTCAAAGCTCAGAGATGGAGAGGAATACCTGAGGTCAGGTATTCAGATAAATCTCAGAAAACAATAGTACAAAAGAACCTAAAGCAAAAAAAAGGGGAAAAAAATCCTCCATGCTTTATGACTCTGACATAAAGCTAACAGCCATCAAATAAACAGCCAAAAAAATAAGTAAGCAAAAAAGAAAGAATCCAACCATACTATACTATACTATAATAATAGAGAAGATCATTTTCAAAGAAAAATGCAAAATGGTCACAAGCCCAGCAAGAATTCTTGAAAGAACTTAAAAAGGACTTTAAAATCAAATAAAAGAAGTTGAGGAAAAATTAGGGGGAAAATAAATGTGATGCCAGAAAGTCAACCAATTGCAAAAAGAGATCCAAAACTTAAAGAAAGAAAATAACTCCTTAAAAATTAGAATTGGGCAAGGGAAAGCTAATGACTCCATAATGCCCCAAGAAATATTTTTTAAAAATCAAAAGAATGAAAAAACAGAATAAAAAAACAACATGATATTAAAACATGGAGGAGATACAACAGAATAATTCTTAAATTACCTAAAAGTTATGATTAAAAAGGAGTCTAGGCATTGCATTTCAAAAAATTATTAAAGAAATTTGCCCTAAAGTTTTAGAACCAGAGGATAAAATAGAAATTGAAAAAAAAAAATCCAATATTCACCACCTGAAAGAGATTCCAAGATTAAAACTCACAGAAACATTATAGCTAAGTTTCAAAGCTCCTAGTTTTAGGAGAAAATATTACAAAAAAATAGGAAGAAATAATTTAAATATTATGGAGCTACAGTCAGGAAAATACATTTAGCAGTTTCTACATTAAAAGATCATAGAATATGGAACATGCTATTCTAAAGAACAAAGAAGCTGGATTTACAATCAAGAATAATTTACCCAGCAAAGCTGAGTGTAAACTTGAAAGGAAAAAATTAGATATTTAATGAATCAAAAGACTTTCAAATATTCTTGAGGAAAGGATCAGATTTGAACAGAAAATTTGACCTACAAGAATCATAAGAAAAGTAACTAACATTAGAAAGGAGAATATGCTTATTAGAAAGTAAAAGGTAAACATGAAAAAAATTTATAAGGTATTCTACAAGGTCAAACAGTTACTTTTTATATGAAAAAATATCTGTAACTTTTAAGAATGATATCTTTACTAAGGTTGTTTGAAAGAACATAGATAAAAGTCTCAGAGTTAAGTTCATTATGATCAAATGATTCTAAAGAATAAAATTGTGTAGGGAGAGGTAAAAGAAAACAATTATCTCATAAAAATTAGGAATAAATAGAAGGATTATTATAGTGAAGTATGGGGGGGGGAGGGAGGAGGCCTGATAGTACTATGACCTTATTCACAAAATAATTGAGTTAAAGAGAGAGTTGCATATATATCTAAAAGGGTATAAAAGTCTTCATAATATCTAGAAAAATAGGAGGATAAGGGGATAGGATAAGTGAGGAACTCTCAGAAGGATATGCAGATTATATCATAAATAAATTAGAAGAGCATGAAACATATTACCTGTCAGACTGAGAGGTAGGAGAAGAAGTTATGAACAAAAAAGAGATAGTATTGTGAGATTATAAAATGGATTATTTTGATTACATTAAATTAAAATTCCCCATTTGGTAAGTGGCAAAGGACATGAATGAGCAATTTTTGAATATATACAAAGCTACATGTAGTCACATAAAAATGCTTTGAATCATTATTGATTAAAGTAATACAAATTAGAATAAATCTGAGGTACCACCATACATCTGTTAGATCTGCTAAAATGATAGAAGGGGGAAATGGCAAATGTTGAAGGGATGTGGAAAAAGTAGGACATTAACAATTAACAATTAGAATTGTGAACTGACCCAACTATTATGGATAACAATATGGAATTATACCCAAAGAGTTATAAAACTACATATTCTTTGACCCAGCCATATTGTTATTAAGTCTGCTTCTCGAGAGGATAAAGAAAAAAAGAAAAGAAAAGAAATTTATAAATTCTAAAATATTTATAACAGTTCACTTTGTAGTTGCAAAGAACTGAAAATTGAAAGAATGTCCACCAATTAGGGAATAATATGATATATTTTGTTGGAATAGATGATATATTTTGATGAAACACTACTATGCTGTAAAAAATGATATGCTGGTTGATTTTAGAAAAACTTGGAAAAACTTGCATGGAATAATGACGAGTTAAATGAATAGAATCAGGAGAATGTTGGATATGGTAACAGCAACATTGTTCAAAGAATAACTGAATTATTAAGCTATTCTGAGCATTATATAAATATTCAAACCCACTACAAAGTACCTAAGAAGGAAGTTGTTTCTACCTCCAGAGAACTGATACATAAAAGCATTCATGGCATGGTATATTTATATATAAATATGGTGTATATATATATACATATATATATATATATGGTTTTGTATTTATATATAAACATGTGTTTATGTGAGAGAGAGGGGGACAAGGGAGGGAGGGAGAAATGGTGGTCTTTTGTTCTGTCTAAGAAAAGAGGGAAAGCTTGAATTTAAAATGTAACAAAAAATTTAATTTAATTTTTAAAAAGCTCTTCAAAGTTCAGATCAAATATTAAAATGAAGCTTTTTTTTGGATCATCCCAAACACTAGTATTTATCTCTCTGCTGTTACTTTCAATTATTTTATACGTATTTGTGTGTGTGTGTGTGTGTGTGTGTGTGTGTGTGTGTGTGTGTGTGTTCATGTATCTCCTGATTTTTAAAAAATAAGCTCCTGGAGGAGCCTGAGGAGCTGTTTCATCACAATGCCTGGTATATAGTAGGCATGTGATAAATGCTTATTAGTTGACTGACAAGTTGTTTGATTAAAAAGTATCAGGAGGTATATGAGGGGGAGATTATTTTGAGCTGGGATGAATCATAAAAGGCAGAGGGACTTCACCCAAGATGTCCTAAAGAAAGGAAAGGCTCACAATTGCTGAAAACAGTAGGAGGGAGGGCAACCACTCCAAACATGGGGACCTATATGACAAAAATCAAAAAGGCAGGAGAATTCATGAAGCACAAACTCCTATCAAGTAAACTTGTGACTTTAAAAAGAAAATTTAACATGAGGCAATGAAAAAAAACATTCTTGATTTGGACTTTAAAAGACTTGGATTTATATCCTACCTCTCATGCTTCCTAGTGAAATGGACATTGGTATCTATAAAATATTACTAATGGTAAGACCTACAGCGCCCACTTCATAGGGCAGTTGTGAGGATTAAATGAGATAATGGATGTAAAGTGCTCTATAAACCTCCTAGTATAGTAGAAAGAGCACTTGGCTCTGGAGTCAGGGAACCTGCATTTAAATCTGATGCCAATTATCTATGTGATCCTAAACAAGTCACTTAAGCTCCCTTGGCTTAGTTATCTCATCTGTAAAATGAAAAGGATTAGACTAGATGGCTTCTGGGGTCCATCTATGGTCCTATGATCTTGTATAACTATGAGTTAGTTATTATTGCTATTAGACCTGTGATGTCCCACATTATAATGGAGTCTAGGGACATCTTCCTGGCTCTTATAAGAAAAGCAGCTGTGCCCTCAGAGAAAGCACATGGAGAAGGGCTCTCTATATAGACAAGGACTGAGCCATAATCCCTGCCATCCCCTTGCACTTGGCAGCCCACAAAAATCAAAGAAGTCTGGGCATGAAAGTGTGAGGAGTGAGTTGTATGTTGTAAGCCATTGCAGCTATAAACAGTAATGCCTTTCCAATACAGAGATATTATTCTCCCTTCCTGGAATGTTCCCCCTCCCTTCCCTAGTCTATGCCCTATCCTTCCTCTGAGGCCCAGTTCAAGCCCCACCTCCTCCACAAAAGGCCTTCTGTGACTACCTCTGCTCTGGGGGATCACATTCTCCTCTAGTCTCCTGCAGCAGTTATACTATTTAGAGGCCCATAGAAATAGAACTGGAAGGGACCTCAAGGCCAACTAGTCCAGATAAGAAGATGAGGAAACTGAAGCTCTGAGAATTAAAGGATTTTCCTGGGGTCATCCACAGGTAATAAGTATCAGAACTGGGATAGGAAGCCAGGTGTTAGATACAAATTTATTACCCTTTACATTTTACCATCCTATTTAGCTTTTTGTCATCAACAAATATTTATCAGACAAGCTCACAAACTCAAAGACCTCCCACTATTTACTATATATTTTCTGGATTATTCTTTACAAATTAAACAATGCAAAACACTAAGTGTGATACACTATTTTTGATTATTAAAAAAAAAAAGCTCTATCTTAAATTACTTTTTCTTATTATATTCTGTAACATCAGATATATCTCCCAACCAGATTGCAATCCTCTCTGGACAGAAAACATGTTCTTTATTCTTTGTTACCCTTGCACCTAGCATAGGCATGTATTCTGTAAACACTTGCTGTTGATATAAAGATAAAAACCTCTTCTGACGGGACATCAGCTTTGAGTTGCTTGTCTCAAGAAGGTATGATGAGACAAGCCATCTTTGATCTTCTTCTCACCAAGGACTTAAGTGTTTTGCAAAATGGCTAACGATGACCTAGGATACAATCTGGAACTATTGATCCACTGTCTCTCCAAGCAAAGATCATAGTTCCATTTAGAATCAAATCCATAATTATCATGATCCTTGTTAATACACAATTCTCACCAAATAACTAACTACCCTTTAGCAATATAAAAATACACAACTGACCTGACCTGATGTCTCCATCTTCAAGGTCCAAAGAGTGACCCTCAGATTCTAAGATCTTAATGAATTCTTTCATCATTCTATAGCACTGGGAGAATAAATACACAAAGAGGTGCTAAGCTCCCATTTTTTAATTCATCTAAAGGTGTGCCACGGAATCTATCAAAGAGAACAAAGGTGACATTTCATAGGGCTACAAAGAAAAACATATGGTGAATTGTGAGTTAGCTGAAGCAAGGTATGCCTATATCTCATTATACTTTTACTTCCTCACAAACTTAAATCCCAGTGATGTTAGTAAGAACAATTTTCCTCCCACACCAGTTTCAACTAACAAGTCTTCAAAGTAGCTGATCTTTAACTTTTACAAAGAATTTAATAATACATGATCTTCCTTCCCTCTCCCCCACACTACCACACATACTTCCAGTGTCTATTCTCTGTATTAGCTAAGTGAAGACCCACATACTCTCCACCAACCAGATGAGTCATAAATATAAGAGGTATATGGATGTAAACTGAGACTGTTTACACTTTCTGTGACCACTGGCTAGTAAAATAAAAGCAGTCCACTGAACTTGATTGTATTGCTTCCAAAAATCCAGGTTACTTTGTCAAAGAAGTAGTAACTTTATTAAGTATCATCTTTTACAGCTAATTTTACATCACATCTGACTGAAGATGAACAACAGACCTTAGGAGAGAGTTCTTAGGAACTTGGCATTTTGCAAGTTTGCCAGCCTCCATTATCTATTTTAAAAAAAGAAGAAGAAGAAAAATTGTGGTTCCATCTATTTAAATGAAAAAAAAAAAAGGTGCTATCTCTGTTTTTCAAGGCTCTCTGATTCCTACAACCTAGAAATTCAAGGACCACTCCCCAAAAATTGGAGTGTTTTCTTGACTTTTTTTCCCTTTGCATCTCTGAAAACTTGGGACAAAATCAGGTTTAGTCAACCTCCTGTGACCTGTTCTCGCAGAAATGATCTTATGATTCTGGAATTGCGATTTCGAATGTATGTGCCTACCCCAGTGTCTGGTATTATATTACATCAGCATGAAAATTAGCCCAGGCCTAAGGAGCCGGCCAACTTCAGAAGCCTTCTTCATTGCTTGCCATGTAATACATGATATGTAGAGCCTCTGACTTCAGCCAACAGACATTTGGAGACCGTGTTGGCCCTAAGCATAAGGTCTAATCTAGCGTGTGTTTAGGTCTGAAAGCGAATCAGAAAAAGCACTGGAGGGCACGTCACACAATAAGAGCCCTATAAATTCATCACCACTTGCAGCTTCCCTGGCAAACCGACTGCTCATAGCGGACTGCTCCACATCTGTCCTCTGTGATACACCTCCAGCTGGCAACTCCCACTCCTTTCCTGCCCTAGGAGAAAAGAGTGAGAGTAAAAGAGAGAAATAAAAGGAGACGGAGGAGAAGGGACAAAGAGTAGGAAAGAAGCAAAACCATCACCGTCATCACCCCCAAGCCCAAACCATCATCAGGTCGGGATCCTTCTCTCTGACCCCAGGGACAAGAGGAGTGGATCCAGAAACCCAGAGCCCTTTGGTCAAGTTTGGATTTCCCAAATTGATCAGCCTGAGCTCTTCCCATGTTTCATTAGGATCTAATCGGGCAATGTGATTCTAGCCCTCGCCTGCTTTTCGGGGAACCTACAGCGTCTCCATGCACTGCTGAGCCGCACCTCCGCAGCGCCCCTCTCTCCTTCGACCTCGCGTAGTTGTCTACTCCTGACATCCACTCCCACCCACCACCCACCCCCTTCTCGGAAGTCTCACGCACGGTTGCCTCCTTTTTCTTTTCTTTTTCTTCTCCCTTCCCCAGTCCCCCCTCCCCCTTTCCACTTCAAGCCCGGGTGTGTGACTGTGGGCTCCCTCCCCTATCTCCCATCCCCACTCTCGTCTCTCTACCCCTCCCCCCTCCCCACCCCCATCCCCAATATTCCCTCCCCCCCGCCCCCGGGCCCAAACTCGGGCTCTCCTGGACCAGCCGCTGCTCCTGGAGCCCTGATGTCTTCATTGGACTCCCCGCAAGGGTTGATGGGGTGTCTCGCTCAGCTTTCCAAGCAAGAGGATCTCAGCTTCGGCAGCAGGAACAGCAGCGGCGGCGGTAGGGGCAGCAGCAGCAGCAGCAGCAGCAGCAGCAGCATCCTCCAACCCCATCTAGTGCTCCCAGGCGGCGCTCCCCCCGGCACAGAGCGCTGCCGCGGCTGAGCTACTGAGCGGCTGGGACTCAAGCCAGCGAAGCCCGGAGAGCGGAGCGCGGAGAGCGCATCGCGGCCGAGCGCAGCGCCGCGCAGCGTGGCCGTGTCTCCCCCCACCCAAGGCAGCAGCGGCTGCACTGACTTGGTCCTCTGGGGGTGGGGGGGAGCAACAAGGGAGCTGTCGGTCGCGGCGTTATCCGCAGCAGCAACAACCACCGCCGCCACCTCGGTCCTCCCTTCCGTTGGTTCTTCTCCGTACTGCTTCCAGCCGAGATTGCGAACTTTGTGTCCAGACCTACTTGGCGGGTCTCCGTGGTCCTGACCCTGGCCCCGATGCGTTTTTTGGCTGGCACTCGGGTTTCCTGGGGTTAATGTCCAACTGGGGGTCTACCGAGACCGGATCAGAGGTAAGCGAGCTGCTGGAGGAGGAAGTAGGTCTCTTCCCACCCCTCACCCCATTAGGAAGAGGGTGGGTAGAGGCGGAGATGGTGAGGACTTGGGTTACCCTAGCTAGTCCTGGAGCGTCAGGCGTGGAATTAGGCAGCTGAGGAGGGAGAGGAGGAGGATGAAACGAAGAAGGAGGTGCGGCGGACCAGAAGAGGGAAGGAAGGGGATAGGGTGGGAAACTAGGAGTAGAGGGTGGAAAGGGAGAAGTTGAAAATGAAAAGGCAGAAGGCCCTGCTTAAAAAGGAACTTAGGTAACTTTGGGAGAAGATTGTCTCCAATTCTCTCCCTACCCTCCAGAATTCAGCATGCCCCTCTCTGGAGAAGGGCTGTGCCACAGGATCTTCTCTATCCTAGGGTAGTGTGCAAAGGAAAATGAAGTCGTCCTCTTCCCCACAACTTAATGAGCCCCGGCCGTCCTCCCTACCGGTGTGTGCCGTTATACTGGGGGGGGGGGGGGGAAGCTATTATTGGTGACTTTGTTTTAGGTTTCTCTGGATTAAAAAGAAATACAGATACCTGGGAGCTTATGGCAAAGGTGATAAAAAGTGGAAAGTAAAGAAGACTCCCGTGGTACTTGACCGGTGTGTTAAAGCGACTTGAACTATTAAAGCCTTCAAAATAGATTTATTGACCCCTTACTGAGCATATACACCTGTATGGGTGTTCACATTTGCATTCCTGTTCCTCAGGACTTTCCAAATCCCAAGCAAGTAACATAATTTTCCCAGTGATGGCTCTCAAACTTTCTTCCCTTTCCACTCCCCTACGCCCCAGTGAAAACTGGTTTGGAAGAAGGGAGATTCTGTAGCTATTTTCCCTGTCTGTAAACACACAATGTCAAAAATAAGCCTAAATTAGTCATAGCACATGATAGATGTGCCCCTAGTCCAAAAGACTCTGACCAACAACCAAGCATATTTCTAAATTTCTAATTCTTGTATGCATCTGTATTTCTATGATATCAGTGTGCCCAGACTTGAGCTGTAGAATGAATTGAAATAAAAACTAAAATTCTAGTGGGATGAATCTTTTAATGAATGCTCTGGTTTTTGGACTTTTTTTTTTTTAACATAGGACCTGTAATGTTCCCCCTTTCACAGGTGGGTTCTGCAGCATATTTAAATTTCTCTGTAGATTTGCCTTCATTATAAAGGATGGCCTCATCAATGTATCTACTTTTTTTTTTTTTAACTTTTGGCTTCAAATCTCCCTACAAATAAAATCAAAGTCGGGAGCCCAGTAATTGTCCCCTCATCCTCATATGCATACCCCTATACCTTTTTTCCTTTCTAAAATATTGTTTGCTTGATGTCATTTTGATGGGACTAGCAAATCCCACAAAATAATAGATGCTTAGCCACTAAGCCTAGGCCCTGTTCAGCTGTGCCTATACTTTCTGAGGGAAGGGGTTAAGGCTATCAGTGTAACAAGTGTCAAGTAAGAGAAAACTTCAAGGTGAGACTAAATCTCTGTGGTAAAACAGGACTTCCATCAGCCTATTCAGTACAGAATAGACTTTCACTATTCTAGCCCATTTTGGACTTTGTTTTCTTCCACATTTTTCTATCCTATCTCCTGGAATAGTACCCCCATAAGTCAGTAAGAAACCAAACTGGTGATCTATCCCTAAAAACATGGGATAAAAATCAACCTGCTTAGCTCTTAGGAGGACAGTGAAATATTCACTGAACAGAAATTCATGGCATTAAGACAAAAGGTTCCCAGTATTTTAAATTTAGAGTTAGAAATAACCTCATAGATGTTAAGTGGCTTGTCCCAGATCACTTGACAAATATCCTTTTCCTCATCTCTGAGGAAACTTCCCCACATAACACTTCCCAAAGTCTGCTGTTTAAAGTCCCATTGCTGAAGTTAAAGTGTTGCTTACAATATCCCTGTTACATGTGAATATTTTCTTTGTACCTTTCCAGTACTCTTCACTATAAATTCTTTTAAAGCTGACATATCTATCTTCTCAAACCTAATATGTCATTTTAAAATTTCTCATATCAATCTCAAAACTGAAGCAGAAATATATCTTTCTCAGAATTAAAAATGAGAAAGGAGTTCTGGTGAGAGGGGAGTTCACCTTGATATGAAACTATCTCATTAACTAGGTTTTTTTAGGTGAATAAAAGGACAATTCCTATTTCCAAAGAAATGTTGTCAAGACATTAGCTCAGGTTAGAGGGTAGGTGGATTAGGAAAGAGATTGAAGGAGACAGTATTAAGAAGGAATATCAAATAGTCCTAGGGATAACTCCAAAAGATTTTAAGCTAAGCGATTTTCCTCCCTTCTGTTATACTTAAGATGACAAATGACCAAACTTCCCAGCTATGTAGTAAGGTGGACTTAGTGAACTATGGTGTGTTTTAGTGCCCCCTAGTGCCCAAAATGAGGAAAAGTTACTCAAACATTTGGTAAGGAGGAAAGAGGACTTGTAGAGTGACCCTCTTTTCCAATACCATTGATCAGATTTCTTTCTAGGACCTATACTGGGATGTATGTCTCAAATTTAGATGCTGAGCACCCAGGGCACATGCCTTCTTGTACATAAGGTAGTTCATTAGTCAAAAACACCAATCAGGAAATCTGGTTTCTTGTCCCAACTCTGCCACTCTTGACCTTTCCGGTGTCTCTAGTGTTCAATTAATATTATATCATCACCATCATTAAATACTATGTTAAAATGTTATATTCTAAGGGGAAAAAAAAACTTTTTGCAGCTTTGGAAAGCACTTTATCTTTAATCTCTTTGGATTTTCATAACAACCCTTTGAAGTAGGTGTCATTATTATCCTCGTTTTACTTCTGAGGAAACTGTGGCTAAAAAGGTTGTTAAGGATCCTCGGGCTAGTCAGGGTCTGAGTGCTTTGTCCTTGAAATGAGGGAATTAGGGACCGATTAATCTCTAAATGTGAGGATTGTTTAAAAAAAAAAAAAAAAAGCCGCATCTATATGGGAACACTTTGGCCAAAACAATAGGAGCCTATGCAAATACAAGATTGTTTCTCTTGGTTTGCAGTTAAGTATACTAATCTAAAAAGGAATGGGGAAAGGAGGAAGAGACACTTTTGTTTGGGAATAATCAAATGCAAAAAGTGTGAAGGAAGAGAATTTGAGAGAAAAGAAAGAAAAGGAGAGAGTGGCAAAACGTAGACCTTTTAGAAAGTCAAAGATGAGTCTACTTTTTGCACCCTTTTGGAGTCAGGCGGTTTGCTTATGATGAGCCTGCATTAGGCTTCCTCGCCAGAGCAAATTCGAGAAATAAGCTTCTAGTTCGAGAGCCTCTAGTGAGGGTTTCCAGGGAGAGAAAAATGCACTTTCCCCAGCCCAGGGGGCCAATTTCGGGGACAGGAAAAAGCCGGGCTGAGAGCGGGAAGACAAACCAGAGATCGAGGAGCCTCCTCTTTGGCGGGGAATACAGTTTTCCATTTCCCTTCTTTGCCAGCTTCACCACACTCCTAATTGAGAAATTCCACGACCAATTTTTGAAATCGCCCATCCGCCCACATTAGGGGGAAAACTGGGGAAAGCCCTTTTAATACGGAAGGGAAATCTGCTGGCTCCTTCTCTTCCTGTTGGTAGGCGGAGGGTAATGCAGGCGGGCACCTGGATTTTAAATGGTGCATTAACCTCGTGCCCGCGAGCTTTGGGGAGGCTTGTAGACCGGATGGACGAAAAGAGAGAGAGAAGGCACTTTACGCTTCCCAAAGTCCCGCTCCTCAATTCTTCCTCCACTCTCCCTCCTACCCCCATTTGCATGGTTCGGTATCGTAAAGTTTATTTGGAATGGAAGGCAATGGAACCAGTACCTCGCTGCCCCCTTGCCCTGTAGGTCGCTAGCCGCAGCTCCCCTCCCCCATCTCCGCCAACGCCACCGCCCTGCAAACGAGCCCGGACTGGATTGGGAGGCTGAGGCTTGCGGGTGTCTCGGAGTTTCTTTTTCCTCCTTGCTAGTGCGGCCAAACAGCTGCTTAGAGTGCAAACAAACGCCAGGAGGATGGAAAACGCATCCATCTCCGCCGAGCTAGCTCCGGGGCGGGCAGCGGGCACCGTGGGAGGTGGCGGCCCAATTAAACGCTTCTCTAGTTAGGCCAGGACTGGCACTGGGGTTACGGGTGAGGAGGCAAGAGCAAAGTCTGGAGTGCCTGGGAACCAGAAGGCGAGGGGGCAGGAAAGATGTTGCTTAGATAACAGTGGCCCAAGGCAGCCATTGACTTTTCCTCCAGAGTTTGCTGAAAATTTTCCTTCCCGCACTTCTCCACGGCTCCATCTCTTTCTCTTTTCTCTTTCCGGTGAGAGAGGGCGGGGGCAAATTTGTCCTTTTCCGACGGGTATGCTCTATTTAAAAGGAAAGAAGGGCAGAGCTGTGGCCTTAACCACGTGGAATTTCAGCTGCACCAAAACCCAGCAGAATTGGAAGGGCAGAGCCTTGGAAAGCTGGGCTCATTGGCGTCTAGTAAAGACCCGAACTGAATTGGTCCATAAGGGTCCCTAGCCCCTGGAACTGGAAAACACATACACACACACTTTTCCCTTCCCTCTCCAATTCAGCCCAGAGGGAAACACGAGTAAAAAGTAAAGTTTTGCGAGTAACAGAAGTTGGACGATACATATTTCTTTCCTTTTTGATTATGCTTTTTTTTTTTGCTTTTTTTTTTTTGGAGAGGGGAATGTAGTGTGAAAAGTCCAAATGGTGCCCCCTGGCTGAGGGAGGTTTGTATTTATTGTAACACGCTCCTCCTGCCCTAAACCCCCACCCCGCCCCAAGCTGGAATCAGAGCTCGACGTGAAGCGCCAGCCCCAGGCTTCTCAATTCCCAGATCCCCTTCCAAGAGGGAGCAGCGTCCCGGAGGCGCCGCGGGCACGTCTTTTTTCTTCCTCCCTATAGCGCATCCCGGGAGATCCCTCCCTTGAAGCTGTGAGCAAATTGTATTGCTTTGTGCCTTGCCTTGAGAGACTTGGCTGGGGCTGGATGCGAGAGCGCGCGGGAGACTTCCCTTTGGTCTGTCTCTCTGCGAAGGAGAAGGCTAGAGGAGAAATTCCCGGGAAAGAAGGGGATACAAATGGGGCGGGGAGGGAGGAAGATCGAGAGTGCTGTTGCTGATCAGATGTTAAGACAAGTGCAATCGCTGCCTCACACTTAAACATGCCTACTAACTGCCAGATGCCTACTAACACTCTTTTTTCCGTCCCCAATAAAAGTTTGTTGCTTGTTTTTGTTTTTCCCCTTTGGTGGGGGTTAGTGAAAGAAAGAAAATACGCGGGTCGCCAATAGAAGATGCAAGTGCATAAAGCGAAACCGGCTGTAGCCATTTATTTGCAAGTGATGGGTCTGGAAACCTTTGGGAGAAATTTTATTCTAGTTTTTGTACCTATTAGTGTGGGTAAGCCCAGCTATGGGGAGAAAGAGTAGCTTCCAAGGCCGGGGTCCCCATTAAGGGAAGGAGTTTCTCTAGGAAGATTGGTTTCTCTGAACCGCCTTGCGGGATAGGTGGGAAGGAGTGAGGAGATAGGAGGGGGATGTAAGGTGTTAAAGTTGAATTGGAAGATCGGGTGGGGTGAGGAACAAGGAGCTTGGACTCAGAATCTGCAGCCTGTGCTGCAGATGTGGGGCAAGGCAGGAACAGCTACTCAGCTCCAAGCTTCTCACCCCATAGGTGGGATCGAGTCAGAGAAAAGGCGCACTGGATTTAAAAAGAGAACTGCGCTGGTCCCCAAGAAAACTTGAGAGTAGGAAAGCGCTCCTACCCGCCAAGTGGGATTTGCAGGAGTTAGGGTATGACAGAGCTCCTAGCTGGAAGTTTGAAGAATATCCTCCAAGGAGACTGGAAGGGCGGCTTAGGACCTCGGCCCTCTCTTCTTGTAGTCCAAGCCCAAGCATTTTGCATTGCAAAAATGAAAAGGTCGCCAAGACAAAAGCAAAGATTGCTTTGTAAAGAAATCTTTAAGGGTTTCTTTAAGAAAGCAATCACCTGGGAGTTTTAAGATACAGGAATATGAACCTTATGCCATGAAGATGAAAGTTGGAAGGGAGGGAAGCTGGCTTGGTAGTGGGAGGATCCACACTACTGGAAACTTGACTAATTTCCCCTCTCCCTCTCTTTCTCCCCTCTGACCCAAACCCCAATCCACCTCCCAGGAGCTGCTGCTGGACGGAAATTTAAGATGAAGTTATGGGATATTGCGGCTGTCTGCCTGGTACTGCTCCACACTGTGTCCGCCTTCCCACTGCCCGCCGGTAAGAAGCACCCCGGAGGGCCAGAAGAAGAGTACTCCCCCAACCGACTGGCTCCTTATGCTGTGAGAAGAGACTGTAAGAAACGTTTCCCAATCCATAGCCACCCTTTCTGACTTACTAATCATGCACATACCATAAGAGCTTAAGAAAAAATAATAATAATAAAGTATGCCCCCAGGGGTGATGTTGGGCAAAGGAAGGGCTGATAAGGAAAGATGGGTAGCAAGGTCTAGGGCAAAACCCTTGGGGGCAGCAAGGTACTGGTTCCATTGCCTTCCATTCCAAATACTTTGGGTTTGAACCCCCTTTCTGCCACTTTGGAACAAATTCCATCACTTTTCTGGTTCTGTTTCCTCTGCTGTGAAATGTAGATGTGGGCAGGGAAGATGTTGAGGGCTGAAACTCCAAAAAGGTATGCTTGAATCTGACACAGATCACTTAAAGGCTAATTACCTATTTGATAAGAGACAATTACTATTAGCATATGTTTGGATACATGGCCCTTCTCACTGGTGCTTACTGAATGTTTGGTGTTAAGATGGTGATGGGCAAGGATTAGAGGGCAGAGGGAGAGGGATCAGAGAAGCACTTGGCCGCAGGACTAGGAGGAGAGAAGTTGGTGACTCCGCACTCCCAAATCCAGGATTCTGCTTGGCTGTTTCTTTATTTCTCCCCCTCAAGACCAAGGACTTTGATTTATCCTGACTCTGGCTGACCCTGAAGCCCTCCAGAGAGTTAACTGGTACTTTACAGGAAAGGGTTCTGAGTGAAGAGCTATGTATGTGTGGCCTTTCTATTTGGAATTCAAACCCAGATAGTTTGGAGGTAAATTCCATTATCCCTTGAGCTTTGGTGTTTTCATATGTAAAGTGAGAAATTTGGCCTAAATGATGGTTGAGCTTGATCTTTCCATTTCTAAATCTGTGATCCTATGACTTAGATAAACTCTAAAGTTCCATCTAAATCTAAATCCTGTGATCCCTAGGAAGTTCAGGGTTATGGGATTGTTTTTAAAGTACTTGCTGGTAAAAAGTGCCAGAAAATAAATAGATTTCAAGAGGTCTATGAACTTGAATGGGAATAGTTTTTTATCTCCACTAACCTCTAACTGAAATTTAGTGTTTTCTCCAATTATTTTACTATTATTCTGAGAAAGGTCCATAAGTTTCCAGGTGCCAAAGGGATCCATGGCACACACACACGCAAAAAAAAAAATTATAAAATTGCTTGTCTTAGTAATTCTCTAGACTACCTGTTTAGTTGGGGGAAATTATTGTTTAGTTAAGTAATTAAGTAAGCCCCTTGAAAGCAGATCCCATTTCATAAATGTGTATTAACTGATTGACATTTATCTCATCTGCTATACAGTTTACCATTTTAATCCATCCTCTCCAAAAGCAAAGTTCCTAATTACACATAAATTAAACTACTGACTACAGTTTTATAGAGAAAACACACAACTTGACAGTGTCAGATCTAGGCAAAAGAACCTCCATTTTGATCATAAGTAAAATTAATGCTAAAGTAGCCTCTGCAGTACTTTTTAAGCGAGGTATCCATTCTCTGTTCCCCACCTCCATATCCCCATCTTGTGTCAGATAAGGCTTCTGTGTGCTATTCCATCCCCACAACTTCTATTCCTCGAAGAAAACCCAAATTTTAATTTTATAACACTTGAGTTTAAGATTCTGACCTGTGATTTCATCAACATGAAGAATTTCCATTATTCTAGAGCATATTTGGATCATATAGTGTTAGGAAAAGAAAGTGCTTTATTTCCTCAAGGTTATTCAACTTGTCCAAAGTGAATATGTCTCAAGGGTTTGAACAAAATTTAATTTGACTCCAACACTGGCTTTATACATACATGTTGTCTCCAAAAGCAAATGAAATAGATGATTATTTACATTTCAAAAGGAGTCTTAAGTTTAATGAAAATATTCCACAGAGATCTTATAACTTCTAAAACGAAGTGTTTCTTAAAAGGTGATTTGATTAAGTAAAATGTGCTCCATTTAAAGCTTACAGCCATGTTTTTATTGAATAAATTAATGCATATTGACATTATAATGCATGAATAGTGGGGAACTCTGAGGCTCCAGAGGATAATAATATAAAGTTCCCATCCAATGAACTGACCTAAAGGCTCCTTTTTCTTTGAGGTAACAGAACAGAAACAGAAAATTTGGAGAGTAATTATCAATAGAAAATTCCCATCCAAAAAACTGACCTGATGAATTCTTCCTTCTCTTTTCCTAAAGTCATTTTCCATGTAGACACAGACCACCATCCAGTCTATTCCTGTGAAACATACGTTGATCATAATCATAACAGAGACAGCCAAAACACTCTGGCCATATGGTAGAAGGTGGAGATTAATAGTCAGCCTAGACCAAGAAGCCTTAAGGCTAGGAAACAGCTTATGGAATGTGACGTGCATGTTATGGGCCTAATTACAACAGCATAAACCATCTTCCTTTCTAGGACCCCAGAAAAGAGGAGTTTATACAGTGTTTATAGGGTGCCATAGATGAACATAGACAGGTAAATTAAAGATTGAAAGAGGTAATACTGTTGACACCTTGAAATTAAAGGATCTGTTAAGAGAACTCCTGCCAAAAATAGTTGTGTTGGGAGCCTATTTTTAAAAGCATTAGAGCTGTTGATTTGAAACATTAGCTTGTTTCTTAGTTGATGCAAATTTGCTAATCATCTGCAAGAACCTCTAACTTACTGTAACATTAAAGTGAATGCTGCTATCTACTTACTGGAGTTACCTTCAAACCTCAAGAAGGATATAATAGCCTTTTATACCACATAGTATACCACAGTATAACAATATAATGTCAGCACAACATTGAGAAAAGAGCAAAATGGAAGACAACTGCTTAACAGTCATTACACAAATGAAATAGGGTTTATTTCTAGCCCCACTAGGATAAAACACTAGTGGGCTATGTCCACTAGTTTCTGGGGAGTGGGCAAGGAGTATCTTAATGTTGATTAGACAACAGAAGGATGGAGTATATATGGCTTGGAGTCAGGTTGAATTGGAATCCCAAAATTTAGTATCTGTAACTATGGGCAGAGAGTTATTGATTGGGCAGCTAAGTGGCACAATGAGTGCCAGGCCTAGAGTCAGGAAGACCTAAATTCAAAACCTGGCCTCACATACTTACTAGCTATGTGACCCTAAGCAAGTCATTTAACCCTGTTTGCCTCAGTTTCCTCATCTATAAATGATCTGGAGAAGGAAATGACAAGTCATTCTAGTATCTCTGCCAAGAAAGCCATAAATGGGGTCATGGAGAGTCAAATACAACTAAACAACAATAACCACCAAATAAGCCTTGCAACAGTGAGGATCCCTGTACTAGTTAACATATGTTACATGTTATTATAATACATTATAATGACATTATATTATACATTATATATAATATATTATTACATATTATAAGTGTACATCCCTATTACTTATAATATGTAATTATGTATTATAACATATGTATAACAAAATGTATTATAACATATTATTTTTATATATAATCAGAAAGGAGCCTTGAATGAGGAAACTGCAAAGCATTCCTAAAGACCCTGACTTCAATCTAAGTACACTCAGGTAGGCAGGCCTATTAGCCTATTAAGGGCAAAATAAATGACATAGGCCCACTCTGAACCCTCAATAGTTCAGGCAGTTAGCAATAACGACACCAACACCATTCCAGTCTGTGGTTGACATTCATGCTTTTCTTTGCTCATGATGCATGAACTCTTCTATAGTAAACCATCACATATGTTTCTAAACATTAAATTTCGTTGAAAAGTAGGAAGGCCTCCAAAAGCTAAAACCATGTTTAACAAATGACCTTCTGGAAAAAAGAAGGGGAAAAAAACCTGTGGCATACTTTTGTTTAATCTGCATTATTAACATTTTTCTTAGGTATAAACAGTCAACAAAACTATAAATCAAGTCCCAATTTGTAATGTTTGCTAATTTGCAAGATATATATGAGCATAAAAATGTAACAATCAGCTCTGAAGAGCTAACTGTAGCTAGTTCTAGCATACCCCTAGCTGAATCTCTCTGATTCATTGGGAGGGAAAAAAAATCCAACATTTTTCAAGTCTGTGAAGAAGAGAAGAAACACTGTAACAGAGAGAGAAAGCTATCATTAAAGTCATGAAAACCTGGGGTCCAGTCCCATCTCTGACACATATTAGCTAAGTGATACCAGACAGGTTCCTCAACTTCTCAGGGCCAAATAGCTCTCTTAAGATTATATGTTGCAAAGTAGTTGCTTATCTACATTGGTACAGGTAGGTTGGGAGCCCAATATGCCAATGAAATAATAGATCTAGAATTAATAATAATAGTAGTTGCAATAGTGAAGTTTATAAAGAAGAAATCTATGTACATTGTTTCTAAACAATTAATTTCATTCCAGTTCACTCTTAAGTTTGAGACTTAAAATATGTTCTTCTGGTTCCAATGTAAATGAGGCCATCAGAGCAACCCAGCTTGGGGGGTTACTGATGTAGGGTTTATTTTGGAAAATATTAATAACCCCATAATAGGCATATGCAAACAAGTTGAACTCACAGTGCTTATTTCATTACCCTGTATTTTTTTTTTGCTCCCTACATCATACAGATTCTACATTTTCTCACTTGAGATTCAAAATTGACTTTGTGGGTTTTCCTAAACTACCTTTTTTCCTATTTGCTGCTCACCATTATCTTCACGAGAAGAATCATGAGTGAAACAGTGTAACAATCACCTCATCTTCCTTCATTTTTCACATGAGAATATAAAGTCCCAATTTGATAGCTAATTTAAGTGTTAAATGTATATATAAAGAGCAATACAGCTAGCTATTCTTATCCTTGGGTATGCTTCAAGAACTGAACCCTTGAAAAGAGCCAAAAGTTAGATTCAAGTCTGGAACAGGCCCCTTCTTACCTGTAACCCGAACCCCTGAAAAGGGTCCAGAGCCAAAAGTTAAATCTGAGTCTGGAATAGCCCCCTTCCAACCTGAAAACTGGCCTGTGTCATGGTCTGAAGACTGCCATCCTTTGACCCCCAGCTTCATCCCTGCTCCATCCCCAGATGTGTCTGTATAACGGATTATGCAACATATGACCAACCAGGAATTGTTCAAGAAAAGAGGTATTTTATTATTAGATAATTTTATTTGCTGAGGCAATTAGGATTAAATGACTTGCCCAGGCTTGCATAGCAGGGAAGTGTCTGAGGTCAAATTTGAACTCAGGTCCTCCTGACTTCAGGGCTGGTGCTTTATGCACTGTGTCACCTAGCTACCCTGAAATATCTTCTTAAAGTTTGGGCTCAATGTTCTATGAGAGTCTTTTCTAGCTCAAGATCTACGGTTCTGTCAGTTGTTCTTGTCTTTCCTTCTGCTTTTGAACCCCCCATGTTCACCAAGCTGGTTTGCTTTCAATGCTTTTTCTCTATGTGGGTGGTTGATATCTAAGTGTTTGTAAGTTGGGGATTGCCCCAGATGTTATTTCAGTTTTTCAGTCATTCCATCTAGACATTTAGCATTAAAAACAAAAATTAAACAATGCATGAATCACTTGATTCAACCTGCTTATTTTACAGTTGAGGAAACTGAGGCTCAATATATTTGATAAGAGCTAGCTTTTTGAAGCACTTTAAGGTTTGCAAAGCTTTTTACAAGTATTAGCTCGCTTTAGCCTCACAAGAACTCTGGGAGATGAGTGCTATCATTATCCCCATTTTGCAGATGAGGAAACTGAGGCCAATAGATGTTGAATAATTTGATCAGAGTCAAATAATTATAAGCATATGAAGCCAGATTTGAATTAGGGTTTTTCCAACCCCAGATTTAGTGCTCTATCTGGTATGCTCTAGCTGTAGAATTATTAAAATGTAGTATAATGCCAAGTTCTAGGTCAAATGAGGTAATCTCTATTGATCCACATTGCTTAGATTTGTATTCTGATATTCCAATGGATCTATGATCCTATTTGTGTGGTTCCTACCTTCATTAATGCAGCTTAGAACTTAACCATATTCTTTCCCTCCTTTGCAACTATTGCCCATGCCCTCCACAACAGCAGAACCCAATGTACTGGAACTCTTTTCTAGATCAAGGGTTCTCAAGGTGTCAAGCAACCCCCAGAAACCATTTCATGATATCAAAACTATTTTCATAATAACACCAAGGTGTTTTAATTTTTAACATGGTAAATATCAATAGATATAGCTCATAAGTAAAAGATCTTTGTGAGATCTTCAGTGATTTTTGACAGAATTAGGGGATCCTAAGACCAAAAAATTTGAAATCCGCTGCTCCAGATTTCTGTTGGATAGGTGATGTTGGCGGAGCATACAAGCTGCCCATCGGTTCCCTCTTGCTCTTGCTACATGCCGGACTGGCCGACCTCCCTTTCCGGTCACACGTCTCTCTGATGATATCCTTTACAGGCCTCTTTCTTCCCTTGCGCAATTCTTGGTTGGTCATATGTTGCATAATCACAGTTATACAAACTCATTCGCCCAGAAAGGGGTGGTGCAAAGATGAAGCTGGGGATCAAAGGATGGCAGGCCCCAGACCATAGACACAGGTCAGGTTGCAGGTTGGAAAGGGCCTGTTCCGGACTCTGTACCCCCTGAACCTAACTTCTGGCTCTGGACCCCTTTCTGGGGCTCAGTTCTTGGAGCATACCCCAGGGATAAGAATAGCTAGTTATGTTACTCTTCATATAAATATTTAAGCTCAAATTAGCTCCCAAATTGATCTGGCTCTCAGTTCTAGCACCTATTTTATATAATCACTTAGGACCTAGAGCCTGAAAGATAGATATCCTAGAAATAAAAGTAGTCCCCATTCCTTCTATGATTATTCACAACATTCATAAACAGGGAGCACCTTTGTTAGAGCAAAATGCCATTAATTTTCCTTACTTTTCTAAAATACTGAAGTCCAGATTGTGAATAAGCACTTGCTAACCAGACCAGCCACCTTGTGTTCTGTGTTGTGCTAGGTACTTCTTGGAGAAATAGGACCTGATTCTGAGACATAAGGAGCTTCCAATCAGACTGCATATCAAACTAGAGCATGGTAAACAATATTTCATAGGGGGCAAAGTAAACTACTATGCTACTGTAGCTTGGAAAGATAAAGGGAGAAATAAAGACATTTTAGATAGAAGAGTAAAAGCATGAATAAAAAGTAGTGAATTGGGAACAAGTTTATAAGAGGGAGGGGAAAACAGTGTAGATGCCTATTGCAGCAGAGAATTGTTGTATTGGGAAAAAAGGGGAGAGCAGAGAGGGAGGGGAAGCTGGATAGTGGAACCACAGAGAGGTCATTGGAAAAGTAGATGAAGGAACTTTGTTAACCCTAAATTTGGTAGATAGTGGGAAGCCACAATTAGTTTTTAAAAAGAGTAACAGGAAAACAAATCACTGCATCACAGATACAAAGAAACCTAAGGAATGCTTCTAAATTGCTAGAACTTAACTTATGCCTAATCAGTTAAGAATTTATTAAGCGTTATAGTGTACTAGATAAAGGGACAACTAGGCAGCAAAGTGGATTAAAGCTTCCATTCTGGAATCAGGAAGACTTGAGTTCAAATATGGCCTCGGACACTTACTAGCTATGTGATCCTGACCAAATCACTTAATCCTATTTGCTTCAGTTTCCTTATCTACACAATGAGCTGGAGAAGAAAATGGCTAAACACTCCAGTATTTTTGCCAAGAAAACCTCTAATGGGCACACAAAAAGTCAGAAAAAATGAAACAACTCAGCAACATGTTACAAAATTAACATAAGGTAATTTGTGAGACAGACAAGTTTTTAGGGAGCTCAAGAAAGATTTCAAAGAGAAAGAGGTGTTGGAACTAAGTTTTAAGAAAACCACAGATTTTAAGAGGAGGAAACAAGGAAGGAATGTATTTGAGATTTTCTATGTGAAGGAGACTGTGTATGAGGAACAGTTAGAAAACCAGTTTGTCTGAAAAATAGATGGTATCAAGGGAATAACATATAATAATCTTTGAAAGATACATAGGGAGCCAGCATGTCAAGAGTTTTAAATGCCAAACTGAAAAATCTGTATTTGACTCTGGTTGGTTGGTTGTTGTCCTTCATTCTCGAAGAGAACCAAAATGACATCACTATATTAGAATGAAAATAAAAGGTGTCCAACTATGGCTGATCCATCCAATATGAGCTCAGAATACTCTATCACAGGTCAGGGACAAATAGTCCACTTTGGGTGGAGATATTCCTGATTTGTGCATCTCACATTTCTTTTAGTCTACTAACTTTAGTTTACTCATAGAGCATAGCACCTTTTTTGATGCAGGCATACCATATTAGACAGTCCTGTGCCAGTATCTCGTATGGCTCATAAACAATTCCAAATTTCTTATGTCCCAGAGATAAGAAGGAGCTGCTATAGCTACACCAGGGATTCTGATGTGTGCTTTAGGAATATTACTGTGGCAACTGTGGGGAGGATGCATTTTAAAGACAATACTTGAGGGAAGGACACTAATTAGCTATTGCCATAGTTTAATCGAGAAGTGATTTGTCCCTAAACTAAGTGATGGGTATTTGATTAGGGAGAAGGGAATAGATGGGAAATGCTGTATGGGAGTTGGCAAGTGACTGGACATAGGAGTAAAGAGTCAACAAGGAAGACTCCAAATTTGTGAACATGACTGATGAGATGGTGGTATTTTTGACAAAAAAAAAAAACAAAAACAAAAAAACCAGATAGGCTTGGATCTAGTTTTAGACTAAAAGATTATGAATTCTGTATTAGATATGTTGAGTTGATATGCCCAATAGGCAGGTAGTAATATAGGGGCTAACATTCAAGAGAGAGATGAGGGCTGGATATATAGACCTGTGAATCATCTGCATCAAGATGATAATTAAAGTCATGTGACCTGAGGAGATTGCCAAGGGAAAGAATGTAGAGAAAACAAAGGGTCTAAGACAAAACACCTAGAGTTAAGAGGCTTCATATGTACAATGATGCAGCAAAGGAGATTGAGAAAATGACATATAAGTAGGGATTGTTTACAATCAGGGTATACCCAGAGATGCTTTAATCTATATTTTATCAGAAGTATCTTTAAAATTATTTTTAATGAATTATATTCCTATCTTTTAAAAAGCCTCTAGTGAATCAGTATACTAAAATGCTTAAACAAGTGAAATTAAAATGAAACCTGACAACAGAAGACAGAATTAGAACTGGAAGAGACCACAAAAATCATCTAATCCAGCCTTCCTCATTTTACGAATGAGGCCCAGGGAGGTTAGTGTCATACCCATAGATTTGGAGCTGGAAGGAAGCTTAGAGATTAGTTAATTCTTCTCCCTTTACAGAGCAGTAAGTGGAAGGGCTGGCATTCTAGCCTAGCTCTCTGATTCCATCTCTCAACCTACCTGAGCCAGTTTTTAGAAGGTAGGTTTTTGTCCTAAGGCTCAATGAACTCTTTCAGACAGACAAGAAAGGAAGTTCCACAGATATGATTTCCCAATCCTGCTACTATAATTCCCCAAAATACCCTGCTTCTAGAAGAATAATAGTTTATAATAATAACTAGGATTTATATAGTCCTTTAGGGTTTGCAAACTATTTTATACATGTTAATTCATTTAAGCTCCACAACAGTTTTGTAAGATATTATCCCCTCTTTACAGATGAGGAAACTGAGGTTGAAGTTAAGTATCTGAAGTAGGATTAGAATTTGGGTCTTCCCTAATTCTTAGTCTAGTACTCTACATATGATACCATTTAACTATCAAATCTTGCAAACAACTTTCTAAAAAGAACTTTGGTGCTCCAAAATTTGTAATAACTTTAAACAATAACATCCTTACCCATTGCTAATCAGCCCTACACCTCTTTCCATTTCTCCTTTATCAAAAGAATAATAAAATACAAACATCTGCTTTCTAAAAGAACATTCAAGTTCTCTTCAAAACACAGATTTTTACAAAAATCAAACAACAAATAAACAGAAAAGAGAGGCGGAAAATATTCACTTTCTTTTAGGTCCAGCACATGATTTTTATTTGGGTCATTCAGGATACATCATCCAATGATTATTTTACTATTTGTTCCAAAGTACAAATCAGACAATGTAGTGCTGAGAAGCACAAATTGATTAAAATTCTGTTGCAATATTATTGTCTTTACTGGTGAGAGAGATATATGGTCTCCACAGACAAAGTTAAAATGAAGAATTGAGATTGTGATCTGGATTTTTCCAGCAAAAGAGCAGAAAGTCAAGCAGAATTATATCATGAAAAGTTGTTGTTTAATCATTTTTTAGTTATGTCTTATTTTTTGTGAACCTTTTTGAGATTTTCTTGGCAAAGATACCAGAGTTTTGCCATTTCCTTCTCCTGTACATTTTACAGATGAGGAAACTGAGGCAAGCAGGGTTAAGTGTCTTGCTCAGGGTCACACAGCTATTAAATATCTGAGGCCAGATTTCAATTTAGATCTTCTTGACTCCAGGCCTGGCACTCTATACACGGCCATTTAACGTCCCCTTGGCAACAAGATTTGGAGTCAAAGGATGTGTATTCAAATCCAAGCTCTGTCATTTCACTGTCTTTGTGACATTGAAAGTGGAGCTCAGTCTCTTCACCTGTAAAATGAAAAGGTTGGCCTTTATTACTGATAAAGCTCTAAACTTCTCATCCTGTGAACTTACCACATTGCCAAAAAATCATCCTTGCCCTCAGACAGCTAGGTGGTGCCATAGTGCACAAAATGACATGGGTCAGAGAGATTCATCTTCCTAAGTTCAAATCTGACTTCAGACACTTACTAGTTTGTGATCCTGGGCAAGTCACTTAACTCTGCCTCAGTTTCCTCCTCTCTAAAATGAGCTGGAGAAGGAAATAACTCACACTGGCATCTTGGCCAAGAAAACTCCAAATGGGGTCACTAAGAATCAGAGAGCTTCGCTTTTCATGGAAAAGGGGGAACTTTGAGCTTTTGTTTCTAACTAAATGTTAGAGAAGTTGAGTGAAGGGGAAAAGAGGTAAACGTGGGTTGGATTGGTCAGAAGAGAGGCTGATGTAGAAAGTAGAACTTCAGCTAATGCTCAGAAGAATAGATAAGACTTAGAAGCTGGCTGTGAGTTACCTGTGGGATAAATTCCCTTAATTTAATTCAGACAAAGCCATTTTTGTTTTAACTAATATAGTGTTGTTGTGTCCTGCTTTCTAGAGCCCCCAAGTTGGGATGATTAAAATATACCTTCCTAGTGGAGAAGTGAGGAGGCAAGACTCCTGAGTATAGTGGAAAAATGGAATCCATTTATTTCAAGGACCTTCCCCTTTATATAATGTAACAAAAACAACACTGTGCACATGGGATCACATGAACAACTTGCTATTGTACATAGTTTGCCACCTGGTATTATTTCCACCTAGTAGCACTCTGCTTCAATCTCAGGAAGGCCAAGAGCCCTTAGGGGAGATGAGAGCCGAACCAGACAGTGTTTGCAGGTTTCCTCTGGGCTGAAGGGTCTTATACCTTACCCAGAGTTTCCCCACTGACTGTGACCCTCTACAGAGTGTAAATGGACCTTTCTGAAGAAATCATTCCCTCTGTTCTTCATTTTAGTCCTAGTGAAGACTTGACTTGAAAGAACATTGGCATAGTGATGTGATAGGATGATTGCATCATTAAGCATCCCCTAGTTGAAGGGCTCATGAAAGGTGCTGGTTCAGCTGTGGATTCCCTAAATTCAGGAATAAACATTTGCTGGCAAAAATAGATAGAAGAGAATCCCCTGATTTGTTCATTCTTTCATTTAACAAACCACTTATTTAAAGTATTTGCTACATACAGAGTACTATATGAAGGAATGGGGTGATATAAAGTTTTGGTGTGACATGACTCCTTCTCTTGTGAACCTTAACAATCCAGTTAGACAAAGGTATGGAAAGAGACTGTTAGGAAGTTCATGAGATAAGTTGGAATCAGTTTGTGGAGTGCCTTGAATGCTGGACAATAGTTTGTATTGAATTCTATAGGTATTATGGAGTAATTGAAGGTTTTCTATCAGGAGAATGATGGGCTAGGTGTGCAGAGCATTTGAACTTGGAGCCACTTCTAGAAGACATTGGACAAGATCCTTCCCTGTCTAGGCCTTAATTTCCTAAATATGATGATGCAGTGGCTGGACTTGATGAGCCTCTGAAATTCCTTCTAATCCTGGTTCTTGGATCCTATCAGTAGATAATGTTTGACAAAATAATCTTTCCAAGTTATAAAGCATAATTTGAAAGGAGAGACTAGAAATAGAGCTACATAGTCCAGTTTGAGTCCAGAAAGAGCTCCTTAAGCCAAGTAGTAAATGGGTGGTATAGGGGGAAAACATTGAACCTAGAGTTAGGAAGCCCTAAGTTCAAATATGACCTCAGAAATTTTATTAGCTGTGTGATTCTGAGCAAGACTGTTCTCAGCTGTTTGCCTCAGTTTCCTCATCTGTAAAAATGAGTTGGAAAAGGAAATGGAACCTACTCCAATATCTTCACCAAGAAAATTGCAAATGGGGTCACAATGAATTAGATATAACTGAATAACAACAACAACAACAACAACAAAAAACAGAATAATGGTAAAGAGAATGGAAAGACAACAGAAGGGAGAGATATTAGAGCAATCCTATTTTTGTAATAAAGAGAATTTTTTTTCAAAGCATTTGTCTTCTAAGCAGAAAAAAATCCATTGTGAGATTAGGAAACTGAATACCAGTTAACCATAATGAACATCATTCCTCAAATTATGACTGTGGGAATTTTGCACTTACATAATACTGAGACGTGCTCCCTTGTAATTTACAAGTTTAAAATCTCGGGAAGGAGCCAGGATTGTGAAAATACCAATGAGACAATTCTTCCAATTTTAAAAAAAGAAAACCGAGGCAGAGAGGTTGTGCAACTTGCTGTAATATTAGAACTCTGAGGCTTCTGAGTCTCTTTGGTGGGTGTTTTTAATTTCTGTCATGTAGATAGCATGGATTTGGATGTAACTTATGATCTGATTAACTAGAGACTCCTGGGCTTACCTTCCAAAAAGCTCACTCATCAGATGATGATATATGCCTATTAAACCATTCCTGTTATGAATAACATTTCCATATACCAACCCTCAGTATGCCTATCTTCCCCATCTTTCTCCTCTCAGTTACTCCTCAAGGATCCCATTCCCTTCTATTTAGTTCAGCAGCTCCCTAGTTCTGGAGAAAGCTGTAATAAGCCTTGGAAGAAACAGGAAAGTCTGTTGGGGAAGAAGGAGAATTGGGCAGATTATAAAGGGGCAGCAGAGTGTTTAAAGGAGGCTTAACTTTCCATTACATTCAGTTGAATTGGTTAATACCACAAGAGAGTAGGTGGTGGAGGTGTATTTGAGGACAGAAATTACTCTGTAAACTTTACTGTGAAACTTTTCTTTCTTTCAAATCACCATGTTTTTATGAGGACAGTTGAACATTCTATAATGTGAGTGCTTGTTAATGTTTGGTGCTTATTATATCTTCAAGTGTGTTTAAAACTTTTGGCTGGGGTTCTGTTAGAACATAGGTACAGGATGATAATGATGATGATCAAGATGGATGATGAATAGATAGATAGATGCATAGATATGTATATATAAATACATACATAGATATGTACATAGATACATAGATAGATAGATAGATAGATAGATAGATAGATAGATAGATAGATAGATAGATGTGAACAAGTACATATCCTGTTGCATGTTTTGTTAACTCCTAAACAGGAAAATGAGGATCTTTTACTGAGGAGAACCATGCTGCCTTGCTCTATTGCAGTGTTATTAGGGAAGCTGGGAAATGAAGAATTGGCCACATATGCAGAATTCAGATCTGGCCAAATTATAATCAGACCTTGGATTCCCCCATATTAATATAACATCATTATCCCCAATTTTGGTTTTTGTGATGATCTGTGTGGCTCACGAAATATTCCAGGAGATTTATTGTAAGTAGCAGAGAGAAATATGTCTTAATATGAGAAAAAAAATTCCTATCCATCCAAGCTAACTAAAAATAAAATGATTTCTTCAGAAAAGAATATTGTGTGTCTTCTTAACTACAAATCATCTAGCTGAATTTACAGTCACCTGTTGGGGAAGTTATCTATAGGCATAAATATGAATTCATATTTGGGTGCACATTTGAACTGGATGGACCCTAAAGCCCCCCCCCCCAGCTCTGAAATTTGGATTTTTGTTTTGTTTTGTTTTTTAAGGAAATGCTTATTTTCTCTTAGCTCGGTTATAGAAAAAGAATAGGAAGATATGTATATGACCAAGAGGCAGAGATGTTTTTAGCAAAAGTGGGATGGGACTAATGTAAATAAATACCATTTCAATTACTTCTGAAGTCTATTTCCATGGCTATATTACTATACTGTTAAATTATTTGCATTCTAACTGCTTTTGTTTTCTGGGCTTGAGAGAATCCAGAAATGCTTTTAAACCAACAAAACACTGGTGTTTTTACAAAGCAAATACTTTTCAAATAAACCAATGTCATGCCTTGTTGTCAACAAACCACTGGTCATGCTGAAAGCATGCTGGTAGCTTTCTAAATGGTCACAATAAATTAGTAAATTGTAGCAACTAATAGTGGTTCACAGAAAGATGCATTTGTTTCTGAGCCCCTCAAGTAAACCAGGAATCACCCTAGAACCAAAACACTCTAGTTACGTGTTAGATGAGAATGGGTTGCCTGGGTTGTTAACATATTTGGTGCACCAAAACAGATTGATAGTTGCCATCAAGTAGATCTTTAAAAGTCAGATCAATTAAGTGGCAAAGAAAATTAAAACCTTGAAATGGTAGCAGATTCAAAATGTTTTCCCTAATTCTTTCTGAGAGTGAAAACACTCTTGGAGTGAAGTCATTGATTAAGTTTGTTATTCAATCATGTCAGGCTCTTTGTGACCCTATTTGGATTTGGCTTTTGGATTTTTTTGCCAGAAATACTGTAGTAGTTTGTCATTTCCTTCTCCAGCTCATTTTACACTTGAAGAAACTAAGGTAAACCGGATTAAGTGACTTGCCCAGAGTTACACAGCTAGTTAGTGGCTAAGGCTGCATTTGAATTCAGAAAGATGAGTCTTCCTGACTCAGGATGGGCACTGTATCCACTGTATCATCTAGTTCCTCACATTGATTACGTGAAGATGCCCAATTTAGTGAAAAAATCAGTGGCTCAGATCTCATAAGACTTGATTTTATATTCTGGTGCTTAGGACCTGTGTAACTTGATTAAAAAATTGGCCTACTCTGGTTTCAGTTTTCTCATCTTTAAAATGAGGGACAGCAAGATAGCCTAATAGATAGAGCACTAGATCTGGAGTCAGGAAACCCTCAATTCAGATCCAGTCTCAGACACTTATCAACTGGCATTGTCACGTAGCTTATGCCTCAGCTTTCACAACTGTAAAATAGGGTCATAATAGCATTTCTCTTAGAGGAGTGTTATAAGGATCAGATGAGATATTTGTAAAGCACTTAGCACAGCACCAGGTACATAGTAAATGATTAGTAAATGCTTGTTCCTTTTGCCCCACCTAAAATTAGGGAAAGAGAGGGATTTGGATTAGTTGTCCTCCAAAATGCCTTCTAGTTCTGGATGTAATCCTATTAGCTAGAGTGTGTGTGTGTGTGTGTGTGTGTGTGTGTGTGTGTGTATTTTGTACTCTTCAGAGTGCTGGGAGTTTTGAGAAATTCCTGGAAGTCAAACAATGGCAATGCATACTTCATTTTATTCAGATTACACTAAAATCCCCATGTTGACCACAGTTGGTGATTCCTAACCGTAATTTCACATCCAATAACCAACCAGCTGAATGCATCTTTAACATTCTTAAAGCAGGAGAGTAAGGGAAAATAATTTGTAATTTGGGGAAAATGGAAAGTTTAATATTTGTAATTTGTTTTAGAGAAAACTAAAGAAGCCATAGATTGTTAGAGCTAGAAGAGAAAGCCCTTAAAGAGCTTCTAGTTATTTTACAGTTGGGGAAACTGAGGCTCAGGCTGGGGACAAACAGAACTGGGGATAAAACTTAGCTCTCATGCTTCTTACTATACAATGCTGCTTCTTGTTTCAATAAAGACATTTAAAAATACATATGTTTGGTATGAAGAGGATGGGTTGTATTTATTTCAAAAGAATAGCCAAAGGAATCTCTATGCAAGCAAAGTTTAAAACCACTTGTTGCTAACATAGAGTGACTATATTTCCCATAGCAGCTAATTATAGGGCCTGCTTGTGGGTAAAGCAGCAGGTGGCAGTCTCTCTCCTATGAGAGAAATTATAAAACCCACCAGTATAAAGTTGGACATCAGTACATTCCAATCCACTGCTTCATTATGAGATTGTAGCTAGTCTTTGAGGTATTATTAAAGCCCAGTTAGGACTCCAGATATCCCTGGAATTGGATCAGACTTGCCCTATATATGCAGGACATTGGAAAAGCCATGCTCAGAGGCATTGGAAGGGGCTTTTGAGGGTACAGGCTCAAGAAAGTCCTTCAGGATCATGGGATCCTAAATCAGTGGGAGCTCAGAGAAACTCTGGTCCAACTCCATTTGGAGTTAATTTTTATAGATGAGAAAAATAAGGCCCAGGGAGATTGTGACTTGACCAAGGTCTCATGGGTAGCGAGCATCAAAGTTGAGCATCAAACTTACGCCCTTTGAATCTAGAACATCTTCCTTTCCTTTGGAGACAGTGGAACATTTTTAAAATGATAGTCAATAGAATATCATTTTTAGTGTAGTTAATCACTATGGGGGTAGTGCTCAGTGCTCAAACGTAGTGGTAAGAACCATTGTTAGATATACACTCCAGAAATCAACAAATATGATAAATTGGGATTAGTTTCTTGTTTTGTTGACTATCTAGACTTAAAGTAAAGAAGAAAATGTTAATAATAATTCAGATTAAACTCAAAGATGTCTAAATAAATTCTTTTTTTTTTTTTGAAAGTTGTTAAAATTTTACCAGCACACCCCTGCTTCTGCTTTGATTATTTTCAATCTATTTCCTGTACCATAAATTCTTTCTAAAATTGTCCATGAAGATGATAAAGAATGGCCACTATCATTTTCTGGCTGGAATTCTGCCAGCAAATACATGTAGTTAAACCTACATATATATACTGTATAAGTATCAGGATCTTGTTTCAGTGGGACCTGAAAAGTTGTATATACATCAAATATAGATAAATTATACCAGTTTAAAATGCATCAAGGACTTTTGCTTTTTAAAAACTCAGTGAATTATTTTATAAAGCAAAGAATCCCTTTCTCATTGATCTTTTGCATAAACCCATGTCATGTGTTACTTTTGCTTAACTCAATTCAACAGACATTTATTCAACATCTACTCTATGCAAAGTACTCTAAGTGCTGGGGATCCAAGGGGAAAAAATGCTGTGTCTTCAAGGAACTTCCATTCTAATGAAGAAAATAACATTCATGCTTAATGCACCTGGGGTGCACCTGTAATATCCAAGTTCCTCCATTCTGGGTGAAATAATCATGTGTAAAAAAAAACAAGCACTACTTCTTCCTAGTATATTTTGAAATAGAATGAACTATGCAAAAGAATGTCACTAGTTGGTGCTTCTCAGCGAGGGAACTGCCTTCAAGGAATTTTTAGTAAAAATTTAGATTATTAATGCACGGATGGGTTACTTTTCATTTTTTAATATATTGTCAGTACCTGAATCTTTTTTATATGCTGTTTAAAAAGCAGAGATTATTTTACTAGTAAAGTAGGTTGGGTCTATTTTTTTTTTAAAGGCAGTTAAATCAGACTGAGCCCAAACATCTGGTGTTTCCAGTTTCCTCTGTTCCCTTTTGGCTCTACTTAAGAAGAACATTCTCTCTCTCTCTCTCTCTCTCTCTCTCTCTCTCTCTCTCTCTCTCTCTCTCTCTCTCTCTCTCTCTCTCTCTCTCTCTCTCTCTCTCTCTCTCTCTCACACACACACACACACACACAAAACCCAGACGAATCAGATGGATCAAATGAGAATGACCCCATGTCTGATTTGCCCTCAATCTAAATGTAAGAATATAACCTATTAAATTGGTCACCAACTACAAGTGAGGAAACCTAGGGTCTACTTCAGGACAAGATGCTTGTTCTATGAGATCTTAAGCTTCAGCATACCCCCAAGATACCCAAATGTTTGCCTATACTTACCTCATAAAAATGCAGGATACATTAATAAAACAATGTTGAAAAATAGTCAGAAAAAGGGTAGAATCTCCCTTCCCCAGATTCTCCTGCACCCAGGAGTAGAATGATTATTCTTTTCCAGGCCATGGGGCAATGACATTAGATTTTTCTCAATTCAACCTACAGTTAATTCTGGTATGGAAAATCCAGTCATATCCTCTTCCTTATTTACCTTGAACCCTAGGAAGAGACCAGCCACTTAAGCTATGTTGCCTCCACCTTTAAGGGTTTCCCTCCATCAGATTACAGCAGTTTATGACTAATCGACCCAGAATTTGGAGAATGAGGGGCAACAGGATATGAACATAAAGCAACTCCAATGATTAAACCTTCATTGTTATGGATACTATGACTAGTAAACAATGAAAAACATTACATCTTTAACTCTGGAGAATCTTTTTATATAAGATCAAACCTAAGCTTCAAATTTTTAAAGAGAAAATTAATACCTAAAGAACTCATTTTTTCTGAAAGTTGATTGATATCACCTAATCCCAGCTAGCTCCTAAGAATGACTACTCTAATTTTAATTATATGTTTTTTTTATAGCATGACCATTCCAGGAAGTTCACTGAGCCCTTAAGTTATTCCTGTAAAATAGCATTAACTTTACAAAATAACCCAGTCTTTAAGCCTTTGTTACTGAGGCAAAGAGTTTCCATTTTTCCTTCATCAGTCAAGGACAGAGTGCCCCCCTAAACTCTTCCCTGCCAAAAGCTTTCATTTGTTAAAAGTAACACTATGTTTATGCTATCAATGCATCAAAGTTAAAACATTTTAAAACAGAAAAATGACCAAATATTTGGATGCTCTCTGAATCATGGCTTAAGTGCATTTTATCATTTTAGTATTTATAATCCTTCTTTCCATCTCAATGGACACATTTTCCAACAGATTCTATCACAGTGGATTTAGGAAATGAGCAGGTATTAGGCCTTTTTAGACTTCTTTTTAGCTTTGCAAACATCTTACCATCGACATTATTTAATACTAATAAGCATCATTTAGTGTCTGGAAAGCATGCCAGGATTTAGATAGAAAGCATTTGTTATTTTAAGTAACTTGGTTACTTTGAGGAACTAATCCAAATTAAGTTCTCTTTCTTCTGCCCAGGAGTTTTTAACTTAAGGTTTGTGAACTTTAAAAAAAAAAAACATATATATATATATATATATATATATATATACATATACATATTTTGATAACTGCATTTCAATAGAGTCGAAATTTAATGTGTTTTGTAAATAATCCTGAGCTTCACCAGACATGAAACAAAAAAAAGTGAAGAACTCTTGGTTTAATAGAATGCGTATCTATGAGTTTCTTGTTTTATCCAACAGTTTTCTCCTGGACTTAAGAAACAATTTATTAAGCACCTGCAAGAAACTTTGCTGGACCCTTTTGAGAAAAAGGCACCTCCCCACCCAAAAAAAACCAAAACTCTGACCTCAAAAAGCCTGATTCTGAATCTCAGATTCTCTCTTCCTAATTTATCACAGTAGTAAACTTTTTTTTTTTGGCTGAAGCAATTGGGGTTAAGTGACTTGCCCAGAGTCACACAACTAGAAATGTAGAAGTGTTAAGTGTCTGAGATCAGATCTGAACTCAGGTCCTCCTGACTTAAGGGCTAGTACTCTATCCACTACACCAATTAGTTGCCTCAGTAGTAAACTTTTAAATGTTCATTTAACAAGCCTTTATGGAAGTAGGTGACTGGCTAATCATAACCTCTCCCTTATCCCCTCAGCTAATATCAATACATCAGGGTTTCCTTTTAATGAGTTCTGAAGTGCTCCATAGCTTGTATTATCATAAGTAAAAATTGGGAAGAAATAACTTTATTGTAACTATGATTTTAAAATGCTATGTCCTTATCTCTTTTCCAGTTAATATTAATGCACACGTTGAGAATACATACGGTCTATTGATTACATTTTTCAGCAAAGGTTACAATAAATCATTAGTTCCATAAGAGAGCAATCATATCTTGGAATTTGACCTACCACCGCCCCCCCTTACATTAGCCAGATTAACAAAATTAGTGAGGTTGAAGTGATTCATGTCTACACTTGGAATATAAAGTACATTTGATTAATGTAGCATTGATATCCTGCTGTCAGTCCACAAGGAATTGATTTAGATCTTCACACTACTGGATCTCTAATTCTGGTGCAAAGAGAGCTGGTATTTTTAACTTTTAAAGCTCTTTTCTTAGGAATCCTAACTAAGGCTTAGGGGGAAGAAGGGAAGGAAAGGGGAGGGGTGGAGCCACCTATCTTATTTCCTAATAAACAAATGAAGCTCCTGAGCCAAAATTTAAAAAAAATAAATCAAGTGTGATTATGATTTCTAGAGGGAGCAAACCATCATGTCTCTTAAGTTGGCTTCATTATTTCATATATTGTAGAAATCCACTTTGATATCTCATCTTTGAACAAATGTTTATAATTTGTTTGGTGGGCTAAAGGGTTACTTCAGAACCATGGTTATAGAGATATTATTATTATTATTATTATTATTATTATTATTATTAAAGCCTAGACATGTTATCATATTGAGATCACAATGTGATATTTCAGGCAATTTGGAGATCAGCCCTGTTATAGTCTCTCTTGATACATTTTTAAGCAGAATTATCCTACAGAATCAAGAAATAAAACAAAATTTTACAAGTTCTAGGAGTGTCTTGTGAAGTTCTAAGTATGGTTGAGAAAATGAATAAACGCTGATTCCCATTTTATCACCTTGTTGGCAGGGAATGACTAAATTTCCCCTCAGTAAAGTTTACAGAAGATGTGTTCTAAACTATTCTAAATTGAGCTTTTGTAAATTAATTTTTTCTCCCCAATCACCAACATTAAACTTTCTGAAATGCTTTTATCTTCCTTTCTGATGAATCTTACGTTAACTCTAATGTCTCTTGATCCTACAAGTCATCACTTAAATATAGAAATGGCTGTGAATTGTTTTGTAAAGTAAAACATCCTTCTTAAATATCACTGAATACTACTTATCATCCATTTTATGATTTCATATTTTCATCTGTGGATTTTTCAAGGGATCATGGGATTTAAGTCTGGCCAGAACCTTAAATAGAAGGTCCAACCCTCTCATTGTACAGATAAGGAAGCTGTTGCTTTGTTTTATGCAGGGAACACTTGTATTTATTTCCTCTTTGATAGCAATTATTAAACATATTTCAGATCATGAGTCTTCCCGGAAATACCTCATCTATGCCCTTTAATGACCTGTTACAATAAGTTTTGCTGTGTAAAAAATCAGTATATTAGAGGTTTGACCAAAAAATCTTCCTAAAAAGTCTAGAGTGACTAAGTACATCTCTGTGCCCCCACCATTCCATATTATCTCTATAAGAATGTTGCCCTAGTTGTGGAATGTTTGAAATACTATTAGACTTGGTGGAGCTGTTTTTTTATTTTTATCATTTTTACTGAACTGCTTTTCCCCCTCTTTTAAAAAATTTTTGTTGTGACAGGAGAGGGCCAATGAGTAGAGAAGGCATTTTTTTGGAAATGGTATGGTATGAAAATAAAGAGCATGAATGAAAATATGACAATTACATTACCCTATGGGATACAGGCTCTTTTGGGTCCTTTTATCAGATGGTAAATCCCAAGAATAACGAGATGGAGTGTATCTCAACCAAGAAACATTTATTAAATGCATTTATTGATGGTACTAAGCAGTGAGGATACAAAAAAGGGTAAAAATACAGTACCTAGTTTCAAGAAGGTCACAATCTTTAATGAAGGAGACAATGTGCAAACAACTATGTGCATTCAAGACATTTATAGTACAAATAGGAAGTGATTTTTGAGGTGGGAGTCACTGCGAAGTGACAGAAAATTTTCTATTTGATCCTGAAGGTAATAGGAACCATTGGAGTTTATTGAATAGGGGAGCCTGTGCTTTAGGATCATTTTAGCAACTAAGTAGAAGAAGACTGGAGTGGGAAAGTTCTGAGAAGAGGAAACCGACCAAAATAAGAAATCTAGGCATGGAGTGATGAGAGACCTATACCAAGGTGATAGCTATTTGAAATGACTTTTCATTGTGAAGTCTGGGGGCTTAGGAGAATGGCTAAGGAATATTAATTTCTCCTACTAATTTGTTCTGTTTAGTCTTCCCTAGTTGTGAATTACTTTATATTTAATGAAATGTAAATTTGATCTCATGAAATCATTTAAGATCAATACCCAAAATCAAGATAATTTTTTTAGGTGGTAAATGGGCAATTAGATTTGGGGAAATATATTTCAAAAAATTCAGAGAAATTATAAGCATGATCTCATCACCAGGGAATCTAAAAGGGAAGAAAGTATAGGACTTTTTTGGGTCGCAGATGATCCTTATGGGGGTGATATCTAAAGAAATGCTGGCTGATAAGCTCCAGAGTTAAAAGGACATTTAGAAAAGATGGAAGTAGAGACAGGTAACCAACCAAGAATACAAAAAAAAAAAAAAATGTGTTCACAAAACCCCTAAATAAGCTAAGGCTTGCAATAAAATGGTAGGTACATCAGAAAGGGGTTTTATAAGTATGTTCAAAGTAGAAGAAGAAAGGCCACCCTACTTGGGAGAAAATATAATGTAACATTATATATTATATGTAGCATTAATAAATAAGAAGGGGAAAAATGGAAATGCTCAACACACTATCAAGAAGAATTATCCTTAGACTAGAATGGGAAAAGCATGATTTAAGAAGGCATTAAATTCCCAACCTTATGAGGAGATCATAAAACAATAAATTGAGTTGAGTTCTCCTGGACCCACTAAGAGATTTCTCCTATTATTCCTATTGTTGGTCATCTTTTAAGATATGGATAATGAGAAAAGCACTAGAAAACCACCACATTACCCCAGATTTCTATAGCATTGGGAGGAGAAATTAATTCTAGAAATAATGGACCAGCAAACTGAAAGTTAATGCCCAGTAAAATACTGAAATAGATGGAAAAAAATGGAAAGTTTAAATGTGATGCAGTGGAAAGAGTGATGAATTTGAAATGATGAAGTTGGAGTAATTAAATCTCAGTTCAAATCCTAACACAGTCATTTCTTACTACTTGTGTGACCTTGGGCCACTTAATTTCTCTAGGTCTCTGTTCTTTCATCAGTAAAATGAAAAGATGGATCTCTAATGAGAAGACTAAGACTTCTAAATTCCCTCTAGTCTCTGGATCTATGATGCTGTGAACACTTAGAAAAGAAAATATTGGTCACTAAGAACAAAATGAAACTTAGCTAATATCTTTTTGATAGAATTACTTGAGTAAAAGAAAAACTGTAGACCTGGTGCTCTCCTTCTCAAATGAGTGTTTATTTTACATTTCTACTACTGGATTTATTTCTCTCTATAAGTACTGACTAATCCAGTTAAATATTTATTTAAATAAAGGGATACATACACAAGTTCAAATCTCAGGTCTATGACTTACTACATGTATGACCTTGAGCACATGTCACTCAGGGGAATAATTCTTTGAACCTATATCCTCATCTCTAAAATGAGTGAATGGCACCAGATGGCCTCCAAGGTTCATTCTTCCAAAACTAAAATTCTATAAAAATAAAGATTTCTCTATAGGATTTGGATTTTTCACTCCTTAAAGAAAAATGAATCTTTCTTATAGATCACAATGTAACAGATGCAGACTAATTCTAGTCTTTAACAATCAAATGAACAAAGTATGTTAGAAAGATCACACAAAATCAGCCTTTTTTATTTCTTATATTATGCATTGGAGAACAGAGAAGCTTAATATTTTATATTACAGGATAAGTGAGACCTGCCATATCAATAAACAGGTTATAATAATAATAATGGCTATTATTATTATTACATAATATGCATAGCTCTGTAGAATACAACAATCCTGTTACACAAGAGTTATTATCCCTATTTTATGAACAGATAATTAAACGATCTGGTAGATTTGTATCTAGATCCTTCTAATTCCAAAATCAGCCACCATACCCCACCATCTTATGTTAATAAAGAAAGTCAGTATGCATAAAGGTCTGTGTTAGAATGAATCTGATTTTATGCTTACAGGTTCATTAAAAACATGAAAATGCTCTTTACATATCCTTTGTTCTTATAAATATATTTAACTTGTTTATATTTCTTTTACTTAGTTGAATCTGCTCAACTCAAGTAGAAATTAAATCAGCCTCAGAATTCAAAAATCAGAGGAGATTACCTGCTCCAGTTTATAACCTAACAGGAACCAATCAATCCCTTTTACAAAATCCTTAATCAGGGGTGGTCAGGATTGATCTCCAAGAAAAGAGAACCAGCTCCCTCCTGAGGCAAGTTCTAATTAGGAAGTTTGTCCTTACATCAAGTTTACAGCTTTTTACATCTTCCAATCTTTGTTACTATTTATGTCCACTTGAGTCAAAGGGAACATATTTAATCCCTTTTTTTTTTTTTTTTTTTTTTTTTTGCATGGCAGCTTTTCAAATACCTGAAGACAACTTCAGGTCTCCCCCTAAATCTTTTCCAGGATAAACATCCAAACGGGGCAATTAGGTGGAATCAAACCTAGAATCAGGAAAATTTGGATTCAGATCTAGCCTCAAATACTGAACTCTTGAACCAGGGCAAGTTAATTAATGTCTTTGCCTCAGTTTTCTCATTTGTAAAATGAAGAATCATAATAGCAACTACCTTGACCACAGAGCTAGTAATGATAATAATTATATGCTTATGATGTGCCAGGCACTATGCTAAACATGTTACCGTTATTCTCTCATGTAGTGCTCACAACAACTCTGGGAGGTAGTTGCTTTTATAATCATAATTCATTTTATTTCCCTTTTCTGGTCTTTGGTCTTTCTCACCACCCTGTTTGCTTGTCAATACTCTCTAGCTTGTTTGTATCTTCATAGTAAAAGTAAAAAGGTAGTTTTTAATCACAGAGGATCTTAAATCTCTTGAAGAGGTCATTTCATCATTATTAGCTCTATGATCCAGGGCAAATCAATTAACATTTGTTTGCCTCAGTTTCCTCATCTGTAAAATGTATTATCATTATGATAGCGACTATCTCCCAGGGTTGTTGTGAGTATCATATGAGAGAATAACAGCAAAATGCTTAGCATAGTGCCTGGCACATCACAAACATATAATTATTATTACTATTATTAATTTTCATTTTCTGATTCTTGGTCTTTCTTTTTATCCTGCTTGCTTGTAAATGCTCTTTAGCTAGTCTATATCTGCAGAGCACAAGTAATAAGTTAATTTTTAATCACAAAGGATCTTAAACCTCTTACAAGACATCATTTCATCATTCTATGTAAGACCACTCTGAAGTCAGCCCTTATTCTAGTTGTGCAGCTTGAGAAGCCAGAGCTGAGGACTACGTTACTCACCTCAGATTGCACAGGAAGTCAGCGAGACTGCTATAAACAGAAGCCAGAATTTCTGGCTCTCAGTCCTTGGCTTATCCATTAGTCACAAGGAAACCAAGTAGAAGCAAAACAGCACCCCAGCTCTTATGCATCTACCTACCACTCACCTAAGGATTTGTATATTTTGATTCTGTTTGATGTTGTCTGCTTCTACCATTAACTACTAAGTCATTTTCCCCTCTCTGGGTCTTCTCCTTTTGGTTAAGAGCTTCTTGTGTGGAATAATGGACAAAGAACTAGCCTCAGAGGTAGAAAGGGGTCTTTAAGTCCCCCTCTCTCCTTATCTGACATATACTAACCTCTCAGGGTTAGGGTTAGGGTTGGCATTCTGTGTTGGTAGATGGTCCAAAAACAAACACAAAACTTAGTCGTACTCATGAATTATATGTTTATTCTGACAAAACATATTTTCTAATACATTCATTTTTGGCATTTTCAGTCATGCACAATGTACCGGCCTAGAGCATACTTGTAGTAAAATTGAGCATCAGGGCCATCAGCCATACACCTAGCAGAAAAATGAATCTTCAGAGAGATCAATCTCATTTACTCTTTTGCAAATAATGAATCTCACACTAGCAGAAAACAATCCATACAATTAATTGATAAACTAATTCTCCACAAGGAAGCATTTAGCTGTTATTTCAGGATATTTACCTCTGGTTGTCCACCAGTTTTATTTAGTAGGGGGTTTTTTTTCCCCTCATTTAAGGGCATGAGCATTCTTTACATCTAAGTTTTCAAATGAATATATTCCATCAGCTTCACAGATGGAGGGCCAATAGTTTTTTGTTTGTTTGTTTGTTGTAGACTTGGGGGGGGGGGGTTACTTTACAAGTAAAATGCAGATGGTGGTTGTTTATTGCCTCCTGAATGTGACACTTGTGTTTTTTCTTTTTTAAAACAGCAAACATGCCAGAGTATTATCCTGACCAGTTGGAAGATGTTGTGGATTTTATTCACAACACAATCAAGAGACTGAAAAGGTCACCAGATAAACAAGCAGAATATTTTCCCCGGCGGGAGAGGAACAGACAAGCTGGAGCAGGCAATGCAGATAGAAAGAGGCAGAAGGGACAAAGGGGGAGGAACAGGGGCTGTGTCTTAACTGCTATACATTTAAATGTGACTGATTTGGGTTTGGGATATGAAACCAAAGAAGAATTGATTTTTCGATATTGCAGCGGATCTTGTGATGCAGCTGAGACCACATATGACAAAATATTAAAAAATTTAACCAAAAAGAAAAGGCTGATGAGTGACAAAGTTGGGCAGGCCTGTTGTCGGCCCACTGCTTTTGATGATGACTTGTCATTTTTAGATGATAACTTGGTTTACCACATACTGAAAAAACATTCCGCTAAAAGATGTGGATGTATCTGACTGTTTCCGGGAGACGGCTATGTATTGCATTCCTGCTACAGCATAAAGGAAGGGACCAAGGTTCCCAGGAAATGTTTGCCCAGAATGGAGAATGAGGACCAACAATGGAGATAAAGGAGGAGAAACAGGCAGAAGTCAGCCTTCATGGGAGCCTGGTGGAGGAGATCCAGCTACAGATGACTGGATAAGAGAGAGAGAACGGCCCTCTAGTTTCTACAGGAAAGCAACTTAAAGGCAAATCACAAGCTCAGGGCCAGTGTTCCTGGATGGATGTTGCCACTGTCATTTCAATTGGTACAATCCACCATCACCTATCATCAGCTCGGAATGTGCTGAAAGGACACAACCACTTAGTCTCCTGTGGTTTGTTTTCACATGTTTGGTTACACCAGGCAAACAATGCTGGTGTAAACTCACATGGCATTAAGAGTCATTACTGAAAGTCAGAAAGTTTTTTTGTGTTTTTTTTTTTTCTGTCACTCAGTTAGGGCATACCTGCCCCTCCTCCCATCTTTCCCTTCTCCCTTCCCCCCAAATATATATTATACATAAAACAAACACTAGAAACAGTCTTTTGACTTCAAAATTGAAGCCTAAGGTATACTTGGACAAGAACATAATGGTTGATTATTGATTTTTAACATAATGTGTTAAATGGGAAGAATTTGGACAGAAATTAATAGGCTGTATTCACTGACTAAAGAAAACCTGAAAATATTTTCTTTATATACTCTTGGAAACAGGAAAGGAGTTGTGGCTTTAAGCAGCATACATTTCTAGGAAAATGAGGGGGAAAACAAGCCCAGATGCACCTCGGTGTACAAGGAGACAAGCAGGTCTCTTTCAGTTTACAGCTGGACAAATGTCACATCATCACTACATTTATGCTTGGTCACCAGTGGCCAGATAGAGTACTTGATGCAATGCATCCATTTCAAATACAGAAATATATAGAAGAATATTTATTGAGATTTAAGTTATTATTATTTATTACAGTTCACTAATGAGTTTTTTCCCCTTATTTATTAAAATTTCTTTTCTAAAGGTGCCAAAGTATAATGTGCTTGCAAAATAAAAAGAAAGAAAAAGAATCAGATTGGGAACAAGGGTCCATGCTTTTAAAATGTTAACAGTTTTTGGATAACCAAAAAAAAAAAAAAAATCACTTACTTTACCTTTTTTCATAAAACTTCCTGGTTAAATTCTATAGATCCACCTGTTTGCCATTCAATTGTTTAAAAACAAGCAGAGAAGCATTGTTTCTGAGGGACCTCCATATCCCTTTTCTCAAATGATTTCCATAGATGAGTGAGCCGAGACCAATGGCACTTGGCTTTTTTTCTCTGTTGTTGCAACACTGAACAAATATGCCATAATTTTCACTCTATGTTGTACTTAAGTTGTTTTTTTTTCCTTCCATGTATATTTATCTATAATATGCATAAATATGTATAAAAGGTGTACTGCCTTTTAGTAGTTAGTCCTGGATTTTAATGTCGACTAAAAGGTAAACAGTTGCCAGAGTTTTGTTTAGATTCACTGAGTCATTCACATAAATCTTCCCCCACCCCCCAAAAAAACCCCACAAAATATATTTTACTTTAAAAAGGATATATTCTGAGCTGGGAGCCAGGTGCAGATTATTATGATCAAAACAGTTGCATTGATCATCTTCCAAGAGGCAGATTGTCCCATTTTCCCCTAAAAGCTTTTTGACTACAACCTTAGACCAGTAAGTAGTGACTTGTTCCTTTTATGTAAAATCCCTTCATAATAGCACAACTCTACTGAAGAGGTCAGAGGCTTCTGGTCTAGCCACAAAAACATGACTGGATTGAAGTTCCCTAAATAATTCTGGAGGATAGAGTAGAAGAAAGTATAGGGGTAGCTATCTTTGCCAGTGTCCCCTAAGGTGGGTTTTTCTGACAAGCTAATCAGGACTTGCATTTATAGAAGAAGAAAAAAACACTGGCCCTTATCTTGTGGCTTTTCTATTTTTTTTTTCAGGAGGGATTTCTTTTTTTAATAAAGAAAAAGCATCTAGCTATTAACTGAAATGGTTTGAAAAGTGTTGGGAATTTCAACTGGTTTCCAACCAACTAGCCATGTTCTTTTGTAAATCAACCAAATCAGCTACCTACACTAATCCCTGTGAGATCTGAATTTTCCTCTTTCCCTCCCCTGCTTTTCTCTCCCTGTACCTCCAGATTGGAAGCCAATTGGACAGGATGGTCCCATCTCTCCCAGCAGAAGGGGAAAGCCAAACTCTGTAGCTCTTAGAGGAAACAAATCTGTTTGTTAATTTACTGTAAGAATTCAGAAGTGTACCCCCAAAATTATCAACTTTGTTCAGATAATATTGACTGTGTGCAGATTAAATGGCTGATTATTTTTCAGATGCAGCCTAAATTAGCTTCCAGTATTAAAATCAAAGCCATTGTCTACCCTGGCTGCAACATTTCAGGGAGTGCTGTGGGCACATTCCCTGTGTCCCCTATACATCATAAGCAGGTTTGAACTTTTGCAGATCTAAATACAGCTAATCTACAAAAGGGTAAAGTTTGTGATTTTTCATCATTATCATCATCAATATTTTAATTATTAATCATTACCATCTAAAATAGGAGTGCACTTCTTTGGAAGCTCTGATTTCACCTCTGATCTATGTCTCAGTCATTTGTGTTATACAACCAAAGTTCTCTACAAACTTTATTTTTGTACAATATCATTTTGTAACTTTTTACAAATAAAAACTCATTTCTATCGTTCTCTGTACTTTGTACTTTCTCTAGCTGCTGCTTATGTGCTCTACCTCACTCCCCACATCAGATACAGTGTGCAATAAATGTTTAAATATCTTCACTGCTAGAAACAGGGCTTTTTGTATCTTCTGACTGCTTCTACCTTACCCTCAAAGAGATGATTATAAAGTAATTCAGTGGGTACAGCTAAGTGAAGAAGTAGGTAGACTGTGGAGGCTGGAGGACCTAAGTCCAAATATGATATCAGACACTAGTTATATGACTCTGGGAGAATCATTTAATCTCAATCACCTTAAAAAAAAAAAAAAAAAAAAAAAAAGGTAAAGTAATTCAATGATGCAAAAGGGCAGCAGTGGGGAAAGTTAGTCATATTTGGAAGAATAAACCACTGCCCTCTTCTTGAAAGAGTCTACAGCATCACTCATTCCATGCTACATGAAGGAAGAAGCATGAGATCTGGGGCTGTATCTATGATTCAAAGAAAGCACTCCAAAAATGAGATTTTTATCTGCAGTTTATAGGCTTAGAGAGTTATCTAAAGTACAGGTTAAGTGTATTGCCCAGAGTCCAAATGCTAATATGTGTCAAGGATAAGTCTTGAACCTAAGTTTTCCTGGCAAAAACTACCTCTCTCTGCTCTACATCATATGGTTCTTTCAACTCCCTGGGGTAAAATGAGGTCCCCTCCAATTCCAAATCTATGTTGCAGTGAATAGAACCACTAGGCTCACCTTCCCAAGTTCAAAGGTGACCTCAGATGCTAGGTGTGTGATCCTGGACAAACCATTTAAACCTGTTTGCTAGAGAAAGCAATGATGAATCATTCTGGTATCTTTGCCAAGAAAACCCAAAGTAGGATCACAAAGTCAGGAGGACTAAAAACAACAGATTAATTCACAGACAACCTCAATGATCCATTGTAAATTCACAGACAATTTCATTGATCCTTTCTCAGATACATATTGTTAAAAAGCAACAAAAATTTTTTGAAGTTGATATTCCCCTCAGAAGCCAGTTCCTAACCTGGGCTTTTTTATGGATAGGATTCTAAGCAGAGCTATGTTTCACTTAAGCTGCCCTCACCTTTCCTAAAATAAGTGATCTTTTGTTTAGAGCCTTCACACTTCAATTCTATTTGAAGAACAAGGCTATAAATAGGATTAGACAAGTCAGGGCTTTTTTCCCCATGGTGCCCACATCAGTTAGCAGGTAGAGATGTTGCAAAAAGCCATAGCAAATAAGTATATGTTCTACTTGTTGGAGAGATGGATGCTTATACTTCCCAATAGCTGAAAATTTTATAAATAGCCCAATTAGGGTCCTTTATCTAGTGTTTTATTATAGAGTTCAATAACATACAGTTGGGATTCATTTCATGACACACTCTGCTGGAGACTTGAGTCCAGCTGGTGTTTGGTTTGTAAATTCTTCCCCCTCCATCTGTCACCCCAATAAATCTACCCCCAGGACAAGAAGTCCAATCTAGGCCTCTATTGGAGAAAGTGAGGAGATAGTGAGTCAGAGCATTAATATGAACCTGTGAATTTACAGGCATAGGATGGGCTGCAAACGAACCTTGAAGCCAGACTCTTATCTAGCCACCTTCACTTTCTCTAAACTGAAATGCTAGAATGTGATGCATCTTCAGAGACAGGAAAAAAAGGAAAGGAGAAAAGTGATAGGGTACAGCTTCTAAAGGAAATATAGCAATAATTTGAAGGCCCCTGACCTTAGAGTGCTTCTGTTCTAACAATTTGGCAATGATTCTAAAGTCTTCTGGCTTTAGAACCAGTGATCCTGAGGCCTCCTGACTTAAGAGTGCTTCTGTTTTAATAATCTGTCCTTCAATGATTGTAAAAGTCTTCTGGCCCAGGAAAATAATATTTCTTCCCTTAGACTTTAGGGAAGATATATTAGTGATCCTGAGGTCCTCTGACCTTAAAGTGCTATTGTTCTAACAATCTGTCTGTCAATGTTTTAAAGTCTTCTGGACTTAGAATAGTCCTACCAACATTACTGACTGTCAAATAGATAGTCTGTTGGTCAATGATAACCAAATTCCTGAGACAATAGTGAATAGACCACCCCTCAAGCCTATCTGTAAACCATAAAATTAGCAAATAAGTAAAATAGCTCTGATCTAACTTTGTCCTATAAATCCTTCTGACATTTTCTGGTTATGGTATTCTGATTTGGACACCAGACTGTCCTTAGAGCCCAGAACATCTGAGTTCAAATCTTCCTTCTGACACTTATTGACCAAAATACTTCCTCTCTGGGCATTCAGGGCAATTCTCTAAAATCATAATTGGGAGAGCAGGTGTTGATCTGCATTGATAGAGGGTATTTTCTCTTTGAAGATTCCTTAAACCGATAGAATGATGTGTGAACTTAAAAAAAAAAATCAATCCTTGTTTATTCTCCTATACTTTCTATTTTAATAGAAAAGTAGCCATTTAAGAACAACTTCTAAGGCAGGGATTAAAGGGATGCATTTCTGTAGCCGTCTGAAGGATTTGTGAGGAGAGGTGTAATAAGCAGGAGGTGACTAAGAGCTGAAGGTATGTTTAGCCACAGGCTGAGGATGAGGGTCCTTAAGGGGAGTCACATATTTCTTAACTCCCTTTTTCCAAGGCTTTGCCTCCCTACAGTCAACATTTTAAAAGGTGATTATGTTCCAATGAATATAAAAGGCAAGAAAGAAAGAAGTCACAAAAGGACTTTTGTAGAGCAGTATCCCATGTCCACAGAGAGATAAATGCCCCTAACTTCTACTGGCAACTGGCTGGCAGAGTAGATAGAGTCAGAAAGACTTAAATTCAAATTCAGATTCTAGCTGTGTGACTAAGTCACTTAACTCTGTTTACCTCAGCTTCCTTTTCTATAAAATGAGATGGAAACGCTTTTTATTCTTCCCTGTCATCCTTATTCCAAATCCCTTGAGCCCAATTTTTTTCCCTGACTTACCCTGAAAAACTTGGGAAAAGGAAGGGTCTTACATTTAGTTCCTATTTAAGAAAATAGAATGATTGTCATGACTGATAAAGGGCAAACAACTCATGTTCAATAATGTTCCAAAGTGCATTCATTAATTTTAATAAAAGAGGGAAGGGAAAGCTGGGAAGTGAAGCATGAATCAGATGTCCTGGGAGAGCCCTCACTGGCATCTGTTTGTCTAACACTTACTAGAAGTCCGGGAAAGAGTGTGACTTAGGGAAAGTAACAAGCAGAGCTGGAAGGAAAGAGAGGTAGAAAGACTTCAAACTTCAGGAAATCAAAGGAAAGTCAGTAGAGCTAAATGATGGCAAACATGGATGAGGTTTTGAAACATTTGGAAAAGATTATGTTACTTAGGAATTTTTTTTTTCTGTTGAAAGTAGAGTTTTTAATCCATTAGATATTATGTTTCTATCTCAGAAGGACCTGAGTTCAAATCTGTCATCAGACATTAGCTCTATGACTCTGGGCAAGTCAATTAATCCCTGTCTGCCTCATTTTCCTTATCTATAAAATGGGAATATTAATAGCATCTATCTCCCAAGCTTATAGTAAAGTTCAAATAATAAAAGATGTGTAAGCAATAAGTACTATGCTGGCATATTGTAGGTGTTTAATAAATGTATCTTCTCTTCACTTCTTTCTCCTCTCTCTCTCCTCCCTACTTTTAACCACTTTCACAGGAGTTACAACATGATAGAACAACAAGGTTGCTTCCCTAATGCCTCTCCCTTGGGAGAGTTCTTTCTGAAGGAGTTACTTAAATGCCAAGTCAGCAATTAATTTTTTTATATCCTTTTACTCTAGCTTCAGGCAATCACTCATCACTCTAGGGACTTAACTTAATCTGTCCCCTTACAGCAAGATCCTATTTGAAGACCAAAAAGTCTAATGATTGAATTTTGGTAGGGGAGATTTGGGAATGGAGGGGGGAGAGTTAAAGAAAAGGTATAGGACCAATCTGCCTAAAGACAGCTTCTACTGAGTGTTGTTGTTTTTGTTGTTGTTGTTGTCATTTGTCCTTCCTCTAGAAGAGGACCATGATATCAGGGAGGTGATGCCATGACATGCAATCGAATTGGATTTATGTGAGGGAGGGCTGGGCAAGGTCACCAACCTCACTTTCCCCTCCAGAGTCATCTGGGTCCAGTGTCAAGACATAGATCAAGACAACTGACTAGTCTTGGTTTTATAGGGCAGTTCAGGCCAAACAGCTGCTGATTTTCTTATTTTGATCATTACTATTCCTCGAGGGATTTATCCATTGTCCATGAGTGATCAGACTGATCACATTTTCATTTTCTCCAGAGCATGGGTTACAGTTTTTTGGTTTATTTGTTTTCCCCTCACTCTGCCATAGTTTCAAGTCTCTGGATTCCTAGGGAGTTGATTTCATCATTGGCACAGATAATTTATCTATAATTTATAGTCTTAGAGAATCACCAAATATTTAGAGAATTTAAGTGACTACTCCATGATCACATAGCTAGCAAGTTTCAGAGATGGTATTTCAATTCTCAAACATAGTAAACAGATCAGTGGACTAGGAAACAAAAATATCTGAATTCAAATCCTAGCTGAGTAAGCCTTGAAACTTTTTCTCAATTCCTGAGGATGAGTTCTCTATCTTGGAATGATTTCCCTCCCTTAGGAATTCATCTTTGAAGTCAAAGTAATTGACAACTGAAAACCATGATATAATAAGTGTATTGTCAGGGAAAAAAAAAAGAAAAGAAACTTTTTCTCAGCCTGAATTTCTTCCTCTCCATGCAGATCAGTGACTCAAAGCTGAGGCAGAGAAAAAAAATATCGCTCAGGATCTAAACTAAATGAAAACAAGACCAACCTAATCAGTCACTGGCAATAGATAAGATGGAGATAAAAAATAGCACCTACTTCATAAGTTTGTTTCAGGGATCATAGGACAAATAACATATGTCAAGCACTTTACAAACCTTAGAATGCACTACAAATGCCAGCTAAGTCCAACACTCTATCCCTATGCCAGACAACCTCTCAATCTAATCATAAGAGGAAACTACTCATCTCTGTCCCTTGAATGGCCTTCCTGATGGGTAATTGGAGCCAGCAGTACTTGTAAATTTAGGGAGCTGGGCACCTAGTAGAAGGAAAATATGAAAAGTCTTACAGCTTTGGGCCACATACCCATATTGAACCTGAAGGAGCTAAAGGGAATAAGCACCTACTATGTACCAGGCACTATGCCAAGAACTTTACAAATATTATCTCATTTGATTCATAAAAGGGACTGCTGAGGGATAGGCATTTTAATCATTTAAGCAATTCAATTTTAACATTCCTTCAGGCTCTCAGATCCTATGCTGCTATCAACCTGACATCCAGCTGGGATTCAATTCATTCAATTCAATAAATATTTTTTATCACTGACAATAAGCAGAGTAGGCAGCAGGTTGAAGTCAGAAAGACTTAAGTTCAAATCAGCCAGTTATTAACTGTGTGATCCTAGGCAAGTCATTTAATCCTGTTTGCCTCAGTTTCCTCATCTGTACAATGAGCTAAAAAAAGGAAATGGCAAACCACTCCAATATTTTTGTCAAGAAAACCCCACATGGGAATCATGAAGTATCAGACATAACAGAAGTGACTGAATAGAGCAAGTAGAGTACTGTGCTGAGCCACAAGAGATAAGAGATATGGATCCTGCTTTCATGCTACTTCCATTTTAGTAGAGGGGATGATACATACACAGATAATTATAATCCAAAATGTTTCATGATAAGTCCATTAAAGAAGAAAAACTAATGGTTACATGAGGTCTTAACAGTGCAGGTTTCATAAAAGAGGAAGCTCCTAAGATGGACTTTTAAAATGAGCAAGAATGAATTCAACAAACCAAGATTGAGAAAGAAGATGTTCTTAGTACAGCTGATGGTCATAGCACAGGAAAGCTGGAATGAGGACTTTGTAGAGAGGTTGCCATTAAGATGCACAGAATGGCCTCATCAGGAAGACTTTATTTCCTCTTCCTTCCAATAAATTTATTTCCTCTTCCGACATTATAACAAGTCTGATATATTATACATCATCTGCTTAAGTTTTAGCAAGGAGCTTGGCCAAGTATTAATGGATCTCTGTAATTCTGGGTGGAGGGATCTAGAGGAATGCCTTCTGAATCTGTTCTTGTTTCTATTCTGTCATTTAATCAATCAGCTGTCATGTTGGCAGAGAGAGGGAGGCCCCTGTTCTTGAAATAAGTAATACCATTTTAGAATTAGCTGTCACAAGTATAAACTGGTGATCTTATCCAGCCCTGTACCCCAGTTCTTGTGCAAGGTCAGTCAAAATATAGAGATTTCTCTGTTTCAGGGTCTGAAGTTAATGACTTCAGAGTTCAGAACTAGATGTAATGTCTACACTCAGTGTAAATGTGGAGATAGAGTGAGAAGACAGGGTGAAAGAAGACCTAAAACCCTATGTCCAAAATGCAACAGAGGACTCCATTGGGCATCAGAGTGTAGACTAATTCAGGGAAATGGGATGAGGGGCCCAGGTCCAGGGCCCCAGGCAAAAAAGACTTGGGGCATGATGGCAGTTGATGTTACACCCAAAGAGCCTTTAGAAGGTCAGGACTCTGATTTGATCAACCAGCAGAAAAGCAATCACATGGCAGAAAGGGATTACCTGATCAGTCAGCCAAAAGGCAATCAGATTGCAAAAATGGATTATACTTGGGGAGAATTCAGGCCTTTTAAACCAATAGGGCTGTGTCCAGTGCAAACAACTCCAAAAAAGGATATATATCTCATTATCTCATTAGCACTTAGTAAGAACCTAACAGTAATGGACTAAAGTTAAGCTCATATAAAGAAAATGTTCCTAACAATTAAAGCTCTGAGATATAGTGCTAACAGCTAAACCAGGTAGGGTGAAAACAGAGAAAGAAAATTATAGACCAATGTCCCTAGTGAATATTGATGAAAAATCTTAACTAAAATGTTGAAATTAAATAAAATATTGAGATTAAATAAAAATGAGATTATGCTAGAGTATGGGACTCTGCCAAAAGGGAATACAGAGGCCACCTCGACCTTTGGTGCATAACAAGTTTTCTGCCACATTGCAAAGACAACTTTGTTGAGCAAGTAGCAATGATGTGCTACATGGGAAAAGGATTGGTCTGAGGGTCACGGTACAGTTGCTTGTAAGCAGAGATACCTTGATAGAGCCTCTCGCTTGTGAGTGGGCTGCTGATGTGGCTGGATTGGCTCTCCTCCCAATGGCAGATACCATGCATATGCAAAGCCCACAAGCTGCTTCTCTAAATGGTTATTGGGAATTGCCTATTCACTTATCACATGCTTGAAAAATATATATATCAACAAGTCTATACTTCATAATAAACTGGAGTTCTTTTCACACTCTACAAGTCTCCTTTCTCATTCACCTTGCCTCTGAGATCAAAGGGCTCTTATATTTTGAGCTCTCAATCAGAACAGCCACAACAAGACTACAGAAAGTCATCCCCATGATGATACTCTATGACCAAGTAGGACTTATACTAGCAATGCAGGGCTGGTTCAATATTAGGAAAACTATTAGCATAACCAACTATATCAATAACCAAAATAACAAAAATCATATGATTATCTCAATAAATGCAGAAAAAGCATTTGACAAAATCCAATACCCATTCCTATTTTAAAAGACTAGAGAATATAAGAATAAATGGATTTTTCTTTAAAATGATCAGTAGCATCTATTTAAAACCACCAGCAAGTATCATATGTAATAGGAACAAACTAGAACCATTCCAATAAGATCAGAAGTGAAATAAGGTTGTCCATTAACACCACTACTATTCAATACTGTATTAGAAATGTTAGCTTTGGCAATAAGAGAAGAAAAAGAGATTAAAGAATTGGAGTAGGGAATGAAGAAACCAAATTATCACTCTTTGCAAGATATGACAGTATACTTAGAGAACCCTAGAGAATCAATTTAAAAACTACTAGAAATAATACACAATTTTAGCAAAGTTGCAGGATACAAAATAAATCCACATAAATCATCAGCATTTTTCTATATTACCAACAAAGTCTAGCAGCAAAAGATACAAAAAGAAATTCCATTCAAAATAACTGTCAATAGTATAAAATATTTGTGAATCTATCTGCCAAGGAAAAGTCAGGAACCAAATAAACACAACTAGAAAACACTTTCCACACAAATAAAGTCAGATCTACTCAACTGGAAAAATATCAAGTGCTCATGGGTAGGCTGACCAAATATAATAAAAATGACAATACTACCTAAATTAATCTACTTATTTAGTACCATACCAATCAAACTCCCAAGAAATTATTTTATAGAGCTAAAAAAATAATAACACAGTTCATCTGGAAGAACAAAAAATCAAGAATTTCAAGGAAATTAATGAAAAAATAATGCAAATGGAGGTGGCCTCCCTGTGCTAGATCTAAAACTATATTATAAAACAGCAGTCATTAAAACTATTTGGTACTGGCTAAGAAATAGAGTAGTTAATCAGTGGAACAGGTTAGGATCACAGGACAATAGTCAATAACTATAGAAATCTAGTGTTTGACAAACCCAAAGACCCCAACTTTGGGGATAAGAACTCACTATCTGACAAAACTGATGGGAAAATTGGAAAATAGTAGAGAAGAAACTAGGCATTGACCCGTACCTAACACCACATATCAAAATAAGGTCAAAATGGGTTCCTGATTTACATATAAAGAATGATATAAGCAAATTAGAAGAGCATAGGATAGCTTATCACTTAGATCTGTGGAGAAGGAAGGAATTTGTGCCCAAGGAAGAATAGGAATTCATCATTGAACACCAAATAGATAATTTTGATTATATTGAGTTAAAAAGGTTTTGTACAAACAAAACTAAAGCAGACAAGATTAGAATGGAAGCAATAAACTGGGAAAACATTTTTACATTCAAAGGTTCTGATAAAGACCTCATTTCTAAAATATATAGAGAATTGACTCAAATTTATAAGAATTCAAGCCATTTTCTAATTGATAAATGGTCAAAAGATATGAACAATTTTTCAGATGAAGAAATTAAAACCACAATTTCTAACCATATGAAAAAGTGCTCTAAATCACTATTGATCAGAGAAATACAAATTAAGACAACTCTGAGATACCACTACACACCTGTCAGATTGGCTAAGATGACGTAAGATGACAGGGAAAGATAATGACGAATGTTAGAGGGGATGTAGGAAAACTGGGACACTATACTGTTGTTGGAATTGTGAATACATCCAGCCATTCTGGAGAGCAATTTGGAACTATGCTCAAAAGGTTATCAAACTGTGCATTCCCTTTGATCCAACAGTGTTACTATTTGGGCCTATATCCCAGAGATTTTAAAGGAAGGAAAGGGACCCACATATGCAAAAAATGTTTGTGGCAACCCCTTTTATAGTGGCAAGAAACTAGAAACTGAGTGGATGCCCATCAGTTGGAGAATGGCTGAATAAGTTATGGTATAATGAATGTTATAGAATATTATAGTTCTATAAGAAATGACCACCAGGATGATTTCAGAAAGGCCTAGAGAGATTTACATGAATTGATGCTGAGTGAAATGAGCAGAACCAGGAGATCGTTGTACTTGGCAACATCAATATTATAAGACCATCAATTCTGATGAACATGACTCTTTCCAACAATGAGATGCTTCAGACCAGTTCCAATGATCTTATGATGAAGAGAGCCATCTACACCCAGAAAGAGGACTGTAGGAACTAAATGTGGATTACAACATAGCATTCTCCCTCTTTTTGGTATTGTTCACTTGCATTCTGTTTTCTTACTCATTTTCTTTCCTTTATGATCTGATTTTTCTTGTGCAGAAAGAGAGTTATATAACTATGTTTACACATAAAAAGATAATTAAAGCTCTGCAAAAATGGTCTACCTTAATAAAAAGTGGGTTTTCCCATAACCGGAGGTCTTCAGGAAGATGCTTTGTTATAGAAGTTCCTGTCCAGGTAAAGGTACTAGTAAAAATTTAATGAATTAAAAAACACCACCAAACATTTGAAGCCCTTTCCAACTCTAAGATTCTATGATTTTACTAGGACAACAGTTTCTGCAAGCATAATACATCTGACATATAGTGAGAGCTATAAAGGCCGTAGAGTGCTTGAGGTTTTATCCCCGGTAACAACATCTTGAAGTGGGTGGCGCATACTTCTCCTCCACAGTGGCCCACAACTCTGGCATGCCACTGACACTTATTTGACCACCCTACTCTCTCACTCAGATCCAGGTTACTACACCTGAAAGTTTCCTTTGCTTTTCAACATGCTGCTTTCCTAATACCCATCTTCTTCTTGCCAAGTCAGTTCAACTGCATATGATTGGGGAAGACATCTCAATTCACATTGCCAGATCTAAAGACCACTCACACTTTATGGACACCCAAGATCAGCAGTGATGGTGATATAAACTGAGATCTATTGGAAGGAAGGGTTGGAAAGGTCCTGATATGAACTGTGTCCCCTTTAATCTATGGGAGAAGGGTGATTCAGGATCTCAAACTCTCCTGGCCTCTGGGAGGAGCTACACCCATTCATGATAAGTAATCTCATTCAATTGGAGATCTTGGCCAGGGGCATAATCACTGCCCTCAATTGAATTGGAAAATTAGCCCTTAATTTCCTCAGCCTCAAATCTCAGAAGGCTAATAAAAGGCAACCGACCCTGAATCTTTGCTATTTGTCCTTCTGGATTTAGCCACTGGAACTCAGATCCGGAAGTACCAGAGAAGCGGAACCTTTGAACTAGGGACCGCAGTTTCTGGCAGACACTTCCAGTTTGAGCACAGGGGCTTTTCACATCACCTGCTGCAGACATCCACGCCCCACCGGGACGCATAGGCTGGGCTTTGTGCCATCTTTACTGTTCAATCTCAACCTCAGGGAAGCCACTAAAACACAGCGCCCTCAGGGCACAGCAGTGCTGATCACCTCTGAGGCACTTCCAGGGAGGGGGTGGGGAACTCTCTCCCAGAGCTCTATCTTAGCTCAGGCGCAGGAGCCGCTGCATCCATCCGGTCTGGGAGGAAGCTGGTAAAGAAGTAAATAATTTCCTACCCCAGGGACAGACCCCAAAAGATTTTTAAAATATGAACAAAAAAGCCAGAAAAACCATAGATTCCTTCTACACAGAGAAAGAGCGGGTATCCAACCCCGAGGAAGTTAACAGCAGAGAGTCAGCAGATAACAACCTAAAGGGGAAGGATTCCTGCCCCCCATCACATAACTCTCTCCCAGAAGAGACTCTTAAAAATTTGAGGGAGTTTGAAGAAAAATGGGGAAAGGAAAGGGAAGCTATGATAGAGAATAACAACGTCCTGAAATTGGAGTTGGAAAAAATAAGGAATTCACAGGAGATGCAGGGAAACAAAATTTATGAATTAGAAAAGGTTAAAAAAACACAGGAAAGTAGGATTTCTGAATTGGAAAAGATAAAAAAGTCTCAAGAAAATAGAATTTCTGAATTGGAAAAAGAAAATAATTCTCAAAAAAAAAATTAGGGAAATGGAAAAAAATTCAATAGAGCAAAATAATTCATTTAAAAACGAAATTGGGCATTTACAAAAAGAACTAAAAACTGTGAAAGAAGAAAATAACTCCTTAAAAGTCAGGATGGAACAAATAGAAATGAATGATTCACAGAGAACCCAAGAATCAGTCAAACAAAACAAAAAAAAATGAGAAGCTGGAGAACAACGTCAAATACTTACTGGGAAAATCTATAGACCTGGAAAATAGATCTAGGAGAGATAATCTGCGTATTATTGGACTTTCCGAAAACTATGACCAAAAAAAGAGCCTAGATTCTATTTTACAGGAAATTTTCAAAGAGAACTGTCCAGAGATAATAGAAACAGAAGGGAAAGTAGATGTGGAAAGAATTCATCGAACTCCTTCTGAAATAGACCCTAAAAAAAGAACACCACGGAATATTGTGGCTAAGCTGCAGAATTACCACACAAAGGAGAAAATCCTGCAAGCAGCTAGAAAAAAACAATTTAAATACCAAGGTGCCACAATAAGGGTCACTCAAGATCTGGCTGCCTCCACATTAAAAGATAGAAGGGCCTGGAACCTGATATTCCGTAAGGCAAAACATCAAGGACTGCAACCAAGAATGAACTACCCAGCTAAGTTTAGCATCTTTTTCCATGGAAGAAGATGGTCATTCAATGAAACAGAGGAATTCTATATGTTTCTAAGAAAAAAACCAGACTTAAACAAAAAATTTGATCTACATCCACAAGACTGAAGAGAAACAGAAAAAGGTACACAGAACCCTTGAGAACTGTAACTCTGTTGTGGGTATATAAAAAGTACTCAAGGATGGATTTAGCCACTGATGAAGATATTTTCTTCTCAGTGTAAACCATCTTTGCAAAATTATCCTAACAGGATTCTTTGCCCACTAAGAAAGCTGCCTTCTTAGCAATCTGTTTTCTTAGTGTAAATAAATCCCATTCTTTGCCATAAGCCTCGTGCCTGTATTTATTGGCATATGTGAATTCTTTCACAAAACCTGCCCAACCTGCCAAGGGGATCCCATTGCATTTAGGGGATCTCTTGCCCTCAATTCTAGAACCTCATCAATGGTAGCTCATTCTCACCTCCCCAGCAGTAGCTCTCTCTTCCATCCCCACCCTGACCTCCATCTCCACTCTCAAGTCAACTGAATTTTCTCCATGAACGAGATGAGGTGAGATTTCTCAAGACAGTTGTGAAAATCAAGTAAGGTTTCCTATATTTCAGAGTTGGAGTAGGCCTGAAGGTCCTTGAGCATTAACTCAAAGGCATACCTAAGTCCCCTTCCTGCTATCCTCCCATGACATCATTTTCTCCCTACTTCAAAGAAATATGGGCAACTATATACTTATTGGCCAAGTTCAATTTCCTGAGTAGTTTCCAAGTTTAGAATGTAAGACCCTCAGCCAATGAGGATGATGGTCAGTGGTGGGAGGGGTATTTGCTGCTAGGGACTATTTAAAGTGTAAAACCTGTCCCAAAAGGTGCCTCCTCCTTTCAATTGCTTGCTGGATGGGAGGGATGCTTCTCTCGAGAACGTATAATAAACTTTTGTTTTGTTCCTAGAGATCTCTCCAGCTTTTTATTAAATGGTGACTGAGTGGCGTGAACTCTGAAATTGTGTCCCCTTTAATCTGTAAAATAATCACTCTAAAACTGTGTCTGCTTTGATCTGTAAAAGAAGGGAGATTGGGGTCTCAAACTCCAGAGAGTCTGGGAGGGGGCATACTTTCCAGACAGGCCTTTTCTAAGGCAAATCACCCCCACACACACATTGAACTTTTGGAGTAGCCAGATCCCCATTCAGGAAATTACAAATCCTGGAAAAAGCCTTCAAAGTGATTTCATTCACTTGGGAAATCTTGGTCTGATAATCAGCTCAAATTGCCCTCAGCCCCCAAGATCTGCTCCTAAAATAGGTTTCTGTTAACACATTCTTTGCAAATCTCCTCATTAAGAGATTTGTCTACTAAGAAAGAACTTCTTAGTGAAAAATAAAACTTCCTTTTTTGCTACTAAGATTTCAGGTTCCTGAATTCTTTCATGTTGGACCTATGCTGAGACCATAGAGGATTCTCACATCAATTCTCTACCACTAGAACCACTCACCATTCTGAGCCACACATCCAGGTGCTGGAATTCCTAGTTATAATTCTTCATCCTGTTATTTTTATTTTGATCAAGTACTTCCCTTAGACTCTTTCTCATCCCTTCTGAGCTCAAAACTCTTTTTTTTTTTTTTTTTTTAGAATTTTTTTTCACAGTATATATGCATGAGTAATTTTTTTTAATAATATTATCCCTTGTATTCATTTTTCCAAATTATCCCCCCCTCCCTCCACTCCCTTCCCCCATGACAGGTAATCCCATACATTTTACATGTGTTACAATAAAATCTAGATACAATATATGTGTGTAAATGCCATTTTCTTGTTGCACATTAAGTATTAGATTCTGAAGGTATAAGTAACCTGGGTAGATAGACAGTAGTGCTAACAATTTACATTCACTTCCCAGTGTTCCTTCTCTGGGTGTAGTTATTTCTGTCCATCATTGATCAACTGGAAGTGAGTTGGATCTTCTTTATGTTGAAGATATCCACTTCCATCAGAATACATCCTCATACAGCATTGAAATGTACAGCGATCTTCTGGTTCTATTCATTTCACTCAGCATCAGTTGATGTAAGTCTCTCCAAGCCTTTCTGTATTCCTCCTGCTGGTCATTTCTTACAGAGCAATAATATTCCATAACCTTCATATACCATAATTTACCCAACCATTCTCCAATTGATGGACATCCATTCAACTTCCAGTTTCTAGCCACTACAAAAAGAGCTGCCACAAACATTTTGGTACATACAGGTCCCTTTCCCTTCTTTAGTATTTCTTTGGGATATAAGCCCAATAGCAGCAATGCTGGATCAAAGGGTATGCACAGTTTGATAACTTTTGGGGCATAGTTCCAGATTGCTCTCCAGAATGGCTGGATTCTTTCACAACTCCACCAACAATGTATCAGTGTCCCAGTTTTCCCACATCCCCTCCAACATTCATTCTGAGCTCAAAACTCTTAATCATTTAAATAAAATCTATCTCAGTGTCCAAGCCATTTATCAAAACTAGTCAGACACAATACAGGTAAAGATACAGGAATTAAGAAAAAGCAATGAAAGACCAGGGTGAAGTGGGGTGTGGGATATGTTCACTACCTCTTTCTTTCCTTCTCTTAGTCTTTCTTTTTATTTGCTAATTTCCCAAAGAGAGGTTCTATAGATTAGCACAGTTTTCTCTCCAAGCTTCATAGACTAGAAATATGATTTTTAACAATGTATTTAGTAATATGTTTTGGCAAATATCATGACAATAACATTTGGAGGTCCACTGGAGATTATAATAATGAAATTTTGTCTTCATGGTGTCAATTTTCTGCAGGGGGTGAATTAACTAACAAGCATAGGTAGAGCATTTGTTTTTGTTTTTTAACCAAGTCCACATCTGTTGGGTTCTAATTTAATTTGGGTTTCCTATCATCAGTTCTGTCAAAACATCATTCCGTAAAAATAGCTCTATTCTCAGAATTAAATTTACAGAAAGAAGTCAAATAATGGCAAGCATTCTTCCCCAATTCATGCATCTGAAAGTGGGACAGTTTCTCATTTTTTCACCATCAGTATCCCCAACCCCTTGGCCCTGTTTTAAACATCTCCAATCATAGCCTTAGGGGAAGGGAAGACAAAATGGGAAAAGCTGAGGCTGAGATTCAGCTTGTAGTAGAAAGCAAGAGACCCACCCAGAATAAGGTAGTCAGGTCATTTTCCATTACATGGTCTCAATTTCCAATTCAATTTTCCATCCTGTCAGATCTCTTTGTTTTCTGCCCTTGACCAAGCCACACAAAGAGAAAAATCAAATGAAGATCAGAAGGAAATAGGACAAATGGTGACTGTTTTATTCTGATGGTCTGCCCTGGGGGTCATGACTATCCCTACCATTAACTGTTATTATGTGCTCCCAAGACTCGGTGGAACCAGCTCCTTTCCACCATACACAGTATCCTGTCTTGATCATTCCCTGTTACTGGAGCTTTTCCTGACAATTGCTTTCACTCCAAATTCTTTTTTCTTGAAGGTCATCAGGCTAAACACTCCATTTTTTTTTTTCTGTGAAAGAATTGCACACAATATGAGGCGTACATTGGACCACAGCCACAATTAAACAAACAAAAAAATCCATCTAAAAATATTAATCTCCTTGAAAGCTTCTCCCCTTCAGGGCTCACTGTTGACAGAAAGTTTTGTTCATTCATTATTCTGGCTGGAATGCCATCAACAGGATGCTGATCTGAGATTCCTGAAGCACATGGACCAAATCTATCCCCGGGTTCTGTCTTTTCTTTAGAGGAGCTAGGAAGACATCTTTTTGCTTATCTTTTACTGCTCTTCATTAAGGAAAGTTACCTATAAAGATGTGATATTACGATTGACAAAGAAAAGGGGAAAGGAACTATTTACACAAGAATATTTATATTTGCATTTTATTCATATTCAGCAGTTCTTTTATGGTGGCAAAGAATTGGAAATCAAGGGGATGCCCATCATTTGGATAATGGGTAAACAAGTTGTAATATATGCTTATCCTGGAATACTACGATGCAAATTATGCAAAATAAATAATATGCAATATGCAAAAACAAATGATGAGCAGGATGTTCTTTGGAAAAACCTGGGAAGATTTATATGAAAGGATGCAAAGTGAAGTTAGCAGAACCAGGCAAACATTGTACACAGTAACAGAAATTGTACCATGATCAATTATGAAAGATTATGAAAAGTCACTCTGGTCAAAACAGTAATCCTAATACTATTCCAAAGAACCCAATGTTATGCCACAGTTTTCTTTTATTATCCTGACTCAGTTTCCCTAATTGTTCTGCTTCAGTTTATAATTGTTCTGCTCAGTCCTGTAAAACCACCCCTCCCTTTTAATCAGAATATTTGATAAGGATAAAAGATCTTATATTTTAGAATATATATATATATATATATATATATCAGAATGCCTCTCCCTATCCCAAGCTATTAGAATATCAAATACTTTCTTATCAAGATGCCTTGACCCTCAAGGGACAATCGAGCACTTGAGGCTAATTACCAATTGAACAATACTCTATAAGATTATGCTTGGAAAATGGCCCTTCCCTCTATCCGGTGCTGGCCCAATCCTTTGGTGTATACAGAGAATTGTGGGAGGGACTAGGAGGTGCAGGGAGACTAGCCCAGGGTCACTTCTGGGAGAAAGTCGAGATGGTGAGGTCGCAGAGATACTACGTGACCCTTCTCTTCACTTCTACTACTAAAGACCAAGAATAAAGGTTTGAGCAAATAGGCATTGGGAGGAGAGAGATAGAGATGGGACAGGAAGAGATGATATGAGAGAAGGAGAAAGAGAGAGGAAAATGGCTTTTGAGAAATAAGGAACAAAAAGGCACAAACCCTAGTGAATTTGCCATTTGTCATGGGAAAGAAAATACCCCATGAGGTTGGGGGCCTGTCTTTAGCTGGCAGATTGGATCCTGGGGGAAATGACACCCTAAAAGGTTAGCTGTGAGAAGTTGGGGTCGGGTTTTTTGTTTGTTTGTTTGTTTTTTAATAAACTGCAGCTCCTTGGTGGTTTAAATATTAATTGCTTCTACTGTTTAATTGATATTTATAAGAATCTTTCGGATTCTTTTATGTAGAATTGGGTATTCTGTATAAGTTTTAATTGATTGTATCCTGAGGTTATACCCATCATTTAAAGGGCTTCTGAAAATAATAGTTTTTTCTTGTCCTTTTGAAAATGTTTCTGTTAAATATGAAAGATAACTTGTGAAATTACTGAAATAAATTTATTAATGTTATCAATATGAGGATTTGGTATTTCTAAAAGTTTAATAGTTTTAAGAATCTCTTGGATTCTTTTATGTGGTATTAGGATATTCTGTATAGGATATTCTATCTAAGTTTTAATTGATTGTATTGGGTCATCCTGAGGTCATTTAAAGAGCCTCTGAAAATAATTTTTTTGTCCTTTTTGAAAATGTTTCTGTTATGGACAATATGAAATTTGGAATATTTGTCTATGTATTGGGTATTTTAAAACGAAATGATTTGTATGTATAATGTTCACTTATAAAAGTGTCTACTTAGATATGAAAGAAATGAACTTACTGAGAAATTCTTACTGTTATAAATATAAGGTTATGGTAACTATCTGTTCAGGATTTGTCTGAAACTTTAGTTAATGGGATTTGTTATTAGAAGTAAAATTCCTTGGGCTTATAGTTAATGCTATTTGGGAATTTTAAAGCTCCACTCTCTGACAGTTAGTGGGACAATTATCTGGAGTAAACTGAGTTAAAGTGCTTATATTTCCTGTATGAGCCTAGGGATCAGTTTCAATTGCTTATGTTATGTTATAGTTATGTTCCTGCATTTTTCCTCCTGTAGCTGATTTCTACAATCAGAGCAATGATCAATAAGAAACTGTTAATGCAATTCAATTATGTCATACCTTGCTATTTCCAATCTGGTTATATATAATCATTATATCCTAAATACTTGGCAAATGAGTATTTACCCTGGTCATCCATATTTATGTCTGTGGATATTCAAGTTTTTAAAGCTTTCTAAATAATGAGGGGACAGTTAGCACAGTAAGACCTAACTGCTATTTATTTTGGGGGACTATAGCTGATAGCTGTTTGCTTGTCCTGTGAAGAAAACTTATTAAGCTGCTGGCCAATTCATACTGGCCTCTTCACATTTTGTATCAGTCTGTTCTAACCTTTATTTGTTAGATTTGTGTTTTTTGTTCTAGATTTTGGTCAAATTTCAGGTGACTTGCTTCTGGGACCTAGATCAGCTTTGATTGTCAGCACGCCAGCCATACCACACATAGCCCCTGCACGGACTGAGAGTCTCCTGACAGTGCCTAGCTTGAAGCAGTTTTTTTTTTCCCACAGTATATATGCATAATTTTTTTTATAATATTATCCCTTGTATTCATTTTTCCAAATTATCCCCCCCTTTCCTCCATTCCCTCCCCCCGATGACAGGCAATCCCATACATTTTACATGTGTTACAGTAAAACCTAGACACAATATATGTGTAAATACAATTTTCTTGTTGCACATTAAGTAATAGATTTCGAAGGTATAAGTAACCTGGGTAGATAGACAGTAGTGCTAACAATTTACATTCACTTCCCAGTGTTCCTTCTCTGGGTGTAATTATTTCTGTCCATCATTGATCAATTGGAAGTGAGTTGGATCTTCTTTATGTTGAAGATATCCACTTCCATCAGAATACATCTTCATACAGCATTGAAGTGTACAGCGATCTTCTGGTTCTATTCATTTCACTCAGCATCAGTTGATGTAAGTCTCTCCAAGCCTCTCTGTATTCCTCCTGCTGGTCATTTCTTACAGAGCAATAATATTCCATAACCTTCATATACCATAATTTACCCAACCATTCTCCAATTGATGGACATCCATTCAACTTCCAGTTTCTAGCTACAACAAAAAGAGCTGCCACAAACATTTTGGCACATATAGGTCCCTTTCCCTTCTTTAGTATTTCTTTGGGATATAATCCCAATAACAGCAATGCTGGATCAAAGAGTATGCACAGTTTGATAACTTTTTGGGCATGGTTCCAAATTGCTCTCCAGAATGGTTGGATTCTTTCACAACTCCACCAACAATGCATCAGTGTCAGTTTTCCCACATCCCCTCCAACATTCATCATTATTTGTTCCTGTCATCTTAGCCAATCTGACAGGTGTGTAGTGGTATCTCAGAGTGGTCTTAATTTGCATTCTCTGATCAGTAGTGATTTGGAACACTCTTTCATATGAGTGGATATAGTTTCAATTTTATCATCTGAGAATTGTCTGTTCATATCCTTTGACCATTTATCCATTGGAGAATGGTTTGATTTCTTATATATTAGGGTCAGTTCTCTATATATTTTGAAAATGAGACCTTTGTCAGAACCTTTAACTTTAAAAATATTTTCCCAATTTGTTACTTCCCTTCTAATCTTGTTTGCATTAGTATTATTTGTACGGAAACTTTTTAATTTGATGTAATCAAAATCTTCTATTTTGTGATCAATAATGATCTCTGGTTCTCCTCTGGTCATAAATTCCTTCCTCCTCCACAGGTCTGAGAGGTAGACTATTTTCTGTTTCTCCAATCTATTTATTATCTCATTCTTTATGCCTAAATCATGGACCCATTTTGATCTTATCTTGGTATATGGTGTTAAGTGTGGATCCATATCTAATTTCTGCCATACTAATTTCCAGTTTTCCCAAGTTTTTTCCAAAAATGAATTTTTGTCCCTAATGTTGGTATCTTTGGGTTTGTCAAAGATTAGATTACTATAGATGTACCCTTTTTTGTCCTTTGTATCTTATCTGTTCCACTGATCTACCGGTCTATTTCTTAGCCAATACCAAATGGTTTTGGTGACTGCTGCTATATAATATAGCTTTAGATCAGGTACACTTAGACCACCTTCCTCTGACTTTTTTTTCATTAGTTCCCTTGCAATTCTCGACCTTTTATTCTTCCATATGAATTTTGTTGTTATTTTTTCTAGGTCATTGAAATAGTTTCTTGGGAGTCTGATTGGTTATAGCATTAAATAAATAGCTTAGTTTGGGGAGTATTGTCATCTTTATTATATTCGCTCGGCCTATCCAAGAGCACTGAATGTTTTTCCAATTATTTAAATCTGACTTTATTTTTGTGGCAAGTGTTTTGTAATTTTGCTCATATAATTCCTGACTTTTCTTTGGTAGATGGATTCCCAAATACTTTATACTCTCAACATTTGTTTGGAATGGAATTTCTCTTTGTATCTCTTGCTGTTGCATTTTGTTGGTGATATATAAAAATGCTGAAGATTTATGTGGATTTATTTTGTATCCTGCCACATTGCTGAAGCAGTTTTTCAATAAGGCTTCCTCCCTTACCCCTGATGGCTGATATGGGGGAATTTAGGAACCCTGATTGGGTGATCTATTACTGTGTGTTTAAGATTTGGGATGGATTTGTTAAAACTGTGTAACTATTGCTGTATGTTTGAGAGATTTTTAGGAAACTTACTGTACTAGTCTGTTATGTATAGGAATTTTGATTCACTTTTGGGATTTATATGTGGAATAGTTAGGATAATTCCTTTCCATGAGAAAAAAAAGGGAGGAAGAAACTGGTTAGGAAATTGGGGAAACTTTTATTTTTCTTAGCACTTCTGCTCCACTCCCTTTCTCATTGATTTGGAAATCCTTTAAATAGTCCTTTTTGTTTTTACTCCTTGCTTAAAATTTACTGGACTATGATTTGCTGGTTATGTTTTAACTTTGAAATCCCTTATTCTGCTGGAATTTCCCTGCCAGACTCAGTTTTGGAGGTTATTTTTTAGAAACAACCAGAAATCAGACACTTGTCTTGGGACTGGCAGTCTCTCCCATCTGTTTCTCCACTCCTGTTACCCCAGTTCCTTAATTAGTATTTCAACATTCTCAACAGACCTTGCAGTTTTGTATCAGGACATTAATAGTTCGGGGTTGCCTGCCTTGGTCCAACTGCATAATTTGCTCAGAAATCTGGATCCTAGTAGCAGCTCTTGTTCTATTGAGAGGGAGCAGGTGATGCTACTCCAGACCCCACTTTTCCTCCCGCTTTGGAGTCCCTGACGGACTGGGGGTGCCCCTCTTAGGATGGGCAGCATGACTGTCTTAAGCACTGCTACTCCCTATATAAGCAGAGGCTGAGTTAAATGCATAAATAACCACAGACCTAACTCACAGTTAACTGTCCATCTCAAACTGGATTCTCTGGCCGAGATGCTTCCCAGCTGCAGAGAACCTGCTATTTCTGCAACAGGGAGGCCTATGTGCCTCCCTAAATGAGGAATGCTGTTTTTATGCTAATAACTCTGGGTTTATCAGGAAGAGACTGGTCCTTGCCCTAAATTCCTGCATTTTTCTATTTTTATTTTGTTGGGGGTTTTTTGCCTTATATAGGGTTAGTCAAAATTATGGTGCTAAGACCCTCTAGAGGAAGGTAATTCAATTATTTGAATATTCAGAAGAGAGAGAGTGTAGAATGTTATGCCACAGTTCTCTTTTATTGTCCTGACTCAATTTCCCTGATTATCCTAAGTCAGTTTCCCTAAATTGTCCTGACTCAGTTTCCCTAATTGTTCTGCTTCAGTTTATAATTGTTCTGCTCAATCCTGCAAAATCACCCCTCCCTTTTAATCAGAATATTTGATAAGGATAAAAGATCTTATATTTTAGAACTGGGGTTCTCAAACTACAGCCCGCGGGCCAAATGCGGCCCTCTAAGGACATTTATGTGCCCCCTCCCCCTTATGGCAAATGGTCTGAGGGGCGGAGACAGTGTAAGTTTTTGTTTTTACTATAATCCGGCCCTCCAACAGTCTGAGGGACAGTGAACTGGCCCCCTATTTAAAAAGTTTGAGGACCACTGTTTTAGACTATCAGAATGCCTCTCCCCATCCCAAGCTATTAGAATATCAGATACTGTCTTATCAAGATGCCTCCCCCCATATCCAGGGTGTCTCCCCCATCTTTGATGGCTCACTCCAGTCAGAGTCCTGTTCCCACTTTCAGCACCCTGACTCCACCCCTGCCTCGATCTATGCCTTGTGTCTGAGCCATGTGTATATATGTCATTGAGAACTCAGATTGTTGGCTGTATTCTTGGAGATGACAGTCTCATTCAGCTCTAGGACCAAACCATGGATCCATTTGGTGCCAGTAAATCTCTTCCTTTCAAATAAATTATTAAATACTCTCTAATTTCTATCTTGTCTCAGTTTCTCCAGCATTATACCAAGATGAAAAATGCTCTCAGAGAGAGAATTGATAAACTCTGAGTAGAAATTGAAGCATACGTTTAAAAAAAAATACTTTATTTCTTGGATTTTTTTGGCTGTGAGCCTTTTTTTGGTAATATAGACAATACAGAAATGTTTTTCATGACTTCATATGGATAATCAATATCAAATTGGTTGCCTTATGAAAGATGGGGAGAGACAAGAGGGAGGAAGAGAATTTGCAACTCAACATTTTTTAAATGAATGTCAAAATATCTTTTACATATAATTGGGGAATATTTAACAAAATACATTTTTTAAAGTCCTAAGGACAGATAAACCAAGCTGTTTTTGAGGTTATCAATAATAATACTCCAACCAGAGCTTTTCTTGGCTTATTTCTGAGGTATTCAGGTCACCTTACCTACTATTGATCAAGGCTAGTCAATAAACATTGAGTACAAAATGTTGTGTTTTGTGTACAAAATAGAGAAAAGGATAAATACAAGTTAATATGAAAAGAAGTAAGTCCATAAAGGGGACTCAAATCCAAGTCAAACAAACAAAAATTCATCTTTAGGCAAATCCCAAGGGCCTATGTATCTTGTGAAAAGTGCAAGTTCTATATATCAGTCTGCTGGTTTTCTATCTCTTTGCTGCTAAAAGTTGTGGGCAGAACATGAAAGTTCTTATCTTTTCTGTCCTCATTTCTTTCTTCCTTCTTTTCCTTTCACATAGCCTCCTCTCTGTTCTTACCTCTTTGTTATTTATTCTGGTTTTTGTTTTGTTTTTGCAAGGCAAATGAGATTAAATGATTTGTCCAGGGTCACAAAGCTAGGAAGTGTTAAGTGTCTGAGGCCAGTGTTCTATCCACAGCACATCTAGCTGCCCCCTCTTTGTTATTTAGTGTGTTATCCCAGGTATCTTGAGCCCACACTGTTCTGGGAAAAGTAGTATTTGTTTTCCTTCAATGAATAAGATATCACCTCTATGAGGGTGAAGGGAAGGAAGAGGAGTAAAAACTGACAAATATTCCTCTTACGTATTTCTCTCCTACTTCACACTAGAAGTTATTTCTTAACCCTCCTATTTCTAAAGACTATAATCTCAAGTTATATTTTAGAAGCTTCACTTTCGGTTGTGATCAAGTGATAAATGGTTCAGAGAAGTCAAGATTTTTTTAAGAAAAAGAAATCTTCCTTAATCCAAAATTCCAACAGAATAGTGGAAACAGAAGCAAGATTTAAAGGAATGAAGATTGGATGGGTAATGGAGAAACAGAGGCAAAAAGCACAAACTGTTACTTCTATAAGTTTAGCAGTTAAAGGAAATGAATTGACTGGTAGCTCAAAGAGAGAAGAAATATGTTAAAGTTTATTAGGAGGGAGAAGATTCTGAATGATACTATAGAGAGAGCAAGGTTGAAGACACAAGAAAGGGACAGTTAGATAGTGCAGTGGATGGAACACCAGTCCTAGAGACAGAAGGATCCGAGTTCAAATTTTACCTCAGACACATTGTGGTCCTGTTACTTTAACTCTCATTGCCTTCCCCTATGCACACCCCCCCCAAAAAAAAATACAGGAGAGAAAGAAAAGATGACTGATGGAACTCTTGCTCTGTCTTGGAGTAAGAATGATGGGATAAGAGAAAAGATGTGGACAGGTTAGCCTTAAAAAATAAAAAGAGCCACTTCTCTCAAGACACAGGAATTAAGGGATGGGACTTGAATTTATGATTTTATTGGCAAGAAACAAATTCCAGATGAGGAAATTCCCCTTGTCAAAGTCCACTGGCATCTTACCTGCCAGTAATGCTCAGAAATGCTGAGAAGTAGCGTGCAACAGCCTGTGTGTCAGAAACTTAGGTCTTCCTGTCCAAGACAGGTCTCTAACTACAAGACCAGGTCTTTGATAACTAGTCCATCTTCCATTCCTTGTGATCTTGGACCAAATCATTTCACCTTAAAATAAAGGGATTGGGTTTGATGACCTCTAAGGTCTCCTGTAGCTCCAAATGTATGACTCTTAGGTGATCCAGCACACTCTTCTACACATAGCCTGGCTGACCAATTCTTAGGGTGCTCTGTGTGTGTGTGTGTGTGTGTGTGTGTGTGTGTGTGTGTGTGTGTGTGTGTGTGTGTGTGTGCGCGCGCATAGATATATAGATATAGTACATTATATATTAAATAAATAATTATATGTAATATATATGTATTTGGTATGTAGGTATGTGCAGATAGACAGGTGGAGAGAAAGGTAGATAGACAGATAGAAAGAAAGAAAGAATATACAAGCTGGATTAATCTGGAGTGGAAACAGAGACACAGAGAAAGAAAAGAGACAGAAAGAAGAAGCAGAGAATAGAGAGACAGAGACAGAGACTGAGACAGAGACTGAGACAGACATGGTCAGGAGTAAAAGAGAGAAAGAATTTGCTCCCTCCTCCTTGATTCTAATTTCCTCCTCCCCCTCCACTTCTTCCCATGAATCTGGATTTATGCAAGCCATGTGTCCCTTATCAGGGTACACATCATTCTTTCATGCTGGAGTACAGAAAAGCAGGAATTCTTCCTCTAGTGATTATAAAGTGGCTTTTCACTGGTCTGAGATCAGTGTAATTATGTTCAAGGTGTGAGAGAAGAGACAGGCAGGGCTTGAGTTGTGTCTGGGCAGCTTGCCGGCAATTATCTCAGACCTTGCCTGCTTGTCCTTATTTGTATATATTAATATTCTCTGCAGATGAGCCACCCTTGGTGGGAAGGGATCTAAGCAATCAGGTAGAGAGTAAGTTTTCTTTCATGGGTGAATGAAGATGCCCCTCAATTTCTCAGGCTTGCCTAGACAGGAGCATGTGCTTGTTTTCATGGGCTTATAGCCACCACTGAAAAAATTTCTATCCTTTCTCCCCAGGACTAATTGGTCCCTCCTAGAATAACTCCTCCAGAATGTAAATGAAACTCTCTGGACACTAGAAGATTCGACCATTCAGATTCAACTACTATAAGCACCCTCTCGGACCCTGTTAGAGGGTTTTCTTACACTCTCAATGTGGCTATTGTTGAGACCTCAATGGAGAAAAACTGAGTCATGGAAGAAGGAAATCAAATCCCAACAACAGCTACATTCTATTTCAAAAACAGCATGAGATAACTAAGTTCCCCCCCCCCCCAGATTGTCCACATCAGTCCACATCAGGTAGATGTGATGATACAGATTGCTTAGTACAATAGAAAAGTCCTGACTGTCACTGTGGGGAGGGATCAACTTTACCAATAATACCAATGGGTAGCCATCCCTTAAGAAGGATGTTGGGGAGAACCCCTAACTTGCTTGACTGAAGTACCTTCCATACAGCTATCCTTGGGCTTTCACTGAGGAACGTGAGTTTTACTGGGATGGCAGAGCAACTCCTGTTTGATTCCCAGGACTGGAAAATCATGTTAAAGGTGAGAGTTAGGAGAAAATACATAAGCTATAAAAACTGTGAAAATACCTTGGAGCTAAACTTTATTATCTACCTCTCTAAAATTTGCACAATCTGCTTCACACAGTAGACACTTGAAAAAGCAAGGTTAAGTGGTAATTTTAGAGGATCAATAAGGAAGACCCACCTCTTTTGATAGAAAAGTGGTGAACTCAGCGTACAGACTGAGATATAATACATTTTGGATATAGAGTATGCACAAATGTGTTTTGCTTGATCACGAATATTTGTTAGAAAGGTTTTTCTGACTTGGACCTTAGAAGGATAATGTTATCCATCTTCAGAGATAGAAAGTACAATCAAGTGTTGTATAATACATAGATGTATATGTACATATAATTGTAGTTGTACAATTGTACATATAATTGTAGTTATATAATTACATAGATTATATGAATGTATAGGCATATAAATATGTATGATTAGAGATGTCTAAGTATGTGTATGTGTGTATATATATGTATATATATATATATACATTACATACATCTATATGTTTATGTGTATGTGGATATATATATATATATATATATATATATATATATATATATATATATATATATATATATATATATCTGCACTTAATTTCAGCCTGCTTTAGGAGCAGGAGGGGAGGGAAGAAGGGGGGGGGAAGAATAAAGCAAAAACTACACAGCAGAAAACAACAACAACAACAACAACAACAACAAACGTACAAGTAAGCCAAGAAAAGACAGTTCTGAATACAATGTATAGTGTTTATTATATATGCTTTTTTGAAATGAAAATTTCTATCATATTTTGAATCCTCTCTTATTCTGCTATGCACACAGCTTATTTCTTTTTCTGTTTTTTATTTGTTTTAAATAAATACATTTAAAAAGAAAAAAGAAGCATTTTTCTTTTTTTTTTTTAATGGGAAAGAACGTAAATATTTTTGTTAATTTGAAAGATGTGAATTTCTATATTTGCATATATATTTCATATATGTGTATATGTATATTGTGTATGTGAAAATGTTTAAGGAAATAGTAAGGACATCTCCTAAGACAGCAGTACAGGATAGTGGAAATATCAAGGACAAAGTTTAACTTCTGCTTTTGACAGCTTATCATTTGCTTGATGCTGGACCCATCTTTTAACGTCCCTGGGTTTCCATTTCTTCATCTATAAAATGATGGAGTTATACTAGATGTCCTCTGAAGTTTCTTCCAAATCAAATGAAATAGCATCTGGAAAGTGCTTACTTAGCAGAGTGCCTGCTTACATGTACTAGATGCTATATAAATGCTTTTCCCCCTTTCCTTCCTTTCAGTTCTAAATCCATGATCTTATGATCCCGCAAAACTCCTCCAATTCAAGATTGCCACCTGTGAGTCAAGGGTTTGAGGGGATGAGAAAAGGTTTATGATTGTTGCTGCAGGACATCTGATAATTAAGTTTACATGAAAATATTTTTTACTTTGCTAAGTAGGTGGTAAAATCAGAAAGAAAAATAGCCATTGAAAGAATTCACCAAACACCTGAAAGAGACCCCAAAATTAAAACTCCAAGGAATATCATGGCTAGATTTAAGAACTATTAGATCAAGGAAAGAATATTACAAACAGCCAGGGGAAAAAAAATTCAAATACTGAGAAGCCACAATAAGGATTACTCAGGATCTAGCAACTTCCACATTAAAGGATCAAAGGCCTGGAATCTGATATTCTGAAAGGCAAAAGAACTTGGAATGTAGCCAAGAAGAAACTATCCCACTAAACTGAGCATTTTCTTCCAGGGAAGAAGATGGGCATTCAATGAAGCAGGTGAATTCCATTTATTTCTGATGAAAAAAACAGAGCTAAACAAAAATTTGATCGCCAAATATAGGACTTAGAAGCATAAAAAAGTAAAAAGAACTCTTGAGAACTGTATTTCTGTTATGGGTATACATAGAGAGTGCAGGTATAATTTAATTTTACAGTTATAATATAAAAAAGGAGATAAAGGTAGAAAGGGGAATGTACCAGAAAAAGGGAAAAGTGGAGGTAAAAAGAGGGAAATTACATCTCATGAAGTGGCAAAGGAAACCTTTTGTATTTGAGGGAAAGAATGGAGGGGGATGGATATTGTGTAAATCTTACTCTCATCTACTTTGACTCAAAGAGAAAATATTAAACATATTTGGTTTATAGAGAAACTTCTCTCATCTCATTGAAAAGTGGGAGGGGAAAAGTGAAAAGGGAAGGGGTAGGGGAAATAGAAGGGAATGCAAAAATAGTAGGGGAAAGGAATAAGAAAGGGGGAGGGACTCTAAGTGGTGTCCGTAAGTTAAATACTGGGGAGGGGGGTAAGGGGAAAAGGAAAGAGAAAAGTATAATCTGGGGATAATAATATGGGAATTACAGAATTAGTCATTTTAACTGTAAATGTGAATGGGGTGAACTCCCCCATAAAGTGGAGGCAGATAGCAGACTGGATTAAAAGCTTAAAACCTAAAATATATTATTTACAAGAAACACATTTAAATCAGGGTGATAGGGAGCCAAGATGGCAGAGAGGACCCACACTTCTTTCTGAGCTCTCTTATTACTCTCATTATTAATTACAAAATTCAGTCTTGAAAATAGTTCTTGACTGTTGAATCCACAAATACTGGGAGTGCAGCAAATTACCAGCAGAAGATAATTTCAAAGATCACTAGAAAAGATATGTCTTGATTAGGAGGGAGGCCAGTGCAGGCAGAGAAGAAGAGCATGGAGGCCAGCATACACTGAGCAGGCTGGGGGCAGGGGGCAGTCTCCACAGGATGGGAGGGGGAGGGGAGAAGGGAGAGAAATCTACAAGGAGGATTCTACCACAGTGCTGGCTACTTTGTCCTATTTGCAAACCAGTAGATCAGCAGAGGACTTATAAAACATCCAACACAAACACAAAAGATAAATGAACCCTGAAAGCACTAGAATCTCACGGGACCTGGCCACAGCCACCCAACACCAGGAGTGACTCAGCCCCAACCCAGCCTCTGTCCCTTCCAGGTCTGTAGAGGAAGTTTGGTACCTCCTTGTCCTAAAGGCAGATCCCAACATTTTAAAAATATTGAGTAAAAGAGCACAGCAGGCTTTAACTATAGACAGCTTTAATAGTGAAAGAAAGCAGATTTCAACCCTGAGATGACTAAAAGCAGATTATCTCCAGATGAAGCCCTAAAGGGTGATGTAACCTGGTCCCCAGCACACAAGGCTCTCCTAGAAGAAATTTAAAAGGATCTTAAAAGAGAGCTAGAAGAAAAATGGGAAAAGGAAAAGGAAAACTCTGCAAGAGAGTTTGGAAAAGGCATATAACTTATTAAAAGAAAGATTTGATAAAGTGGAAAAAGAAAACAACTCCCTGAAATGTGAAATGAAAAAGGTAAATAACTCCCAGGAAAAAAGAATTTGTGAATTGAAAAAAGAAACTAACATCTAATTTAAAAAAAAAAAAAAAAGCAGTGTGATACATATAGAGTAAAAGTAAAAGGCTAGAGCAGAATCTATTATGCTTCAGGTGAAGTTAAAAAAAAGCAGGGGCAGCCATCCTGATCTCAGATCAAGCAAAACCAAAAATTGATCTAATTAAAAGAGATAAGGAAGGAAACTATATCTTGCTAAAGGGTACCATAGATAATGAAGCAATATCAATACTAAACATATATGCACCAAGTGGTATAGTGTTACACCCCTATGGGCTACTCTAACCTGGTAGCTCCCCTTAGAGCTACTCTTAATGCCCGTCCGTCAACGGCACGGCTAGACCACACTTAACCGTCTTTGGGCACCAACCCAGATCCCATAGAGACAGACCACCATTAGGTAGGAGTGAAGCAAAAGAGAACTTTATTCTGAGATAGCACATATTTATACCCCACTGATGATATGGGGGAAGGGGGAAGTCCTCTAGGAACCTGGTATAATGGGATTGGCCTGAGAAGGAGGGAGGTGTGTTAGGCTTTGAGAGCACTAAGGAGGTAGGCGTGGTACCTGGAATCAGACACTGCCTCATGGGGCTGTGCCCCACCTCCACGTAGGACTCGCCTGCGCCTCAGAATCTCTCATCCCTCAGGTCCTCCCACATGCTTTGAACTACATTCCTTGCTTCTAGAGGCTTTTTAACCCTTACATATCCCCCTTTTTTTATTAATAAGACAGAGTGTTCTCATGTTGACAAATGAGAAGCTCTTCCATAAGTACCTCTAAAGAATTTTTTTAAGAATACATATAAAGCATCCTAGCAAAGTAGGCAAAAGCAAAAGAAGCAACAATACAAAAATGTTTACATAGAGCCCATGGGATACAATAGAAGGGGTTGGGAAGGGAAGTATGTTGGATCCAATCACTAAGTTGGTCTGGTAAGGGTAGTCATCTCTCTGCTATGGCGCTGTTTTGGGCATCTCCTGGGTCATCTCCTTCTCTTCTTCTTCAGCCCCTGTTTTAATAGGGGCAACTCTCCTTGTCCTTCTTTCTGGAATCCAGCGGCCTTCCCTATCAGAATCTGCAAGACATAAATATCCCGGCCCTCTCCAAAGTAATAAGGATGGACCTTGCCAACATCCTTCCTCGTCCTTCCAAAGGACCTTTTGAATATTCTCCAGCACTTGAAGCACAGTTTTCATGGAGCTTAGTTTTCTGTCCTGTCTATAAGATTATGCCAAATGTATCATTCCTGGAGAGAGGCTGATATCCATATCCAGGCACAAAAAATTGTAAGTATATAAAGTCTTATCCATGTCCACCTGTTTGGGTCATCGAGGGTTCTGTCTACTTGCTCCCCTTTTCTGTTTAACAAGGGTGGCCTTCAGAATATGATGGGCCTGTTCTACCAGGACCTGACCCTGTGGATTATAGGGAATCCGTGTAAAATGCCTAATGGCAAATGTGGTGAAAAAGATGGCCATCTGCTTAGAGGTATAAGCTGGCCCATTGTTGTTCTTTATGGTATTAGGAAATCTGTGACAGGAGAAGCAACTATATAAATGTTTAATGACTGAAGGAGTGTTCTCACAGGAGGCCACTGTGGCCCAAAGGAATCTAGAATAAGTGTCAATACAGATGTGGATGGCCACACAATCCACATGTGTCACATCCATTTGCCACAAATCATTGGGGAATAAACTTCTGGGACTAACTCCTTTACTAGGTGGAGGAGGGAGAAACTGAGAACACTGTTTCCCTATCTATTGGGCTTGCTCCCAGGTGAGGCCATAAAGGCTATGTAGAGAATTAGCGGGTAAATGGAGAAAATCATGGGCACATTCAGGAGGTGTGGTGACCATGAGAAGGGAACATTGTAAAGCATGGTCCACCACCTCATTGCCAACAAATATGTCTCCTGCATAGCATTGGTGAGAATATACATGCAGGATGTAAATGGGATATTTCCTAGTCTGTAAAATCGGCTGCAATTCATCAAGAAGGTTAGCAATTGAAGAATTCTGAGGCTGTAGGACTGTATCTTCAATGCCTCTGAGCACTTGAACAGCATATAAGCTGTCTGATATGATGTTAATGGGCTCTGGGTTTTTCTTACATCCTTTGAAGATGTCATATAAAGGCTGCATCAAAGAAATAGGAATAAGGACATGAGTCCTTAACCACTGAATTTGTCCAACAACTAGTTTCTGAAATAGGTTCAGAGTATTCACTTGGTCTAATTGTAAGTTAGGTATCTGATTAATAATTGCAGAAGTCCCATTATGGAGTCCCAGGTAAATGATGGGATACTTATGTGGGATCTTTCCTGGGGCTACCACCAGTCTGTGTGGAGCAAGAATACTCATGGTCTCTTTAAGAAGGGCAGACAGATCTTTCCCACTGCTCATTGATAACAGTATATAATTCATATAATGCAGTATCATGGCATGAAGCCACGCCTTCCAAATTGGTTCTAGCACTTGCACTATGTACACCTGACACAAATTGGGGCAACAACAAATCCCTTGGGGGAGAACTTTCCATTGGTAGTGCAAATCAGGTCCTAAATTGTTTATAGAGGCAATGGTAAAAGCAAGTCTTTTCTTATCCTCTGGGTCCAGAGGAATGGAGAAGAAACTATCTTGTATATCTATTACTGTAACTAGCCAGCCAGTGGGTACTAGATTAAGAGATGGCATGCCAGTCTGTAGGGCTCCCTTAGCTTCAATAGTAACATTAATGGCCCTAAAGTCCACTAATATGAATTTTCCAGATTTTCCCTTTTTAATAAATATAAGGCTATTCTATGGGCTGGGCATTGATCCTATATGTCCAGCCTCCAACTGTTGTTTTATAATTCACATAAGGTTCGGGTTTTATAAACTGAGAAAGGCCATTGAGGTACCCAAACCAGGGTGTTAGATTTCCATGTTAATGGTGTGGGCATGATATGAAACAACACCAAACACCCAATAACCCCAATTAAAAATCCTGTGGAGGTTGTATATAAATTGAGGTTCCACAAGCCTTCAATATGTCCCTGCCCCATAGATTGTATCTGAAACTTGCAACCACCAAGGGTTGGAATATCCCCTGTTTGTCTGCAAACTGCCAGGGCAGATCTTCTGCTGCAATCTCTTTAGATATAGCAGCTGTGAGGGCATCCATTTGAAAGGCAATGGAGCCAACATACTCACATCTCTTTATCATGTCTTCCAGGCCAGCCTCCCCAGCTAAGGTGAGCATGGTCTTCTGGCAATTAATATTAGCATTATTCCTTGTCAATTTCTGTATAAGGAGGCTGGAGGCTTCTCCTCTACCCACAGACCTCTCAACAGCCACCTGTAGGTTGGCCACAAAATCAGGAAAAGTTTCATCTGGGCTCTGTTTAATCCTAGTCATTGAGGGCTTCTGCTTTCCAGAAGCTTGAATTTTGCTAAATGCTCTTTGGGCACATTGAGACACAGCTGCATATACTGCTGCATCATATTGCATTTGATCCTCATTTCTTTTCTATTTTCCAGCTTTTTGTATTATTTGCCCTGAACTTGTCTGGGAATCTGCAAAGCCTTCACAAGCTGGCACAATGGGAGCTGACAGAAGACATATCTCCTCAGAGAAGGCAGAGGATGAGGGGGAAGGTAGTGCCTGAGAGACAGAAGCGACTTTCCCTCTGTTCGCTTTCTCCTCCCTCGTCTTATCACCCTCCTTTACTTCAAGGTCATATGTCTCTCTGTTTATTTTTTCATTACTCATCTTATCCCTGCCCCCTCCTATTCCATCATATCCACTTCCTGCTTCTTCCTTACTACCTCTTCCTTCTTTCACGTCACATCCACCTCCTTCATCTTCCTGTTTATTTCCTCATTCTTTTCCACAGCTAACTTCCAGTGCCGGTTTATGACCCTCATTTGTTTTACAACTCTCATTTGTTTTATGACTCTCTGTCTGCACTTCATTAGCTACTTTTAATGGATTGCCGCTTGCACCTCTTGAAGTGCCCCCAATCACTTGATGCCATTCTGGGATGGCTCCCAGAGTTTCCTTATCATAGGAAGCCATCTGACTACCTACTACCTCCCACTTTTTAAAATCCATTTCCATTTCTACTTGCTTTACTATTCTAGAAGTTTCTTTCCCTGGTACCTTCTGGTCTGGGACTGTCACAATAACCTGTCCCATTTTCCTAACTTTCTACTCACTTTAGAGCAGAGTTCTGTCTCTCTTCCCACCTGTAGGCCTGCTGCAAGGTGAGGTCCTAGCCAAAAATGTCCCTGTTTGGGCGCCATTTGTTACACCCCTATGGGCTACTCTAACCTGGTAGCTCCCCTTAGAGCTACTCTTAATGCCCATCCGTCGACGGCACGGCTAGGCCACACTTAACCGTCTTTGGGCACCAACCCAGATCCCATAGAGACAGACCACCATTAGGTAGGAGTGAAGCAAAAGAGAACTTTATTCTGAGATAGCACATATTTATACCCCACTGATGATATGGGGAAGGGGGACGTCTTCTAGGAACATGGCATAATGGGATTGACCCGAGAAGAAGGAGAGAGGTGTGCTAGGCTTTGAGAGCACTAAGGAGGTAGGCATGGTACCTGGAATCAGATACCGCCTTAAGGGGCTGTGCCCCACCTCCACATAGGACTTGCCTGCACCTCAGAACCTCTCATCCCTCAGGTCCTCCCGCATGCCTTGAACTGCATTCCTTGCTTCTAGAGGCTTTTTTAAACCCTTACAGTATAGCATCTACATTCCTAAAGGAGAAGTTAAGAGAGCTAGAAGAAGAAATAATCAACAAAACTATAATAGTGGGAGATCTCAAACTTGCTGTCTCAGAACTAGATAAATCAAACCACAAAATAAATAAGAAAGAAGTTAATGAGATAAATAGAATACTAGAAAAATTAGGTATGATAGATCTTTGGAGAAAACTGAATAGAGACAGAAAGGAGTATACTTTTTTCTCAGCAATTCATGGAACCCCTACAAAAAGTGATAATATATGAGGATATAAAGACCTCAAAATCAAGTGCAGAAGGGCAGAAATAGTAAATGCATTCTTTTCATTACAATGCAATAAAAACTACATTTTTAAAAAAGCCAGAGGAAAATAGACCAAAAAGTAATTAAAAACTAAATAATCTCACCCTAAAGAATGAATAAGTGAAACAGCAAATCATAGACACAATTACTAATTTCATCCAAGAGAATGACAATAATGAGATAACATACCAAAATTTGTGGGAAACAGCCAAAGCGGTAATAAGGGGAAATTTTATATCTTTAGAGTCTTTCTTGTATAAAATAGAGAAAGAAAAGATCAATGAATTGGGCTTGCAACTAAAAAAGCTAGAAAAAGAGCAAATTGAAATCCCCTGATCAAATATTAAACTTGAAATTCTAAAAATTAAAGGAGAGATTAATAAAATTGAAAATAAAAAAACTATTGAATTAATAAATAAAACTAAGAGTTGGTTTTAAGAAAAAAACCAACAAAATAGAAAAGGCTTTGGTAAATTTGATTATAAAAAAGAGGAAGAAAAATAGAGGAGAAAGTAAATTGCTTAAATAGTCTTATTTAAAAAAAAAAAAAATAGAACAAGTTTTAATCATTTCCCTAAGGAAAAAAGCTCCAGGATCAGACAGATTTATATGTGAATTCTACCAAACATTTGAAGAACAATTAACTCCAATATTATATGAACATTTTGAAAAAATAGGGAATGAAGGACTCCTCCAAATTCCTTTTATGACACAGACATGGTACTGATACCTAAACCAGGTAAAATGAAAACAGAGAAAGAAAATTATAAACCAATCTCCCTAATGAATATTGATGCAAAAATCTTAAATAAGATGTTAGCAAAGAGATTACAGAAAATCATCCCCAGGATAATATACCATGAACAAGTACGATTTATACCAGGAATGCAGGGCTGGTTCAATATTAGGAAAACTATTAGCATAATTGACTATATCAATAACCAAATTAACAAAAACCATATGATCATCTCAATGGATGCAGAAAAACATTTTATAAAATCAAACACCCATTCCTATTAAAAACACCAGAGAGCATAGGAATAAATGTTTAAAATAGTCAGTAGCATCAATCTAAAACCATCAGTAAGCATCATATGTAATGGGGATAAACTGGAACCATTCCCGATAAGATCAGGAGTGAAACAAGGTTGCCCACTATCACCATTACTATTCAATATTTTATTAGAAATGCTAGCTTTGGCAATAAGAGATGATAAAGAGATTAAAGGAATTAGAGTAGGTAATGAGGAAACCAAACTATCACTCTTTACCGATGATATGATGGTATACTTAGAGAAACCCAGAGAATCTACTAAAAAGCTATTAGGAATAATTCACAACTTTAGCAAAGTTGCAGGATACAAAATAAATCCACATAAATCCTCAGCATTTTTATACGTCACCAACAAAATCCAACAGCAAGAGATACAAAGAGGAATTCCAATCAAAGTAACTGTCGATAGCATAAAATATTTGGGAATCTATCTACCAAAGGAAAGTCAGGAATTATATGAACAAAATTACAAAACACTTTCCACACAAATAAAGTCAGATCTCAACAATTGAAAAATTATTAAATGCTCTTGGATAGATCAAGCAAATATAATAAAGATGGCAATACTACCTACAGTAATCTATTTATTTAGTGCTATACCTATCAAACTCCCAAGAAAGTATTTTACTGACCTAGAAAAAATAACAACAAAATTTATCTGGAAGAATAAAAGGTCAAGAATTTCAAGGGAACTAATGAAAAAAAAAAATCCAATGAAGGTGCACTAACTGTACCTAATCTAAAACTATATTATAAAGCAGGGGTCATCAAAATCATTTGGTACTGGCTAAGAAATAGACTAGTTGATCAGTGGAATAGATTAGGCTTACAAGACAAAATAGTCAATAACTATAGCAATCTAGTGTTTGACAAGCCAAAAGACCCAAGCTTTGGGGATAAGAATTCACTATTTGACAAAAACTGCTGGAAAAATTGGAAACTAGTATGGCAGAAACTAGGTACTGACACATACTTAACACTACATACCAAGATAAGGTCAAAATGGGTTCATGATGACATAAAGAATGAGATTATAAATAAATTAGAAGAACATAGGATAGTTTACCTCTCAGACCTGAGGAGGAAGGAATTTATGATCAAAGAAGAATTGAAGATCCTTATTGATCACAAAATAGATAATTTTTTATTTTATTAAGTTAAAAAGTTTTTGTACAAAGAAAACTAATGCAGACAAGATTAGAAGGGAAACAATAAACTGGGAAAACATTTTTTTACATTCAAAGGTTCTGATAAAGGTCTCATTTCCAAATTATATAGAGAATTGACTCAAATTTAGAAGAAACCAAGCCATTCTCCAATCGATAAATAGTCAAAGGATATAAACAGACAATTTTCAGATGAATAAATTGAAACTATTTCTAGTCATATGAAAAAGTGTTCCAAATCACTATTGATAAGAGACATGCAAATTAAGATAACTCTGAGATACCACTATGCACTTCTCAGATTGGCTAAGATGGCAGGAAAAAGATAATGAGGAATGTTGGAGGGGATGTGGGAAAACTGGGACACTAATACACTGTTGGTGGAATTGTGAACAAATCCAATCATTCTGGAGAGCAATTTGCAACTATGTTCAAAAAGTTATCAAACTATGCATATCCTCTGATCTAACAATGTTACTACTGGGCTTATATCCCAAAGACAACTTAAAGAAGGGAAAGGGACCCACATATGCAAAAATGTATGTGGCAGCTCTTTTTGTAGTGGCTAGAAACTGGAAACTGAACGGATGCCCATCAATTGGAGATTGGTTGTGGTATATGAATGTTATGGAATATTATTGTTCTGTAAGAAATGACCAGCAGGATGATTTCAGAGAGGCCTAGAGAGACTTACATGAACTGATGCTAAGTGAAATGAGTTGAATCAGGAGATTATTACACATGGCAACAACAAAATTATACAATGATCAATTTTGATCTTTTCAACAATGAGATGATTCAACCCAGTTCTAATTGTCAAGTAATGAAGAGAGTCTCACCCAGAGAACTATGGGAACTGAGTGTGGAACACAACATAGCATTTACACTTTTTCTTTTATTGTTTGCTTGCATTTTTGTTTTTCTTAGGTTATTTTTACCTTCTTTCTAAATTTGATTTTTCTTGTGCAGCAAGGTAACTGTATAAATATGTATACATGTATTGTATTTAACATATACTTTAACATATTTAACATGCATTGGACTACTTGCCATCTAGGAGAAGGGATAAGGGGAAGAGGGGAAAAGTTGGAACAGAAGGTTTTGCAAGGATCAGTGTTGAAAAACTACCCATGCATATGTTTTGTGAATAAAAAGCTATAATAAAAAAAAGATAATATTTATAAAGTTTCTGGCACATAGTAAGCACTATATGCATGTTATTATTACTAGGAAGACTGCTGTTTGAGTATTTTTACATTGCATATGTTCATGAAAATTAAAATTAAAAAAAAAAAAAACAACAATCTTAAGTGTATAAAGTGAAATAACTACACAGGTACCATTTCCAAATCATGGTGCATGAGCTCTGGCTGTCTGTAAGAGGTCTTTCCTGACACCCTTTAGCTAGTAACTCAGATAATTTTAATTGTCTTAAATTAAAATTTTCTCTTATACACAAAACAAGGGCTATTCACACTCATTCTAAGTCATAATCTAAACAATGAGCCACAAAGACTTGGGCTGTGTCTATTATATGTCATTTAGTGATCCCTAGAGTGATTTGGATTCAAAGGCTTAGTCAAGTAGCTCCATTTGAAACAGTGAGCTTTTTTTAAGGCTGTTTTTTCAGAGCTATATTTCAAGAAATCATAAATGAAAAATGTATAGGACAAAGTAAATTGCCCCAGTTTTTTTGAAAAATAAATGACAAAAATAAATAGAAATATTTTTAATTTAAAAAATTAAAATCAAGGCCCCCAAGCCCCAAAATGTCTTACAAAATATTATTATTGTTACTATTGTTCATCTATTGTTCTCAAAGAGAACTAATGACATCTAAGGGTGATGCCTTGACTTGCTCATGATTTGAGCTGATCAAAATCCTTAGCATCACTTTCCAAAGTCAATAGAAGTTTAAGAAGCTGAGTGACATGTGTTTTAGTTAAAAACAGCAAATGTGTATTAGGAAAAAATCACGCTGGCAGCTGGGTGAAGAATGGATTGTAGAAAGGAGACTTTGAAGCAGAGACCAAATAGTAGACTATTGCAATAATCCAGGTAAGTGCTGATGAAGGTCTGGTGGCAGTGTGAGTAGAGAGAAGGATGAGTGGTAGATTTGCACAAGATTAGGCAAGTGACTTGGATATGTGAAATAACAAAGAGTTGAGTATAATGAGGTTGTAATCTGGATGGCTAAAAGGCCTTTGACAGTAACAGGGAAATATGGAAAACAGGAGAGAGGAGGGGAAAGATATTTTAATGAAATCAGTGTTGTAGATCACACCTCATTAGTGTCTCTCCAATCCTGTGTGATTTCCTCTTTCACACCCAAACTGGAAACGGGGCAGCCCACTGTTATTTCTGGTAGGAAATGTCTACCTGAGAGGAAACAGCTGCAGCCATTAGGTAATCTGGGGACAGATCATGAATATAGGAAGGGAGAAATTTTTTCTCAATGTACCAGTGCAGCTGCTGCTGAGGATGTTCAGTAGTATTTACTTTATAACTTGCCCCAAAGGGCCAGATATTGGACTTTAAAGAAGTCACAAGTGAGGGAGGGGTCAGAAATGGAGATTGTGGGGGATAAGAAGAAGTACTGTTGGTTATGTTGGGAATAAGGCCCAAGCTATTGTAAAGAGGGTAAGTTGAGATCCATCTTCTTATCCCACTAATTAACTGATCTCATGCCCTACTCAGGAGGCCCAAGCCCCAAGTTAAGGAATCTAATGAAATAGTAAATCTTCATTGATGAGAGAAATTCCAATAATGAAGAAAGCATATGTGTGTGTGTATTTAACCAATCCTGTGATTTCATCATTGTATGGAATTTCAGAAAAGAAACTCCTACTAATTCAAGTTTTCAGCTGCTCTGTAGATTTATCTAGTGCAGGGCTTCTTAAACGTTTTTTATCAAGACCTCTTTTTACCCAAGAAATTTTATGTAATCCTGAGTATACAACTGAGAAGAAACTGAGGCAAGATAGAGATTAGAGATTTTATTTGAAGGGGAGAGATTGTGTTGGGATCAAATGATTCCATGATTTGATACCAGGGCTGAATTAGACTATCTTCTCCAAGAATCCAGCATCCAGCTGCTAATGTGTGCTTCCCATAAAATATATACATACATGTAACTCCAAGCAACGGGGTAGACTGAGGCAGGGGTGGAGTCAGACAGAGCACTGAGAGCAAGAATGGACTATCAATCTGGTATTGACAAGGTGGAGGGGAGGCACCGGACATTCTGATAAGTAGGAAGGTCTGAGGTCATGATATCTAAGGTAGAAGGTCTTTCTCCTTATCTAGATCATGATGATTAGGAGGGAGGGGTGGTATTGCAGGATTGAGCAACCCTGGCAGGACAATTTAGGGAAACTGTGGCAGGACAATAAAAGGGAACTGTGGTACTACAGAACCAATTTAAGAAGCTGGGGCTTAGAGCCCTGAGGTTAAGTGACGTTCCAAGAGTAACCCTGCCAGACTGTGTCAGAGGTAGCACCTGAATCCAGCACTTTTAACTCCAGGGCTAGTTTTCAATCCACTGTGCCTTGATGTCTCTTAGAAATCATCAAGCCTTTTCTTTCATTGAGAACAGCAATTCATTGATATTAAATTAGAGATATAAAACCTTACCATTGTGTAGCATTTTATATCCCCACAATCCTGTGAGGTTATTAGTTTATTATCATCACTTTGGAGCAGCTAGGTGGCTGGAAAACTTATCTTCATGAGTTCAAATCCAGTCTCAGACACTTACTAGTTGTGACGCTGGGCAAGTCACTTAACTATTTTTGCCTCAATTTCCTCACCTATAAAATGAGCTGGAGAAAGGAATGGCAAATGACTCCAGTATTTTTCCCAAGAAAACCCCAAAATGGGTTATGAAAAGTTGGACGTGACTAAAAAAGACTCAACAATAAAAATCACCATTTGATAGATGAAGAAAGTAAGATACAAAGATATTTGTTGATACATCTTTGGTGGATACATAGAGTGAATGCATAGTGGTGGAAACACTTAGAACTCTGGTGGTCAGCTTTCTTAACTTAGTGTTCTTTCTCCAGTATCCCAAGCTACTTCCCATAGCCATCAAGGTATGGCCTAAATAACACACTCTTGTTACTAGCTTTTACAATCTGTTTACTTCATGGAAAGCTTAAATAAGGTCTGATTTCATGTTCATTGAATTCTGCTTGCCTCAAGCTAGGGCCACATAATAAGTGAGGTTGAGTGACATCATTAGCCAAATACAGTAGCTATTCAAATGTGTGTGGACTCCTTACATAATTACCTAATTATAGCCACTGGGTGAGCATCATACAATAATACACTGTGTGTCATGAGACCAGTGAATGATTGTTGGATAGC